>NC_143012.1:323697851-324040901 GCF_055824585.1 Amblyomma mixtum
TAAATTAGAATTTAATCGCGCTCTTCTTGAAGTCAACTAAGTGTTCCCTTGTATACACCTGTGCACTTGTGCGAGCTGTAGTACATAATAGCAGCTAGTATAACTTCGCCGAAGGCGCAGACTGTCTTGTCCTCAGAGGCGCTCTCGTGCGCCAACGGTGAAGTAGTCGGGGGTGTGGAATGCAGTGGCAGCTGACCTCGGCGGGGGGTGAGCGAGCTCGGAGACGGCGGCGCGACGAAGCAGCTTGCAACAGCAGCGGGCTTTCCTTCGCGCTTCGACGGCGACGTAGACGACGCACCGCTGGCGTTGCCCCCGTGGCGCGAGGTGGCAGCGAAGAAGAAGCCCGCGGAGTTTGGCGCTATAAAAAGCCGCCTTGGGCAGCGGCAAGGGCGCCGCTGTCAGCCGGGCGCGGTTGCCCGTGACGTTAACGGCGTCGGACGGGGGGCAGCGCGCGTCGTCTCGCGTGACCGATGCCGACGCCGTCCCACGCGGCCACAGGCCTCTCTTTCTCTGGGCGTTTTTGTGTGCGCGTGTGTTTGCGTGCGTGAGCGTTTTTTTGCGCTCCCGTATAGGGGCAGCGCGCCACGTACGCTGACTCACCCCTGACGACGAGAAAACCGGCGCGGCGAACGTGGTGCGTGTCATTTCTTTTCTTCTTTCTATTAACGTGGTTTTTGTTCTCCGAAAGGTCGATCTCTTCGGAAGTCAACAGACCGTGTCTTGCACAAGTGCGGGGTACAGAGGCGGTTTTGTAGAACTGTTTTTCCAAGTTCATTATCGTACCTACTCGCCACTGGCCCAAAGGCCTGCTTTTGATACGGAAGGTGGCTAATTAGATTGCTTATTAACCGTTAGCCCTGTAACAGATATCCCTCGCGGTGGATCAGTGATTTTAGCGTTCGGCAGCTGAGCAAGGGATACCAAATCCCGGCGACAGCGGCCGTACTTCGATGTCAGCCCCAGGTGGCCGAAATTAACCCGGAACCTTCCACTACACCGCCCTTCGTAGCCCACGTGTACCTCCAGCTGTCAATCACAGGTTGGCACTACAGAAACTACGCTGCCACAGGGGGGTGAAGGGGAGGGGGGGGGGGGGGGGGACAAAATAACGGACAACAAAAACCGCTACAAAACACCGCCGCAAGCCTTCAACTTAGTCATTTGTTTGATTAGTCATTTATCTTGGAGTTTTTGCCTCACAGGTGCAAATGTTGAGTTCAGGTAGTTTTCATATAACAGACATATATATAATACTCTTTGCGTAAGATTTCCAAGAGCCGCTCTATAAGTCAAGCATCGAGTGTCTGTGCTCCAAGATGAAAGGCGGCGTTTGGGCGAAAAAAAAAAAAAAACACGTATACTTGCGTTTCAACACATCAGTCAACTTTTGCAGAAATATGTCTTTTTTCTTCTAAACATTGGAATTAATTATCAACTCCTTTTAATGCTTCTGTTTCATCAAATAATGCGGTTGGCTTGTTTATGGGGGTTTAACGTTTCAAAGCGACTCAGGCTATGAGAGACGCCGCAGTGAAGGGCTCCGGAAATTTCGACCACCTGGGGTTCTTTAACGTGCACTGACATCGCACAGTACACAGGCCTCTAGAGCTTCGCCTCCGTCGAAATTCGACCGCCGCGGCCGGGATCGAGCCCACGTCTTTCGGGTCAGCAGTCGAGCACCACAACCACTGAGCCACCGCGTCGGCTCATCAAATAATGCGTCACTGCCAACAAGGTGACTTTAGGGTTGGCAATGCTTACAAAAAGTGAATTCGAAAGAAAACATCTCAGCAATCGTGTAAAAAAGGACAAATAGAAAGGGTCCACAGTACGCACGACCTCCTCAAGCCGCAGAAAAAAAAAACTGAAAAGAAAAGCTATAATTATCGTTAAAACCAAGATATATAAATGCTGCACATGCTGTGTGGACGACAAACGTCGGAATCTATTCAACCGTCTTTCAAATGCGCAGCCATCTAGCTTAATCTCGACACAATTAAAAGAGCCATGAACCTAAACAAAATGCTCTCATTAGGCAACAAAAGCGGCTCTGAACTCCGTTAAGGAGACCCCGCTTTCTGGTTTGCACAAAGCGCTTAATATAAACCAACCGCTCAGCAAGCAAACATTAGGGGTGTTATTTCGGCTGCACGATAAACTTCACGTCCCTCCCCCTCCCCTATCCCTCCACTCTTCC
The DNA here is from genome assembly GCF_055824585.1 of Amblyomma mixtum. Lineage (NCBI taxonomy): Eukaryota > Metazoa > Arthropoda > Arachnida > Ixodida > Ixodidae > Amblyomma > Amblyomma mixtum. The sequence goes on from NC_143012.1 coordinate 323,700,049, forward strand.
TCTCACTTCACTTCGCGTGCCCGTATGGTACAGCTAAACAGTCTCATTCACTCGTGGACGCCGCATCACTGTAATTTGAGAGTCACCAAAGGAGCCCTCCGGTTTTGTTTACCCGAAAAGGCGAGCGGTGCCAGCGAGGCACTCGTAACGCAACCACTCCCGAAAAGCAAACAAACAAAAATCGACCCAAACCGGCGCAATTCTCGGTATGCTGTTCCTAACTCCTTTCGCTAAACGTCTCGCCCAAGCCGGCGTAGAGATTCGTCAGCGCGTTGCCACCGCGCAAGGCTAGAGCCAGAAGAGGGCAGGTGAGTCAGCGAGAGCGACTGCCGAGAAAAAGAAAAAGGAAGTGGAAGAAAAACGAAAAGAACAATAAGGAGAGTGAATGTCACGGCGATGTCGTGCAAGTGCCCGCCGAGGCATCCCCGGCATCACGGGAAGCCTCCAGTTAGTCGGTGCCAAGTGCGTTCGCTCTCCACGTCAGTAAACAGTCGACGTCACGATGTGGCGCTGTCGTCGACTTCCTCACCCTGTCTCGTGTTTTTTTTTTCTTTACCGCTTCCCAAGGAACTACTGCACGCCAGCTGCTGAGAATGTCTGTTTCATACTTTTTTTTTTTAATTCGGGGGTCGGCTTCCATTTCCTTTTGCTTCCAGCGGCTGCGCGCAAGAGGCACACACGTTTAGTGGAAACGGCCGGCTTGCAATTAGAGGCAGGAGCAATTAAATGTTGTCGCTTTTCCTTCTTTCTTTGCCTTCCCGCTGCACGCACGCATTCACGCCACGTTTTCTTCATCAAGCTCGTAAAAAAAAACGCCGCGTCGTGCGACGCTTTCTTTTCTCCCCACGACTGAGCGCCCGTTCGGGTAAAATGACAAAGACACGAGTAAATTAACCGAAAGCGGTGTTACCGTGAAAGGAAACAAACAAACAAAACGAAAACACTGCGCTTGATCCAGCACTCCCGTTTCGATGCTTCCTCAATTTTCTGGGCGTTGATGAATACGTTTCGACCGCTATGTCTGTGTTCAATTGGTAAAGGTAGCTTGATGTAAAACTAAAAGAACATCTATTACAAAGAGAAGGGACTTAAAATTCCATGCAACTCGGGCGAGGAGTTTTGTCAGCGGCTGCTATAATTAAAACTGGCGAATGAGGGGGGGGGTGAAGGAGGGGGAGAAATAAGAACGACAAGAGTGGAAAGGAGAGGCCGGTCAGCCACGGCCGCTCAAATCGGAAAAATGCTGTACGCAGGAGCTGCTATCAGCGCGGAATAGCGCGCGTAATGACAGGCTATTACCACGAATGAATAAGGCCGTAAAGGCGACAGATGGACGTGCCGGCTCCGGCGTCAGCATAAGATTCGCAGCTATACGTGCCAAACACTTGGCTCGCATCACGGGCCAGCCCATCCGAGCGCTACTGGGAGCACGCAGGCAGTGATAATCGACCAAGGCCGGAGAAGGCCGCGAAGCGTGAGAGAAACAGTGAACCTGCGAAAGAAAAAAAAATAAAGAGATAGGCGGCATATTTTTGGCGCGCCATTGCCGCCAACGTCCCGCGCGAGCCGAGGCATTCGTGTGAGCGTTTACAAAACAGGCGCCCACACCACCACAGGCAGCAGACATTGCATCGCTGCTGCCTTTGCGCGCCATGATGTCAGGGTCACCGACTGCACGATCAGGCGTGCGTCGGAAGCGAGAGCGAGCACGCAACGCTCGCCATCCCGAGGGCTTCTTTTCATTATTTTTCTTTGCTATTTTATTTCTCTTTTGGAAGCGCAGTACAGCCGCTGTTGCCTGTATACGTGGCGAGGAAGCCAATTATTTTCCGACGCATCGCCCGCAGGACAATCGCAGGATGAGCGAGACTAATTGGGAATCGGCTCACGTGTTTGGCACACAGGCGAGCGGCGGGGAAACGCTAGGGACCTGAATATTCACGAAAGTGTCCCAACGATAGATTTCTCCGCTCAGTCTGTTTGCCTGGAAGGTGTGTTACTGTATCTAGGGGCAGCGTTGGTGGGTGTGTTCGCGTAAACGAGCTCAGGTTTTCAGGTAAATACAGCAATAACGCTCACTTCAGGCGACCGCACTGTTAATGGAGAATAGCTTGGTAATCTGCTATTCGGTGATAACAATGGCTTGTTAAGTCACCCAGGGGATGAGCTGCAAATAACGATCAATGGATGAAACAGGCGGAGGAGAAAGGTGGGTCTGAAAATTAATATGCAGAAAACCAAAGTAGTGTTCAACAGCCTAGCAAGCGAACAGCAGCTTACGTTGGTAGCGAGGCGCTGGACATGGTAAGGGAATACGTCTACTTAGGGCAGGTAGTAACCGCAGATCCGGATCACGAGAGTGAAATAACTAGAAGAATAAGATTGGGGAGGAGTTCATATGGTGCGTTCTCTCAGATCATGAATGGCAGTTTACCATTATCGCTCAAGAGAAAAGTATATAACATCCGTATCTTACTGCTTCACACCACTGGATCAGCAACGTAGAGGCCAACGAAAAGGGTTTAACTTAAATTGAGGACAGCGCAGTGAGCTATGGAAAGGAAAACGATAGGTGTACGTTAAGGGGCAGGAAGAGGGCAGAGTGGGTGAGGGAACAAACCCGGGTTAACGACAGCCTAGTCGAAATTAAGAAGAAATGGGCTTGGGCAGGGCATGTAATGCAAAGGCAAGATAACCGATGGTCGTTAAGGTTAATGAACTAAATATCAGGAGAAGCCAAGCGTAGCAGGGCCGGCAGAACGTTAGGTGGGCGGATGAGATTAAGAAGTTAGCGGGGATACGGTGGCCGCAGTTGGCGCAGGACAGGGCGAGGGTTATTTAGAGAGATATAGAAGAGGCCTTTGTCCTGCAATGGGCGTAGTACGGCTGATGATCATGACGGTATCGCACAAAACACACGAGCGTTTTTGCAACTCGTCTCTGTCGAAATGCAGCCACTTCGCGACAGAGATCGAGCTCGCGTGTCGTGCTGTGCAGCCGAACACGATAGTGTGGAGAACTGAGGTGAGGCACTGTTTGCGTGCGTATTTGGAGCAGTATAAACTTCGACGGGAATCATGAGACCTGTAGGTGCAAAAGGATACTCGACAATAAGTTCGCACCTTGGCCACAGGCTTGCTGGCAGTCGTAGTTGGTTAACGGATTAAAGTACAACGAACCGCGAAGCGGAAGTACAGTATGCTTGTGTACGAAGAATGCCGCCTACAGGGAGCACTCGAAATTCACAAGTTATGATAGTGGGCAAGTATATCCAAGTATGTAACGATAACAGTACTACCTGACACACTCATAAAGACCAGGCTAGCTCCTCGACTGGAGTACATATGAGCCGTATATTTCACGAATGGTCGCATATTTGCAGTTTGGCAAGCAGGTGCTAAGATTGACGTCTGCACATACGCACATACCTCAGAAGAATAGCCAAGGGTAGACCCCCCCCCCCCCCCCCTCCCCTTTTCTGAGGGAACAAACCGCTTCATTTGTCACCTCCGGGGCGATCGAGGCTAATCGCCGCAGAATGGAACGCGCACACGGCTACGCCGCCACCCCAACTCGCATTCGCGCTGGCTATGCGCGCACCACAGTCATGACCTCGATATGCAGACAGCTGCTCCGACACAAAGGGCGCATATAAAACGAGCTCGGTGCTGCCGACGGCTCTTGAAGACGTACTCTCCAGGGTCGCACCGGAGGGCAGTCCCCCATCAGCGCCGCGACCAGGCAGGGAGTAGGCCGCTATCCCAAACCGAAGAGCAGCGACTCGTTTCTTCGCCGATGCTCGTCGTCCACCGCGCTCGTATACGCTGCGTTACACCCCGCGGCGCTACTGATTTAGGAAAGCCGGGGCCGACTTCCCAAGGGAACAACGGCGCTTCAGGTTGGTTCGCGAGCCCATTCGCGGGGGCTTCCTTTTTCTGTCTTTGTTTTCGTGGCGAAGAAGCGGCAAAAAAATAAGCGGGAAAGAAAGCGCAAAGAACAAGACAGGCGCAACCTGGGAACGGCGGGATGCATGAAAGCAACTCGGTCCGACTCGTCGGCGCGAATAAAAAGCGGCGCTTCGAGATAACGGCTCGCACGAGGAAAAACCAAAGAGGAATTGGCCGTGTTCGGCGACGCTGACGGTCAGTTCTGACGCTTGTTGTGGTCAGACGGGCTCGTCACTGCCGCCGGCGTTGCCGTGCAAACGCGGAGCGCTGGGAAGACCCGGGCAGTGCGACCAAGGGAAGACGGAGGCGGAACGTATTGAATGGGTGCGCGTGAGATATACATGCAACGCAAGCACGGATGTGCGGCTGCGCTGGCCTTGTCGGCGGACATGCGTGTGGCTTCCCGTGGCGATAAGGGAAGCCGACGAGCTGGAGGCAACAAAGGAGCGCTACTGGCTCTGTCTCTTGAGCCCAGCGAAACGAAGGAGACGGGGAACAGAACAGGCATTCTGCGGGCGTATCCCGATGGAGGGGGGCGTATAACGTGGGACGGGCACGGACGTGAGCTCGTACTCTAGGAACGTGTTATTCCGCCGAACTTTGTATACGTCTACGACATGATAGGCGTTAAGGATGGTGCATGTGCAAGCGATGAGCGACTGAGAGGCGCGTTGCGGCGAAAATTGCAACTTGTGGGAACCCCGCGCCGCGGGGTGATGTGAAAAGGCGTGAAAAGGCGATGTGAAAGATGTGAAGAGGCGCTGCAGTATGACGTGCCGGAATATTTCGCGGATAACAAGACACCTGACCGCAGCTGCAAACCTGTATCGTAGTATGGCCAGTCCCGACAAAAGTTCAGGTAAACAACCCCACACAATACGCGGTTGTTTGCCTATTCTTCCCAACCACTACCCTTCGCTCTAGCATGAGTGAACCACCCCGAAAAGAAAGGGGTTGGAAGGAACGGACGCTCTGGGACAAGCCCATGCTGGGCCTTTTCCTGGAACTAATCGCACCAGGCGTGCACCTGGAGCTTATTTGCGAGTATGTTGAGGTCCTTGACCCTCCGCTGGCGTTTCCACCGCGTTGTCGGGACGTTCCCGCTTTACTAGTCTGTCTCAGACATGCTGCGCCTGGTGCCCATTACAGCCTCGAAGCAAAGTCGGAAGGGTGAAGACCGGTTCAGACCATCCCAGCCTTCTTTGCTCTGTACGCTGCACAAAGCGTTTTGGGCCCTGGCCGCGCATGACAAGACTTGTCGCCGCCCCTGCTTGGAGACCCCACACAAAAAGCAGAGGGGTGCATTGTTTACATATGGTTCGAACCAGCCCGGCTCTTATCTACCCCTTCTGTGCACCCCGATGTGTCGTTAGCCTTTCATGTCTGCGCGTTGCATGCCCCCAAGATGGCCATGGCCAAACGCGCTTTTAAAAGGACAAAATGGATCTACATTGACTACGGCAGCCTCGACGAACGTTATAGGGTGCATTACCAAGACAGTCTTTACGCGTATCTGCCCTCAGCGATTGCTCGCATACACGGGCCTCACCTCGCCTCGTCGATCCCTTGCGTTTGGGCTAGCTGCACGAGCAACCATGCACGGCTGACGAGACGGCTCGCTCGCTGGCACGGCGCGTCTTTGGCGAATGCTTCTCTCACAGCGTGGCATGTTTCCAAGCGACCATTTTTAAGGAAATGGCACGACACGAAGTGAATGAAAACGAAGCCATCCAAACACGAAGAAATCGAGAATTCAGGGAATTATGCGGGAACTGCTGAAAACAAGTTATGGGGATCGAATAGAATTAAAAAAAAATTGCGCGAAACACTCCGGTCTTCTCGCCTCCTACGTACCTTTCTCCGAAAGCTCTCTATTTCGGGCCCACTTAGGTCAGGCGCACTCGGATCACGTGACCACAAATGCTGTGTTCTTTGACCAAACTGTTAAGCCCAATCATCATCACACCACTCACCAACCAACCTAACATTCTCACTGTCCAGTAGAAGAGAAGAGTCTTCTATCGCGGCAGAATATCTCTTATGGATTTCACCGGCATTTTTACCACCCTATAAACTCTCACAAGAACATGAGCAGCATCGGACTGAAGAGTGCTTTACTCCCCTCCAGAAGAAAAAGATCGCGAACGCTCCCCCTTTCTGTCCTGCATAACCAAGAGCAGTCGTTCATTGCTTCGAGCTCGCTATAAGCGGCCACCGGAAAGGCTAATGACGGCCGCGGACGACACAATTCGTTGCGGCGAGACAACCGCAACGCCCGAGAGCGGAGGGTTCGCGTGGGACACCCGTCCATCGACCCGGGTCCTCTGGTTGGGTGACCGAACCCAGCCGCCGAGGACGGTGACGACTCGCTCACCGCGGATTCTTTCAGCGCGCCAAGAACACTGAAGGACGGGAAAGGGGTGGGAGAGGGTCGCGTCCTGCCCCGCACACGCGGCCACCGCTGTGCAGTGCCTGGAAGCGAATCGATAAGGACGGAAGGCCGGCTTCCGTCGACCGTTCGCGCAGCAACGAATGCCGCGGCAACAATTAGGAACGCGACTCCCGGGTAATCATCGTGGATCACATCGATCAGCGCGTCCCGGGGAACTCCGCGGACAATGCGAAGAAGCTCGCGACGAAAACATTCTATCGAGCCGAAGCAAGAAATGGGCGAACGGCGCGGTGCACCCACGAGTCCAAGGCCACCCCGGAGATACATCTTCGGATTTTCGGTAGTAACGGACGCATTAGCTCTGCTGGCTCTAACGTGGACGAAGCTTATAGAATTTCGCGACGCTTTGAGAGAAAAAGCTTGCTGAATTTGCATACGACAATGTGGAGGAGATACCAGTGTGCTCAAAGTGGCGGTCTAAGCTTGTGATTTGACTTCTGCGTTTGTAATGGATTCCCGATTTGATGAAAGATGTCAATGCAGTGCTTTCGCTGTGTGACCTCTTCGAGCTTAATATTCGTGGCCATCGCATTCGATCATACAATATGATTGATTGATTTTGATTGATTTTAGGGTTTAACGTCCCAAAGCGACTCAGGCATTGAGGGACGCCGTAGTGGAGGGCTCCGGAAATTTCGACCACCTGGGGTTCTTTAATACACTTAATCGGACTGAACATCCGAAACCTAGTACGAACAGACCAGCTGCAATAGAAAGAGAAAATAACAAAAGGCACACGAGTACATAGCCGCTTTTTTTCTCCCCTCCCCCATCAAATTGTATTTGATTTGGTGGAAATAAAGTACTATTATTATTATTATAATGATACAGCATGGGTTCAGTGTTTCCGTTTAAAAGAAAAATGAATCTTAAACCGAATGATTCCCACCAATTCGGTTACAAACAACAGAAAAATGTTCGTCTAACATACGCGAATGACGAAGTGAGAAGGTTTACAGGCAGCGGCAAACTTACAAGCCAAAAATTAGAGGTGGGAAAACAAGCCGAGTATCTCGAAGGTGTTCGCTTCAGAGGCGCTGACCTTGGCGTGTCTGCCAGCAGTGCGCGAGAAAGGTGAAACCTTCGCAATATAACAGACTGCTGCGGACCCGTGGATCCACTGCCATAGATCCACTGCCACAGGGATACTCTTGTCACTTCTCTGGTGCCGCCGTGATGGCTCAGTGGTTATGGCGCTAGGCTGCTGACCCGAAAGACGCGGGTTCGATCCCGGCCGCATCGGTCGAATTTCGATGGAGGCGAAATTCTAGAGGCCCTTGTACTGTGCGATGTCAGTGCACGTTAAAGAACCCCAGGTGGTCGAAATTTCCAGAGCCCTTCACTACGGCGTCCCTCATAGCCTGAGTCACTTTGGGACGTTAAACCCCATAAACCAAACCAGTCTTCTCAGAACGAATTAAAAAGCAAAACGATCCGACCAGCACTTTAACGCAAGCCACAGTTGCTCAGCGAAAAGTAGCAAAAAAAGGTGCAAATATTCAGTAAGAAGTCGGATATGAGCCAAGGAGAAACAAACAAAATCTTTAAATAGAAACGAAAATGATCGATTTGAATCTTCGTATGTGAAAAACCGAAGAACTGAACAAAAAATTCGAAATATTTCTTTGCTGACAAATGCCGAACAAGCTACTCCAATTAAAATAATAACAGTAATAAAATACGGGACACGTTGTCCTGTAGCCATGAATTAATGCGTCTCAGTCAACGGGTGTCGCCATATTGAAAGCGCTGCTTCGGCCTGTAGCTCTTTCACAGCAGAAACTAAAAAAAAAAAAGAAAATCGGATCGCATACTGAGAAGACTTGCTTAGATAAAACGGTTCACACAAATTACCGATAGTAAGGCTGTTAGTGCAACCACTGGTAGTACGTCCCCACCGCGTGTGGACGTTCTGTACTGTCAGTGGTTGCAGAGGAGCTCATAACTGAACAGCAGAGGTTTTGCCAGCGTGCATAAACCTCTCAACATGCTACTCTGCATGAAAGTCCCACGAGTTCACGTCTTAGGGGTGCAGGAACTCGAAATTGAAAAAAAAAAAAACGCAACTGTTCATATTTCACCGAAGCTCCAAGCAGGGTACAAGAATACCGTATGAGCGGCTAACGACATTTTCTTAGTGTCATTCTTTTTTCACTGGCCGGATTCGGCTCTACCCGTTGATCGCCCGCCACAAAACGTGTGACCTTAGACTCATCATTATCATTCGCATTATGCACTCATCAATTACGGCTAGTCGAGGGAAGTAGACCGTTGAGATCGATGTTCCCTACTGCGGCATTACTTTTTGTTACAGAACAGCAGCAATAGTAACGTTTAGCGGCGCTACATCCCACATACTTTGTTCGTCTTGCTTTTTTTAAAAATAAATCGAAACTTTAATCAGGCACTCTTTCGAAGGAGCTAAATTTATGACCATGCAATAAAACAGCAGCTAGAAATAATAGCCATGTGTATATCAAGCAGGCCCGCCTACACTACCATTTTATAGTGGTTTCAATAAGTTTGAAGCGTCGTAAACAAGCAGTCTCCGCTTTGTTACTCGACGATTAAGAAGGCCACACGCGTATGCGTTGGGCGAACTTGAAAGATACATGGGTGTTCCTGCAACAGATCACGCGATATTTCTTCGCACGAGGTCTCTGTTCAATCACTGTCTGGTCGTTTGTCCTGTCAAGACTCTACTTCCGAGGCCAGGAACTTATATGTGCGCAACAAAGTTCTAGCAACAACAAAAACTGAAACACAAGCTGCTCGCAGTTTACCATGGCCATGACCACGATCTTGAATTGTTTTGACGGTTGTGCTGAATTGTGTAGACCTCCGGACCTTTCAATTTCCGCTATATTCAACTACGAGTTCTAATCAGAAAGCGACGAAATTGCACTTTTGGCCTATGCCCGTGTCCTGCGCGCGCACTCAACGCTTTCAGCCAAAAGAGCAAACATTTCACGTCCTCACCTCGGGTAGACGGGCGACGTTCGTTATAGAGTTGAACAAGTCTTTCCGGCACTTCGTAGAACTCGCGTCGTGTCGAAGCCGCGGTAACAGTCGGCTGTTTTCGGCGTCAAATCCAAAGTCACTTGCAGTACTTGCTTATGATGAAACTTCGCGGCAGGCGCTGCAAGTGCGTTAGCGCGCGAAAGCACTCACGCTAGAGCAGCGCAGGAGCGCTAAACCGCAACCCCGTGCCCGATCCAAACACCACCGTAACGCCAACAAACACCGCTGCACTTGAAGAAGCATCCGAAATCTGCCGCGCACACTTCTCCGCTGCCGGCCAAGCTCCGGCAGCAGAGGACAACGAAGGATGCTGCGATGAGGAGGACTCTTCTTCGAAGAGGAGCGAGATAAATACAGAACGGCTCTAGTGTGATGCGGGCGGCGAAATCACGCACTTGGACGCCAGACAGCAGCTGACCGACAGCGCACGCCTTCAACGGTGAGCAGCGGCAAGCAGCACAACCGGACGAAGGTGGGTTCGGCACCTCACACGGGGAGAGAAGCGAGCGAGCGGCGGCGTCCCAGCAGGCAGACCGCCGACCCGACCGAGGCAGACGAACTCTGCTTCGCAAATGGAGGCACCACGCCAGGCGAGAGCCGGCCGACGCGAGCAGCGCTCGGGAAGCTGGGCTTCCCCTTCTCGACCTCGGCGGAGTAGAGGGAGAGAGAGGCGAGAGAGGAGAAGCAAAATCCCACGTGACCAACGAAGCACTCTCAACGTGGCCAGACTTGGAGTGCCAGCGTCGGCCGTGTGCGGCGGGAGGGTGCTCCTACATTTCTCGAGGGGCGCTGACCCGCAGAGACGGAGAGTTGGGCGGCGAAGCAAACGCGCCGTGCCAGTCGCTAATGTAATTCGAAGGTGTTCGCCCTCTCGCGCTACGGTGTGCCGAGCTAATGCATGCATCTGGCTTGATAGGGCGGTACTCGAAAGTATTTGTCTCTTCTTTCTCCTTTCGTTTCTAATACGCTTCTTAAGGTTTAGCCAGGTCGATTACTTGGTGACATTAACTCGTTAGATTAGATGGATTAGTTGGCGGAGGTTCATTATTCAGGCAGGGCAGGACATTGAAGGACAAAGAACTAACATGCAGTTGCAAGCCTGTCTAATTCATCGACCGCTACCCCACGCCGCGCTCTCTCAAGACGAAGGAATAATGAACTTCAGTAACTGTAGATAATTGTTTTGCGGCTAAACATTCTTTTTTTTTCACGCATGTTGGGGAAAAAATACCTAGAATGCCTTCGGTGTTGTCTTTTTGCGCAGTGGCACTTTTAATTAGTGCTACGTTAGAAGTGTAATTGTAAGCGCCTTGTGCTAGACTTATCTTTTGTTTTCTTCCATATCTGCATATATTCCTTACACAGTGGGAAATATTCTTCATGCGACAGGGAAAAAAGACGCAGTCTCCCTACTATTTTTTCAAGTGAAATATTACATTGTTAATGCAAAAGGCGTACATGTGACTAAGAAGGCTGACCTCTGACAACGAGGAAGACTTCTGATTTCAGTTTTCTTTTGCGATTTTTCCTTTTTTCTTATTTCTGAATGAGTCCTTCAGCCTTGACACCAGTGCTAACGATGAAAATGCATTATTAGGTTTAGGAAATCCAGAGGGGCATCCTGAATTAATTGGCCGCCGTCTAGGCGACGCAGAATAGCTCTCGAGTTGTTTCGTGCGAGCGTGGCTGATCGGGCTAGTTGGTAATTAATGACAGCTTGGAATACAACACAACGCAACTTAAAACAAGGACAAAAAAAAAAGGACACCACTGACTTTAACTAATTCTTTAAAGGAACTGCGTATATAAGAAGAATGGGCGGGGAGGCACGTGAACAACTGCTGAGTTTGCTGTGCAGCACACGATAACAAAGACAACATCAACACACAGCAGATAACAATATCATAACTTCGCATAAACTAGGTGCATATGAAGAAGCAAGAGGGCGCTTTTAAAAGGCTGAATTGCTAAGTGGGACTTGGCAACAACTGAAAGATGAAAAGAAAACGTATAACTATTTGTGACAATACCATAAAAACGAGATGAAATGAAAGGGCCAAAAGGGACGCTAAAAGTCTCGAAATAAACGGAGAAGAGAAACATGGCCAAAAAGGGGTGACTAAAATATGAAAAGTTGAAATCTAAGAACAGAAACCATTAAACAAATTTAAAAAAAAAACAGCATGGCGAAACTACTCGTTTGACATCTGGCTCAGACAATCTAACTCACGTTTTGTTAGAGGTACTGAGGGAGTGCTAACACAATCTTCTCCTAGTGTCAGAATGTGGGTGGCTTCCATTATTTCACGAGTGATATAATGCACAGTTCTCGCGAGAACAGTGCATTTTCTAAACAAAGGCTTGCAGAAACTCGGTGGGATATTTTTAGCAGTGCACTCCCAGATGCCCCTTCACACTTCCGTAATCGTTATTAGAATGCTCCATCAGTCCTTCACTGATACATCGCCCGGTTTGCTCGACACAGACTTCGCCACAGCTCAAGGGATTTTTTGCAGGAGCTGCTGTTCGAGACAAAAAAAAAAAAAAGGAAAGCTGTGGTTGTTCCCTACCTGGGAGGGCGCGCTGTCCATCTCACAACCGGAAGACTAGCTTTGGATGGTGAACCGAACAAACGCGGCGGCAAAAGCCCGTGGGCTCCTGGTATGAGGGCCCATCCAACTAACCACGATTTATTCGGAGCATTAATTTTTTTTTCATTCCCTCGCTCCCTTCCTGCACACTATTTCGCACCGGCTCAAGAGGACAGGGGAACGGGTAAATCTAAAATTGGTAAATTATTAAATTGTGTTTTGAGTAAAGGAAATGGCGCAGTATCTGTGTCACATATCTCGGCGGACACCTGAACCGCGCCCGACAAGCTACAGTCAATGCCTCTGCAGCGCGAAGGCCAGCCTGCACAGTCAAGAACCAGTCACCATTTGTCGCATGCAAAGTTGGCGTGTGGCAACAGCCTTGGAAAAACGCAGGGATGAGACGTGGAGTAGCCATGCTCGCGGGGCATCTTCTTTTCTAGATTTTGTTTTTGATCGCCTCTGTTTGGCTTTAAAGCGAAGTGTTAGAACCGTAAGTGTTTGGTATTTGCGCTCAACCTTCGCTACGAGCCAACTGTTCGTTTTCATTAGTTATCATTAAGGGTTCGAATTTTCGTCTTTTATTTTTGAAAAGTCGGCTGACATTCTTGCGCTTATTTGAGAATGCAGTTTTAGTTAGTTTTTTTTTTCAGAGCATATTATTTTCTAGGGATGAATTACGGTTTTTTTTTTTTTTCGGGCGATATAATGTGGTACCTTGTGCGGTCAAAAGCCACCTAGAATTTCTCTTCACCTTTTTATCATTCAATTTATTAGTACTTAGCACAGAAATAGTCGTACTCAGAGCCGTGCTTGTGGGGAGAAATGCCATTGCCATTGAAAAAGGAACGGAAGGAACCGTAAGACGCACACGCAGGTGTAAGTTTACTCCTAAAGGTTAGGAATTTTCATGCTAATGTTGGGTTGCTGCCCTGGGTGGAGCGAGAGGTCAGGTGGCCTCACATGGTTGGCATGTTGACGACATCGACGGAACTGCCGCTTATCCGTCGAGGTAGCCAGAACATGACACGTTTTCGTGGCGTTTGTGCATGGATTCGTGTCAGTGTCCTTACGCAAAGAGGGGAAGCCTAATTAACTAAGCAAATGCCCTAAGTGGATGACAGGAACGTAAAGCATTTTATTTACAACGCATTTACAGATCGACCAGGGTGTTCGCTACCATAGAAAGCGATCGGGAACGTTAGGCCTGAGCTCTCTCCTCACGAAACCTGTCAGTCTGACCGACCTAACAAGCGCATATCGTAGCAGTTTCTCATTCTTCGAAGCGGCGCGAGCACCAAGCTAGGCCCTTTCCGCTCTCTCCGTCTCTCCACCAAGAACAAAGCCATCATCATCATCATCCTCGTCGTCAGCCTGGCTAAACCCACTGCAGGGCAAAGACCTCTCCCATGTCTCTCCAATTAACCTTGTCATTTGGCAGCTGCGGGAACCGTATCCCCGCAAACTTCTTAGTCTCATCCGCCCACCTAACTTTCTGCACCCCCTGCTACGCTTCCTTTCTCTTGGAATCCACTCCGTTACCCTCAAGGACCAGCGGTTATCTTGTATTCGCATTACATGCCCTGCCCAAGCCCATTTCCTCTTCTTAATTTCGACTAGGATGTCTTTAATATGCGTTTGTTCCCTCGCGAGTCTCCCCTTTTTGCGCCAAAAAGTCTCCTTACCAGTAGCACGCTGTTGCCCACGAGGTTGTTTACTCGGGAGCACCACATGGATTCTGCGAAGCTGTTTACGCGCACTTACAGCACAAACCACCCACTCAAAAGGATAGCGACAACCAAATGGGAGCCAAAATGCAGCCGGTACTGCGCGCACCGCTTTGTTCGCGCTCAAATTTTTTACCGTTCGTTTCCGAAACATCAGACGCGGCGCGCTGCTGAACCGGCACAGTTCACGGCCCTCTCCAAACCCGAGGAGTCCACGTATCCGCTGTGCATTGCGGGAACGAATCGGCTAACGCAGTCGGCTCACCGCTGTTCCTGCAATTCACAGCGTTTGTTTTCAAACAAACCCGTTCCAACGGCGCCGGGCGAGAAGGGGAGGATTAGGGCTGCACGACCGGATGAAACAAAATAGCTAAAGAAAGCGCTGAGCTAACAGTGTCTGGGTGTTGCTGCTCTATACAACGGCCCGCCAACTTGGATGCTGAAGCCTCCCAATTTGCAGAAGCGTGCAGAGCAGCTGAATAATGCCTCGAGATGCACAACTGCGCTATTTAATTTGTTTACTCCTTTGTCTGAGTGCAACTCCCATCGATGGCCGGCTAGTTGTGGCGTGTGTACTGGCCTTACGGCCGAAAACTGGATTCGGCACACGTTTTCCGACTTTTTTTTTTTTTTACTCTTTGAACTGAAAAAGCCAACCCCTACTTATCATTCATATCCTTTGGGCTTTTCTCTTAGGCGCCTGTTCGTGGACTATACACCATATTCATTGTCGGCGTTGGTATTACCAGCTGGATTCAATTCAATTCAATTTCAATTTATTTTGAATTTCTTTTACAGGAAATACAAACACTTTTTGGACCCATAGCCAACGGCTAGTCCGGGTCCAAGTGGATGGATGAATGGATGGATGGAAGATAGGAGTGCCCCCTTTGAAGCGGGGGGGTGGAAGTTGCCTCTGTGCTCGGCTTTTTGTCTATATTTTTGTTTAACTGTGTTGTAAATTGTTATTAAAATTCGCCACTTTCTTTAAGTAAGTTTTCCTACGCTTCTAACCTTATGTCACCTCTCTGCTTTTATGCAGAGAGCGGTTGTCAGGTGGCGTGACAACGGTCGCAGGTAGTACAAGATCGAAACGCCACCTGCCATGGACTATGGACTACCGGAGGGTGACCAGTGGCGTAACACGATATACCAGCTAGCAGTGGCGTGTGAAGAGCTGCGCTTCAATTTCGCATTACGGACGATCATAATCGTCTCTATTTTTTTGATCGCGAAGAGAGAGATTTCTGACATTATACCTACTGGGGCTGCTCATATGAAACGAATAAGAATATACCTATATCGTGACGATATTTCTGAAAATTTTCGGGATGCTTCTTAAAGCTGTACTTTTCTATTTCTGAAATTTATGTTTTTTTTTCCCAAAAAGAAGCTTGCTTGGAGAACAATGTTTCATTAATTTTATTCGCTTTTATTACAAGCAAAATGAAAGAAATTAGAACCACCTAAATTTTATGCTACGTTATACGCAAAATTATCAGTTGAGCGATACGAAGTTTATCGAAATATATTTTATAGATATAAAGATAATGCTGCGCGAACTCTAAGAAAACACAGAACACGTAATTTATCTGGTGGTCAATAAATGTTTTGGTATATATATATATATATATATATATATATATATATATATATATATATATATATATATATTCTGGTCATTCTGATTAACTTTATAAAAATATTAAGAAGCAGAAAATATTTACGAGGGGGTACCCAAAAGAAACGGGACTAAATTTTTTGGTCGGCAAAGCTTCTGTGGTACCGCGTTTTGCCACTAGGAGCGCATAGAACGAACATTCCAGAGTCAGTAAGCCGAGTGCCGTCGTTGAAGGAGGTCAGACTTGTTTAGGCAGAGTTTTAGAGTGACGACTGTTTTGTGTGAATGTCGTTTTTGCAATGGCTGATTTTCGTGAACAGCGTGCGCCGGTGAAATTCTGATTTTTGCTCGTAAAAAGTTGAATGGAAACTCTTGAAATAATAAGAAAGACGTACAAGGACGATGCTATGGGGACAACTCAAGTGTTCCTGAATCGAATCCTGAATCAAAGCAACAATCATGCCAATGAAAAACATCAAATTCACCTCGCCTCAAGAAAGCTCGTCAGGTGAAACCAAACCTCAAAACAATGCTGATTTGTTTTTTCGACGTGAAAGGAGTCGTCCATTGAGAATTTGTTCCGCAGGGTCAGACAGTTAGCCAGGCTTTCTACTTGG
This sequence comes from Amblyomma mixtum, assembly GCF_055824585.1. Taxonomy (NCBI): domain Eukaryota; kingdom Metazoa; phylum Arthropoda; class Arachnida; order Ixodida; family Ixodidae; genus Amblyomma; species Amblyomma mixtum. The sequence continues at coordinate 323,716,025 of NC_143012.1, forward strand.
ATGTTTTGAAAAGATTGGGCAACAGTGTGCGGTGAAAGCGGCCAGATTTGTGGCGGTCGGGTGATTAGTTTTTCCATCATGGCAATGCCCCTGCTCACACAGCCCTGTCTCTACGACAATTTTGGACCAAAAATGGCATGACCCCTATTCCTCAACCCTCATACTCTCCTGACCTTGCCCCGTGCTACTTTCTTTGTTTCCTAGAATGAAAAAAATAGGTGAATGGAAAGCGTTTCGCTGATGTTGCTGAGGTGAAGAAAAAAACTACGGAGGCACTGCCAAGCATCACAAAAGATGAATTTAAACAATGTTTTGAGAAATGGAATGAAAGATTCGACAAGCGTATCATTGCAAGTGGAGAATACTTTGAAGGAGATTGAAGGTCTGTGCTTAAAATGTGAACAAATAAGTTCAAACAAAATAAGTCCTGTTTCTTTTGGGTACCCCCTTGTATTGCATAATGCCGACGGGAGACATATTTATCTGCCCGAATTACGTCACGAAAAGCCACCGACACTAATAACTGATAATAACTGAATAACAAGGAAAGCACTGGGGAACAAAAAATAAACCTTTGTTTGCAGGCATGCCCGCTGTGTACCCCCCCCCCCCCCCCCCCTCCGTTTTCCCTCTCAAAGGGGTATGCTGTATCCGCCTCTGATCAACACTCACCAGGCACAAACGCTTGCAAAATTCTTAAATTTTAACCGGCGACGGACCCCTGGAGCTTCGACCTAGCGAGCCCAGAGGGTTCGGCGTGTGATTTCACAAGTTTTAGCGAATGCAAATGGCCATCGAGTGTAGTTCTAGCAACAGTGAACTGAAATCGAGAAGCGCCGAAGACTACCGAGCGATGTTTTACGCGGCCAGCAGCAATTGTCGCCGTCGCTTTTAGTTAACGAATTAGGCCGTCTCAATTAATGCGAATGGTCCCCGAACAAACTTCTGAGAAAAGCGATTTATAATCAACTATTGGTCGCGTTGGAGTAAACAGGGACAACTAGCGAGGAACGCCGGTCCTGCGCCATGTCAGCTACCCGGCTGTCAAGTATCGATTGTATCGGCGCTTCCTGTAGCCTGTCGCAGTTCGTAAACAAGCACGGGTACAACCGGCACAACAGCGAATACATTATTTAATGTAACTAAAGTCCAGATTGTGTGTTAGGTCATGCAAACGAGCGCTAGCCTGTTTGGAAGCAGCGGTGTAAGCAAGAGTACTGAAATGCAGTTGTCCTCATCGGTGCACTCCTGGGGAAATTTCGCGTTCACGCGGAAAATCTTCAGTGCTGTACTCTTATCTTCAAGAACTCATTTGGCGAGTACACGAGATATTTGCTGTGCACTGCAGATATCCAAGCAGCGGATATCGAAATCAACAGCCACAGAGCAGAAGTCGCCCGGCGGGGCTGTGAGCTTGGCGAAGCGATGGCGACGGCTACTGGTCGGTGCGGACTGTGCTCACGTTTCGAAGGCATTCCAAAATACCCAATGTTTCGGCGGAGCTCGGTCCATTCGAATATTATCTGAACCAAAAGCCGTTGAAAAACTTCGTTTAGCAACGTAAGTTCAGCAGTCAAGTCGAATGACATTCGGTTGGGAGGCATTCGGAACGATCATGTATAGGGGCATAAAGTACGTTCTCTCTGTAAGCAAAATATTTCTTTAATTTGAAAGATTAAAGACAAATTACTGGACAACCTATAAAATGGAAAAAGATGAGCTTTCACACGAACTATATCTAGAACACACATACACACACAAAAAAAAACGGATACTTTATAAAGAAAAACTTGATATTTCACACCATCCACCAGTGGCTCAGGACAAAACTTTGTGGTACTGCAAGCGGCGCATAAATCATGACTTAGCTTCGTGCAAACATCTAAGGGTAAATGAAAATGCTACACGACAAGTCAGGCGAATGGTTTGCACAAGCACGAACATCAAATCCGCACAAAGCAATCCACGAAACGCGGACCGAGGCGAAAATTCATGTGCAAATACGGAGCAGCTGACTGCTCTGGCGCCCACGAGTCAGCATGTTAATGAACCGTATATATCACAATTTGAGATGCTCTGAGCGCAAAATAAAACTGCCGTCTCGGACAGCACAGAGAGCGATAAAGAAAGTAAGAACGTGCTGCGTGTATAAAGCTTGCCAGAAACTGCTGCAGCGAACTCGGCGAGTTGTCGCGAACAAATATTAGAGGCATAAATCAGCTTTCATATAAGACGGCCGCTGCTGTGCGGGCTCGTCTTCGCGGCGCGAGCGGAAATTATAGACAAGAAACACCAGGCTCCGCGATGAAAAGAACGAGAGAACGTGAAGGGAATGAAAGAGGTTAAGCTTTCCGTCCAGTCTGCACTTTCTCTTTCCTTTAATTCCCGGGTCCTCTTCTGCGGGTTTAGATACACTGTCTCTATGAGCGAAATTTTCTCCTTTCCAACCTGCCAGCCTGCCTCTTCACTCGTGGGCTGAAAACTTATGCGTTCATGTCAGACTTTCTCTTCTTTTTTCTACCTTCTGTCCTGCTAGCGGGCACATCATTTCCTTAGGCAGAGAGGCTGCGGATTCACGCTGACGATGACGGAATATCGACCGGCTTCGCCGAGGCCAAGCTCTCTCGTCCGGAGGGCATTGGCTCCCGTCGAGTGGCAAGTGCAAGTACCAAACGGGATGCCTAAAGAAAACAAAAATAGAAGCGGAGGCGATTTTGACCTCGGTCCCCTTCTCCTCTCTTTTTATCTTGCCTTTCTAAGCAGGAGAAGCAGGTGATCAGAATATTTCGGCACTTGAGGCGCGAGTGGACTTTAATATGTTGCGGGAACGCTGTGGTTGAGAAAAAGTATGATGCGGGTGCTAGGGATGTCTGAAGATAGGACATGCTTCTTCCGCGTCATTATAATCTAATTTATTCATGAATGAATGAATGAATGAATGAATGAATGAATGAATGAATGAATGAATGAATGAATGAATGAATGAATGAATGAATGAATGAATGAATGAATGAATAATGAATGAACATTTATTGGCAGAACCCTCACCATAGGCGAGCGCTGTATTGTCGTAATGATGCTTCTGTTTTTGCTGGCAGTTACAAAGACATCTGTTGGAGCGGAAAAGTCGTTGTTTGTCCTCTTTGTATGGCTTCTGTGGAAGCTCCTGTGAGAATATGAGCAGATGAAAAACTGCTGGAACTTTTGCGCGATCCTCTTCATCTCTGCTTACCCGATCGAGATTGAGGTGGATTCACACTGGCGAGTCGCAGACTTGGCAAGACAGGTTTCAGTCTATTTGTAGCGGTTTTGGAGCACAAAACCACAGCCCAAGACAAGTAGGGAGCGACTGCATCGAAATAACCAAAACAGATCGCATGGTGTCCGACAATGGCTGGTGCGAATACGCTTTTAGAGATGCGGGGAGGAGGAGGTTAGGATTTGGTGAAAGGCGCGGTAACGGTCAAGCGATTCTCAATTTGTGCACTCGTGTACTCCAGGTAGTTGGCGCTTAGTATTGAGAGGAGGAAGTTATGAATACAGAAAAGGAAGGTGCTGTCAGGAAACAGTTTCGTCCAGCGTTCACGCAAATGACTGCAAGAGCACGTAAACACACAGGCTGCGCTGAATGTGAAAATACATTACCCCGGCTAAAGCCTCCTCGATTTCAATGCCAGCCAGATAAGCCAGTTCCGGCAAATCAAACCCTATCCTATTACCTCTGCTTCCGACCTTGAAGTGGCTAGTCGTTCTGCCTACACCGCTCGCTCGGTGAGTGGGAAATAGCGCCCCATAATTGGAGACGTACGAGAAATGGGCGAACTAATTTCTCTTTCCTTTTCCTTCGTCAGGAGGTGGTTTCTGTACTGAGCACTCGTTGCTCGTCGGACGCACATGGTGTGCGCACATGCAATGTGGGCCAGCGGCAGCAGTGTGAGACAAGGGCTAGCATAGCTGCGAGAGGCATGACGGATCAATGGTCGCCTTACGTCCACCATCCAGGAAATAAACACTCAAAAGAACGATTACACAGCGCAGCTAGCGACTCATACTGCTCAGCCAAACGCAGCTGAGGCCGACCGCACAAGCCCATAAAGTGGTCTTGCCCAGACCATGCCGTAAATGGATGCAATTACGTCTCCAACAAGGTTGCGCCCATGAGAAAATGCTGCAACTCCCCGGAACTCCTAAAAACATGATTCTGAACAGTGTTAAGCTAATTCCGCTACAAATACCGAGTATAGATATGTCTCCCGAGTACTTCTATAGTTGTCTCGTTACACTCCTTTTACAACCACGTTTGTAATGTACGGCGCATCATGACGCACGAGAATACCTATTTCCTTTAACGTATAGGGATCGAATCTATTAACAGCAGAAATTTTCCTGGTTTGATTATTCGCATCATGAAACACAAAGACAGCTAACTTCCTACTGCTTGGCCTCCATAACTGTCACTGCTGACTTATAAACTCATTGTTGTTCATCCCAGGGAATGTATGAAATCTATCAAGCCTCTACTATAATGCGCAACAACCTAGTAAACTAATGCCGATCCCCCCTCCCGCTCCTCTCTAAATAAAAGAGAAAAAAGAACAGCAGTGGTCACCACACAGTTATTTTATACCTCGATGTCTCGGAATCAATGCCATTTTCCGCGAGGCTTCTCTCAAGCGCTGTCCAACTGTCATGGCGTTCACAACTCGCTTGAAGCGAAGAGCAATAACCTCGCATTCGCCGAATTCCTCGCCTTCAATTGCGCTCGCTGAATTAGCAACCTTGCCGTCGTTCTTTCAAACTCCCTGTCCACCTCCGTGCAGCATTTCACTGCTTTGTGCGGAGCCCCCAAATAAAATAAAGAAAGAACACTGAGCAAAGAAAAAAATAAAACAGAAGAAGAGGCAGAAAGAACATTGGGGCACCCCGTACTTGCTAGTCTCCGGTGCCATCGATTGCGCCCAAGCGGCAGAGTCGGAAGAAAAGAGGGGAAGAGGAAAACGTCAGCGGGCAGAGAAGCGCTTCGTCAATGGGGAGACGAGCGACTTGGGGTGGACGACCGAAAGTGCAAAGCACAAGCCTCTAAATAAAATGACGACAACGAGGCACGAAGAGCGGAGCTCGTCAGGACCCGCGGACGTCCGAGAGCGGGCACTGGCAGCAGCCAACAGCGTAGGGAGCGGAATTGCGGCGGCACAGTACTAGCCATCCACGAAGCATCCATGTAGAAACAAGAGCGGGGCGGGAACTGGAAGCTGTGGGCGGAGAAAGAGAAGACAAAGGGAACGTAGTGAAAAGAAGAGAAAGAAGAGAACGTCACCGCGTTGTGTTCGTCGTCGTCAAGACGCCGCGCTGGTAGAGGCGATGGCTGGAGAGAGCGCTGCGAACAGTGGGGAGAAGAAAGTACAAGAGGAAAAGTGAAAGAAAAATGAACGACATCGAATCGACGTTGCTATTATTTTTCCCCGCAGAAAAAGCAAGAGGAGACACTCGCGCTTCGCTTTCATGGAGGCGAGCGCGTAGCCGATGGATTGTCGCGTAGAGTACGAGGAAATCCTTTTTACTGCGACACCAGCGCGACCTTATATACTTATATACGCGAGGAAATTTGGCCAAAGTGCCCGCCGACTGCTGGCGACAGAGCGGTCGAGCCGCCGCATCAGTCGCTTGCAAAGTGGACGACGAGTTTATGCTTTTGTTTCGTGTAGTATAGCGACCGCAAGAAAGCCCGTCCTCAAATCGCAACCGCGCCATTGGCTGAGCGAAGTAGCTTGGCGTCTTCGAGTCGAGGAGCGAGCGAGAACGACGCGAGACCACTTAGCATCGGCCGGCTGGAGAATACGCCGGTCAGTGCGTCTTGGGGGCATAATGAGAGACTCACACGCAGCGTTGCACGGAATAAACGGAAATAAAAATAGAGCTAATCAAAAGTGCAAAGGAAAAAAAGTTTGCTGGAACTGACATTTGGCGCCCGCTTTGGTTCTGTCGTTTCGAAATGGTCGCTTGGTCATAGAAGAACTTCCTAGAAACAGCAGTCAGAAGCCGAGTTCCGGGAAACTGTGTCAACGCTGTTTTCCCGGATATGAAGTTTGCGAGTCTGCCGCTTGGCTAAGCACTCTTAAGTATATTTGCTAATGGTCTGAGCGAAGAGGACTGTGGCAGCGAATAAGTGCGAATACCCGATGTTACCAGAGCTATCAAAACTTTTTCCTCTGGCACCGTAAGAGCTGATTCCAGAACTGCTGAAAAAATAGCAATATTAAAAGGTACGGAGGCAATGGTTATAGCCGGAACTTCACTGCGGAGTAGAAGCGACGGCGCCGTTAATAAATAATGTTGAATAGTTGCAGCACAAAGTAAGCCGACAAGGGCCACAGAAGCTAGTGGGTACCTCCTCGTGAATCACCACTGTCCAGCCTAAAGCCCTAGAGGGAAGCAGCGGCATTTCCCCAGTCTGTTTAGTCTAATACTCCAGCACTGTATTCGCGTTCGGACTAGGTCTTTGTCTTATTTATCCATGAAATGTAAAAACCAGAATGTATCTTTTTAAAAAACCTTATCGGCCACTCTGAGGCATTCACCACTAATTAATTTACGTACTACAGCGATTCGTTACAGCAAAACAACACTGACATTTAATGCAGGCTTCAGACAAAAAGAAAAAGACGCCACCGGGTGAACGCCACAAAGAACTTTAACATCGCTAATGCAAGTCCCTTTCCAGAGTAAAAGTCAATGTAGTTAGTGGTGGCGGTGGACGTTACTGGGAGCGAAACGGGCGTGGGTATCGACCAGAGGAAGGGGGTCAGAAGATGGTCACTCCATCAGGGTCTTGTAGGCGAGGAAAGTGTTGCCTCCGTACGCGACCGTGTTGCCGACGCACAGCAGACCCGTGGAGAGGCTGAAGTGCCAGTCGGCGCCGTAGCGGAACTCCGAGGCCAGGTAGCCCGTGGTTGAGAGCAGGTAGCAGAACACGGCGAACACGTTCAGCAAGCGGTAGGTGACGCTGAAGCCATGCATGGGCCCGTCGAGCAGCGCACACAGTAGCAGCACTGCCGACACGAGCAGGAAGGTGAAGGCCGTCATGGCCATGAGCACAGTGTCCAGGCGGAACGTGTAGGCCATCTCTTGCTGGTCGTAGTTGAACTTCATCAGGCTGATGACGATCACCAGGCCGACCAGGATCTGGAACATCTTGAGCACACCCGAAGGCGTCCGCATGTAGCCGGTGTAGTAAGCCATGGCTGGACGTGCCTGGTGCCGGTCGCTACTCAGACTGCTGGCCTGGTACAGATGTGGAACGGAGCCGCCGGAACCGGTGGTACACTTTCAGGCGACGGCGACGAGAGTGCGCCCCACGGAGGCGAGGGTCATGGTGTTGATCCGCTGTCACCTCCGGTTGCTGCTGTTGGCTCAAGGGCGGTGGGAGAAAGGTGAAGCAAGCCGTCCTTCGTTTTCTTCGCCGCCAGGGAACGCGCTCGTTCAGAAGAGGCCGTTTTAGGCGCGAAAAAAAGCTGAGTTGCAGGTGCAGGTCGTGTCGTTTAAAACAGGAAGCAGAAAACTACCAAGCACTGCGTTTCTAGCAAAAAGAAACAATGCTGAAGTTACGATATGCAGTCTAATTATCTCAGGTAGTTATTATTCGAACCACTGGCACCCACCAACTTGCACAAGTGTTTTCTTCTTTCTTAAATAAGGCCATAAAACGAGTTCAAACTTCATACTGGCCTGTAAGAATTTTGGTTCAGTTTCTGCAGAGCGCTTTTCGCTGTCAAACATAAGCTGAAATTGCATTGCTCACTTAAATATACGCATTCCGCATGCCCCCTCTCCGCCCGCCCCCCTCCTCCCCCAATCCATTTTATGCAATGACCCTGTGTGGTGTGTCTAAGCGCTATCTTGAGGAAAACAAAGAAAAACATAATTATCTTTCAGGCAGTCCACAAAGGCGCTGTTTAGATTCTGAAGCACTAGAAAAAGGCGTGGGGGGATTGTCTATTTCATCGAGCTCGGCGTCTGGACTCAACTGTTGAGGTCTTTTTCAGGACACATCAGTATGAAAGTGGAAACTTTCATAAACCTGGCAGTTTAGGACCTCAACTAGGCCTTAACCTAGACTTTTTTACTTTCATTGCCGGTGACTACGAGGCATCTGGGTAGCGCCAACTTGTTATGTTGCCACATGCTGAACAGAAAATCTACACATTCGCAGTGATCAATTGCAATTGCCAAAAGAGGGAACTTTAAATAGGTGTCTGGCGTGCTACCCTATGTGCTACCTCCAACCTTTAGATAGCAGAGGACCTGGCTGGCACGCTTTGGAAATTAAGAATTTTATTCAGCCGTTTGCTTACATACCGCACAGGTTCACAAGCGCCTATTACTTCTTGCCAAACTACGGACACTTCTTGCGGCCGGTCATAAATATACGCCAAGGCTCATTTCGCCTCATGCCCATGGATGCTCCTTGACCAGTTTTATCCATGTGAGCTCGGTTTTAATCAATATAGTCATGTCCAATAGTTCTGCGCTCTTGACTTGCGATGAATCATTATCTTGAGCAGAAAATCGCCAACACCTTACCGAGAGGCGTCTATGCTCACTTGGAGTGATAGGTGGCAGTTATAAGAAAACAGGGGAGACGTAACGAAACGGGAAAGTCACAAATTATTAACACTTCCTATTTTTCTAGCACTGCAAAATATAACAATACAGGAGCATCATTTACGTTCTTGGAAGTGCGGCCGCCATTTATAGTAATGCTGAACACGACAAAAGACAAAATTATGGCAGAAAAATTTACGATTATACCTCATTTTCCCCCAGTCTGTGGTTAAAAAGGCGACGGCATGTGGGGAGAAATGAGACGCCCTCATGAAACGACACAAACTGTCTGTCAAGTTCCAAACTCGTGAAACTCGCAGTTTGAACCCCGACACAAGCAACCTAGGTTGCCTATCTAGGTTTCTTCTCTTGGTATATTTCGTGGATTTTTCGCTGACGCCTAATGACGCCGCCGCCGCTTCCACCGACGACGACGACACCGGCTTTACTGCGGCACGACGTCCTTGACTCTATCGTGTTAAAAATCAAACAATAAAAGCTCGCCTGATCAAAAAACGACTAACCTGAAGATGGCGCTTTCGGATGTTTTCTTTTAAGCAAATGGAAACTAAAGGCGCTAACAATTATGCCAAGTGACGCTGTTTTTGAATGATCTGAGCCTGACAGTTACGGTTTGTAGCACCATAAATAAAGACGACATCAACTTTCAAGTCTTGAAAACACGCCCGCAACCGCGGGAACACTCGTTGTCAACGATTGCATGCTCGAAAAACTATACACCCGCGACACACCAACTTACAGAGGATGTCACCGTAGAACAATGCCATTTGTTTGAGTGACAGACAGATAGGCACCTTATTTGCTCGTGATATTTCTCAGCACCCGAGCCTAAGCTGTAAGCCACAACCCTGACGATAGAAAAGAAAAGCAAGGGGATCGACAAGCAGCTGAAGATGCATTCCAGTCACGTTTAAGGGGTCTCAGTTACCATTCCCCCCTCTCCTCCAATACGACGGCTGCATGAAGCAACTCATTTATCACGGCCCCGCGTATGACGCAAGAGTCTCCTGTCGCACATTTCGCTGTTGCGGGGACGTAGGGCCAGTACACACCGACGAGATACGACTGTCACGGGGGAGGAGATAGGAATGGGGGATGGCAGCGCAGGAGACTGAAAAGAAGACGGCGATGGCTGGCGTCAGAGGCCACGCAGAGAGCACTACGCAATGGCTCAGCTAGACAGTGAGAAACGATTCCTCCCCGACAAACACACGCGACGCTGGACGATGCTAGCTAGCCTCCGGTCACGGAAGCGGGCGATCCGTGGAGAGAGCGCGCGCTCGAAGGGTCGGAGGAGGACCTGTTTGCAACGTCCTGCACCGTCTATCCATCTAAATTTGCACTGACCAATGTTTCCTTCCTACTCCACGCAGGCGAAACTGTCGCTGGCTCGGCGTGGGCGATGGCTACATCGCAATTTCATGGTCGATGTGCTTCAGACCGAGCGTCGAGCGACAGGTCGACGGTGTGGAAATAAAAAAAAAGCTGTTTGCTACTTAAACAAAAATAACAACAACGTGAACACCAAGAAACGTCTACTCTTTTTATTTTCGTGAAGAAAAAGGAAGAAATAGGAAGGGGACAAGGGACAGAGCCGCGCACATCTATTTAGCTTTCCTCAATGGCACTTGAGTTTCTCTTTTAGTTTTTGTTTTTTTAGGGAATCTTTTTGTTTCTGCTTAGACAGGAGGCAAGGTGGCTGTACCGAAATATGGCTTGTGGCCTGCGAAAAGCTGCAGTGCTTGTATTGAAAACGCGAGCATGGCAGAGCCACCTGCGGCGCAAAATCCCTCCAATCACAGACGGAAACTCCGCTGTGTCGGAGGGCTTCCTGTGAGAGTCCTGTGCGCCGCTATAGCTGGGCTGGCTGGAGGCAGAGAGTGGTGAAGAACCGATAAAGAAAAAGGCGGACCGAAGGAGAAGGGCAACCGTTGTTCATTGTTCATCGAAACGAGTCCCGTCCGCAGTTTTCTTGCGCGTAGCCCGGCTGCCAATGATTGTCTCAGGCGCTCAATACTGACGGCTCTGTACTGGAAAGAAGCGAGTGGTCATTCTGTAAAGCACTGCGAATCGTCTTGCATCAGTAATGTCATGGAACATTGAAATTCTAAGAAATAATATTTGACCTTCGGCGAAACCTTAGCCGATGTTCACAGGTGCACGCGGGCTTTGAAACAATGAGACGTAATTTTTCTTTTTTTTTCTTGTTCGAATGTTAATAGTAGTATTTTCATATACTTCTAATGCAGTACGTTACCTGTACCACGGAAAATGCCCTCCTTTTAACGGTATAAAAGACGAGAAGACCTCCCATTTGGCGCCCTTATCACATTATAAATTACGGCGAAAAAAGAAGAAGAAATGAAATGATGCACTTGTAATGAGAGCTTCCCTTCGGCGCAAGCAACATAGGCCCCAACGAAACAAATTCAAAGCCGTAGACGGATTTCAAGGAAAACTAGAAGGGGGGGGGGGGGGGGGATGGTAGTTCAAAAGGTAGCTGACGCAGGCGCTTGTATTGAGCAGTGTGACCTCATTATCGGAGTCGACTGAGCCGAAATAACGAGAGAAACGCGATCAGCAACAATGGTGGCCTCGACGCTATTCGCAGATGTTCGCGGGGAAGGAGGGACCAGCGGGGGGGGGGGGGGGGGGGGGGGGGGCATAGTGGGGAATGCGGGGGCTGGGGCACTGCCCTATTGAGGATCGAAGTTCTCCAAGCAGTCCATGGTTTCTTTTTCTAGTAAAGAACCCAATTGCGACACGAAGCACACTCTATAGTTGAAGCCCGGTAAGCTTGAGCGGCACTCTTCTAGGAGCCCTCACATAATGCCCATGTCTATTTTCTTTTCCAGCCGTTTTCTCCGAACTCTTCGGCATTGTAGTAGAAGCTTACTGACACCCTACGCTGCTCCCACGCCCTCTTTCGCAACCGCCATTTCGAGGAACGAAGCCCCGTTCGCGATCAGCTAACATTGATGGCGAAATATTTATAGCCCACGGTGACTAGGACTGCGACACCCGCAGTGCGGGCGCTACTCGAGCCTTTGATGTCACAACTGCAGCAGTGCTGCCCCAGTCTAATGCAGATGCCATCGGATATACTTATTTTTTCCCCTCTCATCTCCCACCTAAAACCGGTACGACACTCTTCCTTCTTTATTTTATTGGGCTTCCGAGATCTTGATTACTCCAGTTCCTAAAATGTGTTCCTGTTCTGGAGCAAAGAATTTAATTAAGGTTTGTAGTAATATTAAATTTGGTTATCGGAGAAGCGCGTGCGCAGGAATGAGATTATCGATTGGTTCGGAACTCGGTGACGCCAGTTTAAGTATGCACACTGTATGGAGGTAGCTAGTGCAGAATGTGGTGGTTCAGTTTTTTACTATATATGCAGATCATTTTGCTGAGCCAGGGATCGAGGTCTTTGCACCCCTCGGATGATTCATTAAAACTCTGCACAGACTCTTTTGCAGCCCTAGTGAAACATTCCTTATGACGAATCCCATAGTTCCATATGTTTTCCATGTGGGTCATATAGAGATTATATGGAACATATGTAGTCGATATGAACTATACGGACACGCATCTAGGATACATACCGACTCCGTATGACACCAGCTGCACCATAAAAAACTCATATTGGTGATATACAAAAAAAAAATATGGCTATCATGCAGAAAAGATATGTAGCACATATGCACCTGCACATATTTTTTCATATCAAATGGACTCCGTATTCCCATAATTCAAAGCGAGTGGCTCATATGGAACGTTCCAGCAGGGAATGGGGATGATAGCAGACAAACCGGATTGGCCGAACAAAACCGCACATAACACCGCAAGTAACACGCTCTGCCTTGCGTTTTATGTTGCGCTCTGATTCGAGGCTTTGTTTTCTATATCCGGCCGGGCACGCAGACAGCACAGAAAAGTGTTCGTGGAACAATTTTTCCTATCCATTCAGGGCCGATGACCTGACCTGATGACCTGATAATTCTCTTTGTCAGTCCTGTTATCATAATGATAAGTCGTTGGCTCAGATCAAGACTGTTGCTCACATTGCGTTTAGATCAAGTTGTTTGCATTATGTAGCTCATGTTTAAGACGAAGGATCGCGGCGCATGTACAGGCTCGCAAAGTTTTGCGCGCTATGTCGCGTGTCTCGCAAAGTGCCTTTTTCGTCTCTCAGTGCTATAGCAGAAATTACGATGCATGTGTGTGCTCTGCGGAGCGTTACTCACCTGGCTTCAACATGGCTTTACTGCCCACTTAAGCTGAGCCATAGCTTAAGACGAAGCTTTCAGCGTCTCGCGCCGTTACAAGTGCATTTCTGCGTATGTTTGGTTAATGGCTAACGCAATTTCACGTTACAAAACGCACTGAGAGGCGTCATGCAGTGCGTAGTGAAGGATTCCACGTTTTCGCCACTTTAGGTCTCTAAACACGAACCGAAATCTCAGAACACGGGCTGTTTTCCACTTGGCCTTCTTCGAAATCCTGGCATCCTTGCCAAGGCCGAAAGCGCGAACTCGTACTTAGCACCAGAACGCCTTATCTACTGAGCCACCACGGCTGTTTTTTGTTGTTTTTTTTTTACAGTGACAGCTGTTACGGCCACGTATCCAGGTTGCGTGGCGCCTACGTAGCACACTGGAGCGCGAGGAGGAAAAGGGAGAGAAAAGAGCATGGCGCCGCATGACAGGTGCTCCTTGCCGCGCTGATAGGTCGTAACACTCTTGCCGCTAGTGACGTCATAGGGTGATCATCGGTAGATTATTTGAATGCGTTAGCAGCCAGCATTCGTTATATCTGAGCTACAGACACCGTTATATGTGGGATGGCATACCTAGGTTCCTTATATACAAAGTAACACACCAAAGTTCGTTATATACGAGGTTAACACACGAAAGTTCGCTACATCCAAGGCGGCGTACTTAGGTTCGGTCTATCCGAGGTTAACGAGCTACAGTTCGCTATATCCGAGCTATTATACTAAGTTCGTTCCTCAGGTTGCCGCCTACCACGGGCCACTGACTACTGAAAGACGGCGGTCGCCATTTTCGCTTGCTGTGAGCCCTCTAACGCTAACGCATTAGTAAGTGCAGTACACCACACTGACTAGTTCTGCCCTTCGCCAGTTTCTCCCATTGCGACTGCCAAGCCAGACGCCAGCCTTATTTGGATGAGTGAGTGACTATGCCTGACAGTAAGAGGAGGCCCAGCGTAGGTCACGCAAGGACACCAACGCCAGCAAAAGCACGCCAGCAAGAACACGCTAGCAAGAACACCCGGGAGTTTGCGTTTGCTTTGGAATGGATTGGATCAGTAGCCTCATTTACGACACATTGCGATGACGACGGCAGTGCTGTTTTCTGTCAAAGAAAGTTCTCTACACATGCTCTATACATACATACACCACACACCATACCATACCATACCATACCATACCATACCATACCATACCATACCATACCATACCATACCATACCATACCATACCATACCATACCATACCATACCATACCATACCATACCATACCATACCATACCATACCATACCATACCATACCATACCATACCATACCATACCATACCACTCCACTCCACTCCACTCCACTCCACTCCACACCACACCACACCACACCACACCGCACCACACCGCACCGCACCGCACCACACCACACCATGCCATGCCATGCCATGCCACGCCATGCCATGCCATACCATTTGTAGCTTATCAGCATGCGTACTTCAAATGCTGTGAACTGCAGAGGCGTCTTTTCTTGCAAACGTGGAGGCGAGAGCAGAACAACATTAAGCAATGCTTCTAGCAGCCGGAAAGAAAGAAGAAAAAAAAAAGGCCTAATGCAGGACGGCAGCATCGGCCACGTCGACGGGAAGCTGGACCGGAGCCATTAAGGACCGTATTAAAATTTACGAAGGCTGCCCTTCCACTCGAAATTGATGGGCCACCGGGGAATCTTCAGCAGGAGCCGGAAATGAATGGGAGACGGAAGTCGGAACAGGAAGACGGAACTGGGGCAAAGAAAACGACCGGACCTGAGAAAGAAGGCTCGGAAGGAGAAGAATTCAAGGATATCGCATTTCTTTCTCCAAGACTCGAGCTTTTTTAAATGGCAAGCGGAAACTGGAACTTCTGAACGTCTGTGCTTGGGCTAATTTTGATTTTGTCCTGGTGCACGTTTACATCGAAGAACAGTGACGGAAAAAATATGGCGGGAACGTTGGTGATCTTCATTTTCCGAAATGAGATGTTAGAGCAACGAAATTTGCTCTTCCAAGCCTTTGGTACAAGATGCAAAACTGCTCTTTATTTTAGTGTGTCCTTATAGTATCATTAACTAGTCAGTTCATGTGCCGGATCAGCGCCGTCGGTTAAAACAGGTGAACATACAAAGAGGACATACAGATAGGGGCGTGGATATGCGTTGCGTTGTGCGTGCGTGCGTGCGCGTGCGCGCGTGTGCGTGTCCATGCCTTCTTTGCGTTACGGCTTTAAGACTTCAGTATATAGTCGTGCCCCGTTAATGTGAACACTTTGGTTCCCGAGCAAAACTGTCTCTAAACTAAGTCGTCCACTATGATTTATGGCCTATGATTACGGTCTGCTTCTGTGAATATTAGTGGTCAGTGATGTTGAAATTAGACACAATTTTCGTATCCCCAAATCAGTCATCCTGTCACTATTAAGCTTAAAATAATGTAGCGCAGCTTGACACTATATATAACACAACTGATTGCGTCTCACGGCTAGATGACCTAACGCCCACAAGGATTGCTCACGTACGACCACCCCACGACTCACTCCCCTGACAGCAGCTCAATTACACTTTCTATGTAGAAAAAACTGCAGAGTTTACTCTACAGCCATTCATGCAAATACGGCAAACGGTAAGGGGCGTCGAGTTTACAACTTTGGGTTGTTAAGCGTGAAACCAGAAAAGGGCTATCAGTCATTCATTTTCACTTTTCTACTGCATTCCTCTGGTGTCATGCACTAAAAATGCACAAAACCTAACATCTGGTTGTGTCAGTACGGGTCTTATTCTCATCGTCGTCCATGTTAATGTGACTACAGAGAGAGAAAGTAATTTAATAAAACGAAACGTGGAGAGGTCGGCCGGCGGTAAGGTTACTCTGGCCTGCTACTCCACAATGCGACAAAAATACATGGGCTCCACTGGGCTCTGCGCATTTTCTCTTTGCCAATTGCCCAGACTGCGAGTTTTTATGTCAACGAAGCGTAGATAAACTAAGAAAGTTCAGTTTACATAAAACTCGTCCATAATTCGAGTGGTCTATTTGACGGAGGGCGCATTAACAATGTACGGCATATTACGATCAACGCCATCACTCAGTTCTAGCAGGCTAAGGAGTGTCCGGTTTTTCTTTTTTTTTTAATTCTGACGCCTTCGTTATCGCCGCAGGTAGCAAGGAAATTTTTTTCCTCTCTGATTAAAGTGATCTCACAGTTTTAGGAAAATTTGTCGCTCTGTGGCAACGCATACAAGAAATTATCTGAAATGGTCCACTACACACTCTGAAATGCTGAACGCAAAAATATCTGAGTTTTCCTGCCGTGCCATACTAACTACAGTTACCTGTAACATATTCGCAATTTTGACGATACAGACGCCGCGTTGCGGCAGCTCCGGGAACCAGTGGAAAGAGGACATGCGCCTGCGGAGCCGCATCCTCTGCTGCGTAGTGATTGTGGCTCGCTAGCCCATTCGGGCGCTGTTGTCGTAGTTACTCAGTAAAAATAATTCTTAGGAACGATTCTACATGAATATTTGCCCTTTGATGGGATTAAAGAGTTGTTAATGACCTATCATGAGCCCTTTTATGCACGGAGCAAAAAGAGATGAGCGCTTTCGGAAAAGAAAACTTAATCCGCGGCTTTGAATTTGACGAGACGTCATGCCGCAAAAGGTATGACTGGATATTAATATTGATGTCAATACTGCAATAAAAGCACATATAAGAATGCTAACCGAAGCGACCTTCGTTACTACTGTCACAGCACGGTTTAGCAACGTGATTACAAGTAACAGCACAGATTTGAACAAAAAATTCAACATTCCACACACAAGAAAAAAGACTATGAAGGACCTTGATTACTCATGAACTGTTCAAGCGACATTGAAATGCGTCGTGACTTTAGCAAGTAACAGCCCAGTCACGCAGAAAAATGAGCGAGCTACGTTTCTTGGCCCACTGCAGTTATACGGAGTGCATTCAATGCAAAATTGCGATTTCCGAAGTGTGACGAAGCCAGCTTATGCTTCAAGTTTGTGCCTTCGTGGTGGGGGCTAGGACAATCAAAGGGATACTGAAGCATGTATTGAAAAACTGCTGAGAACGCTGAAAATGAGTTCTCTGTATGTGATTATGTCGAGCTGTAGGTGTCATTTTGAAATTTTTTTTTTTGAGGATGCTGTTATTTGTTACTTTTTATGAGCGAGATCCATGATACGGCATTAAAGGAACACAGAGCAGAAATTTGAGTTGGGCTGTATCGATATACGAAAGCATTTTAAAGACAAAGACATCGGAAATCAACAAAAGGACGACAGAATTCCGGTAGCCAATGTTTCGATATGAGGGAATCGAAGACAAGTCCTTTTGTAGAAAGCTTGACTAGCGCACTAAGGCTACCCCCGACCCTTATTCATTTAGTTTAGTGTTGCTAAGGAGCGTTGTGTGCGCAAGCGGGATCACACGCAAACGCGGGCGCAAACGCGGGCGTAAACTCCAATGAACCCGCAGTAGTCCACCGCACTTCACTGCAGTGAGCTAAGCACTGTGCAGAACTAAGCGAATGCTAATGCACAGGAGTCAGAGCTGCGTGAAATTAAATATTGCAGTACGCTACGGATTGCGCTTTTCCACGCAATTGGTACATAAATTTAGATATTAACAACCAGCCTTCATTTTCTTGCGAAACTGTTTAGTCTTCCAAGTTAGCAGTATTACTGCGCGGCGCGTATCGGAAAAGGACAAATGTAAGCGTGCTGTTTCAGATCGCGGCCTACTTGCCAGCAGTGAAAAAGCGCATGCAGTAGTAAATTGGTTTTCGTTCGTTGTTATGCGTGGTACTCTCTTGATATTTTTAGAAGACAAAGGCTACAGTGCCAGGCTTCAGGCACTGTCTCTCAAGGTGTATGTCGAAGATTCTCAACGCAGCTGCGATAGTTGCATATTATTCGTGCAGAAAGTGCTCCGAAAAAAAACAAAAAGAAGAGGAGGCCACCTTTAAAACCAATTCGAGCTTGCCGTGATGTTTGAGAAACACGTACCTACAACCTTAGGGTGTTTTCATTCCTCAGAAACGAATGCGAATGAGAGTCTCCACTTATAATGCTGTTGTGAGAGACTTGAGCGCAGCAGAACCTGATCATTTGCTTCGCCACGCCGAATTCTTCAGAACGAAAGCCGATCCGCAGGAAAGTGTAGGATTAGACGAAAAGTGAAAGTATAGATAAATCTACCCTGTCTACAACATGCTTGTTGCGCGGTAACAGCGGGGGCGTTGTGCCGCCGTATCTGGAACTTACAGAAGTTGGCGCCAGGAGGGCTGGTACGACAAAAGATTGCAAAGAAAATGTATTTCAGGCCTTTTCTTACAAAAAAGCTTACTGAAGTAATAATTTTAACAGTTCAACACTCGTTTTCATAAAAAACTACAGCTCCAAATTTTGTTTAATGTTTTGTTTAAAATTTGGCTAAATCTTAAAACACCCACTTGGCCTCTGTGTAATAGTAGTTGTTCTTCAGTAAACTTTAGAGTGACAGAAAAAAGGTAAGAGCAGCGTGAGAGGTTCATGGTGCGTCAGAACTTTCAAAAGAGCGGGTCGCACGAAGAAGTTTTAACAAACTTGAGCTGCGGTCAAGCTTTGATGTCAAAACAGAGGCTCGGCTTTTCGTGGTAATGTTTATTGTTCTGAGAAGTTCAGCTTCACCGAATGAAGAGTCAAGCTGCTGCAAGCGTTCCATGGTGCGTCAGCACTTTAATAACAGCGAAGTACACGAAGCAATCCCAGCATGCATGAACTGCGGTCAAGCACATGGCAACGTAAAGAAAGGTGACAGGTGTGAACTGAAAGGTATGCTGACGAACCGAAAAAAAAATATATTGAAGAAACAGCGCTTCTGTCTTGATGCCTCTAGCGACTCAAAGCGGCGAGACAATAGTGTTGGCTGCGCCGTTTTGCAAATCCCTGAGAGTCCTGACGTAATTAAACCCTTCCTTGCTCCACATTTCTACAAGCAGTTGCAATATAAGAATCCTTTACTTCTTTTTTTCTTCGAGAAAAGCACGGGTCTTACGCCCACAGCGCCCACACGCAGCACAAAGACAGCGAAGCAAGGGTCGAGTCAAACTTTCCTTCCGGCGAATGTGTCAAAAGGGCACGAGGATTGCAAATGAGAATATTTGAACAAAAGGAAGGGCTTTTTTTCGTGCACTTCCTTCATTTTATTCTTTCTAGCCTTTGGCGCATCGCTCTTCGTGTTCCATCATTCGAAGCGGCAGAAGAATACTCGGAGTGGCGGCGCGAACTTTGATATTAAAAGTCAACACTCCGCGGGGCGGGGAAACAAAGAAAACCCGCTCGTCAGCACTTTTTTTTTTTTTTGTCTGGATATTTTCTGTCTTTCTGCCGAAACATTGCAGCACTCCGCAGCTGCTCATACATTCCGGCCCCGAGGTGCCCGGTGACCTCGAACCTGAAATAAATATAAATTTTTTCCTGAATAATCTCGCGGAGCTCGGCCATAAATAAGTTTCTTTATTAAATATCCGAGGAGTCGAGGAAGACTGAACGGATCTTCGAAATATTAATAACGTTCAATTTGAAGCGTTTGAAGTAAAGCTTATGACCGGTCAAGCTTTTCGTTGTTTTCCTGACCGGTCAAGAAGGTGAGAGTGAGCGCAGTGATGGAGAGGCAGCTGTTAATAATAAAAGCACATCTCTGCATTTCAGCACTCTCTGCCGCTAGTGGGTGCGGATGCTAATGTGTATTGTTCTATTCCTTTTCCCCAGGAAGTCTCGATTGCTGTAGTTTATTATAAGGGGATGCATATAGAGTTAGCCGTTGATCACAAGAACCGTTCGGATAACTTAAAAATGTTTCGTCCCGAAACAAATTTCTTGCCAAAGAAGAGAGAAGCGGGGAGGAAGTGTAATAACTATCTTTTTCTTCAGTTACTCTCAGCTTGAATTAATAAGTCTGTTTTCTCGACCTGAGCTTCTGAGAGTGAAACCACGCCTACAAAAGACACTTATGGTCTCCACCTCCATGATAGTCGGCGCCACCTTGAGGGATGGCGCTGGCGGCGACCTGGTATAGCGCCTACGCTGACGTCGCATGGCGACTGCTCTATGACCGCAAGGATGGGTGGAGAAGTAGCTGTAAGAAACGGAGAGCTTACTTTGCCGTCTGTATGTAAGCGTTGCGTACCACATAGCACGACGTTGCTTGTCCTGGATGTTCACGATGGCATGCTCCACACGTGTGGACCATGCATGAGATCCGATTCACGCCCCCTTTACTGAAGCTCACAGGTTGCGTCCTCAAAACATAACTTGATCGGACTCCTCTGTTCTTTGTGTGTTCTCTTGTATTCTCAGCTGACGCTTTTTAAGCACTGTAATTGTGCTGTGTGCTGCAAATACTGCGGGTAATATTGTACATGTCAAGTCTCATAACTCTGTTGTGAATAAGCTACTGTAAATAACTTGCACGGCAAAAGAAGACAAAAGTAAGGTAGGCGCGTGAGATTGTACAGTACAGACAAATTTGTTAACTAAACCACACATGCGATCTTTTTTTTGTTTTTAAGACCATCACCATTCGAGGTACTGCGTTTTGTTCATGAGAACATCGCTTTGGACGAATACGAGAAATGTTGGTGCCACGGTACTCTTGGATGGCCGATGGTTGTCGTTATTAATTATTCGCAATTTCTGGCGTTGCCTCGTATGCGCGGGATGCGACGCGGCGCGCTAGGTTCCACATCTCAAGAAAAAAGGAAACAATTAATTCGCGTACTAACTTGCGTTGCACTCAATCTTAACGCTTTCGATCCACACGCAACAAGGATCCGATAAAAACCGTTTGAACCAGGTGAAGCGCACGCTGTTATTTTTGAAGTTGCCTTCTCCTCATAAAGACATTGTGCGCAGTGAAGCCAGCTTTAAAACAACATTTTCGTAGTCGACGTTTTCAAATGTATGTAACATTCGGGTACAACTGCATTGAGTTTTACAGCCAGAGCTACATCTGACACATTTGTAACGAATGCATGAAGGAAGGGTGGGGGAGGAGAGCGGCATAAAATAAATAAATAAATCAGTTTTGGCGAAAGGAAGGGCTCAGTAACTGTCGCAATGTTAGAGCACACCCAGAGTGCTCTGTGAGAGCCACTTGCTCGTTCCTCTCGCTACCTTCATCGTCTCCGGGTGCGGCGGGCGCTCACCCGCTATCACGTGACCACCTTGTTCACGCAGCCTATGTCTCAAGCTCTCCCACCATCTTTGTTGTCATGGGGTGGGACGAACGGTTGTAAAATGCCTCCAAATGTTTTGAAAGACCTTACACAAAGGCGGGAGACAAGAACCCCTAAGAATGAGCGGCTGTTGACCACAGGGAGCACGCTCTCGGGACCCTGCCCGCAAACGCACCGCCCGGTAACATCCGCGAGTCTGTGCCCACTTCTGCGCAGGTGTTGATATCACTGATCTCCACTAGGGGAGCTGGCCGCATCGGGCGCCCGAAAGTGAAGCCACCGGAAGTAAGCGGCCTTGTCCCGGAAGTCAACCTTTGGCAGTGCATGAAATCGGACCTCAGCACGGTTTTTCAGTTCCAGTTTTGCTTTCCCACTTGGAATTTCGTCTTTTCGTCGTTCTCGTCTTTTTACATGACAATGCCTACCTGTTGCGCCGTCAACTGAGCGAGGAGACCAGCGAAGTCTTCGGGAAAGACGTTTCAAAAATAAGGGCCCATTGCATTGCAATGGGACGACACTAGCAGACGACAGGACGTCGCTACGCGCAGCAAGTATGGAGCCTCGTCTACTCGGCTCGGTGTCGTCTCGTTTGCCTAGCTTCGCCAACTCTGCTCTTTACTGTGATGCTTGTTCCCACGCTCAAGCCCAAGTTATGCTATCAATGGGGGATAAATATAAGAAAGAATAGGTTGAAACATTCACCAGGCAGCTTACTTTTCAGCGACCATTTTACCGAATTATGTTTAGACCGAACCAGAGCGAGGGCTAGGCTACTGTCTTGTGAGGTGTCGACGGTGTTCGGTTCACATTAGAGCCTCCAAAAGGTATTGTACTACTTTTTCGACGGAGCGTGTCATGTACTGTTTCGTATTGGAGCAAGTTAAGCCAGAATGGGCTTTTATTCGTGGTGCTTGGTGCAGTGGACTTCTAACAGCGCTTCTCACACGCACTGCAGCATTCGTCATTCTTGTCAGTCGTTCCTCTCGCGCTGTGCCTTTTCTTTGCTGCGCGAAAATTCGGCTTTAAGATGACCTAGCCCCATCGTCATTCCACTACTTCTCCTTTACGCTCGGAAGACAAGAACCAGGCAAGAACATAGTGTTTAATGCACGTACCCCTTTGCCGAGGCAGGGTGAGACCTGCATGCCTGTTTTCTTCGCTTTCGCAGAAATTACAGGGTTCTGCACACAATGCTCACATTTCTCGCGTTCAGCTTGCTTGTTCCTTTCATATAATAGCAGACATTACACGAGAACAACGCAAAAAACTGAGAACGAAAGGGCGAAAGTCGCGACTTTTTGCATTGAAATACACAGCAGACACCCGACTTCCGGGACAAGCCGTCCAACTTCCGGTGGCTTCACTCGCGCTCGTCTCGGAAAGCGGGAATGCGGGATCCAGCCACCTAGTGGAGATCAGTGGTTGATATAAATAACCGACTGTACTCCAAGAGAGGGCAAGCGTAGCGGGGGGTGGCAGATCCTAACCGATAGGGTCAAACTATTCAAAAAGTCGCTATTAGAAGTCTGCGAGGATAAGGGTGCCCGCAGCTGGCACAGGACAGGGTTAATTGAAGAGATATGGGAGAGGCCTTTGTCCTGCAGTGGGCATGGTCGGGCTGA
Source organism: Amblyomma mixtum (assembly GCF_055824585.1). Taxonomy (NCBI): domain Eukaryota; kingdom Metazoa; phylum Arthropoda; class Arachnida; order Ixodida; family Ixodidae; genus Amblyomma; species Amblyomma mixtum. The sequence continues at coordinate 323,738,803 of NC_143012.1, forward strand.
TTATGATGATGATCAAAAAAATGACAAGGCATAGTATCAGTCACACAATAGATGGGCATCTGGATCATTCTGTGAAAGAAGATATCAAGGAAGTATGAAAGGGGCAGATTTTATTTTTTTTAATGAACGTTTACTCTAGTTGTCGGTGAATTTCACGACCTTTTCAATAAGCGTAAGCTTTGTATCTTTTTTATCTGTTAAAATTAGGCAGTTGGCTCTTTCGTGGCTGGGTTGGCATTTGTCGGGCAGTGAAAAACTTTTTTTTTTGCCCACAAATTTTAAATTTCGATATTTTCCTACATCCGTCTGGATAAAATCCGTGACGTTGGCGATGACAAAGAATGTCAATAAGATCGTATCACGATGCTGGAAGAGGAGATCGAGTGAGTGGCGTGGTCTAGCTGCAACCAAAATGCAAGCTACTGCCAGCCGGACACTGCAAGCGCACTTATCGGTCACGTCGCGCAGGAATTACAGTGGGCACCGTTCGAGGTCCCGACAATGAGGTCTTCGCAAAGAACTGCGGACTCTATTTTAATGATCTGAGCACAACAAGGTAAGTGATGCTCTTAAAAGCCAAATCCAAAACGTATCTGACCACCTGTTGTGCTTCCAAGCGTAGATTTGGTTGGTTTGTATTGTACATTGTTTTTCTTCTCTTCCTCATCATACACGAGTAAAATATACTAGCGGTTGCGAAACAAAACTTGCCTTGATCCGTGTTAGTGACGTTGAGGGGCACTCATTTTTTTTTTTCTAGCTAACTTACCTCAGTTTTTATTAAACGCAACCTCTTTAAGTCCATCAATACAGGGTGAGTTAAATTTGTTCCCAGTGACCTTTTTTTATTGCAGAAACAAAAGTGCCTTTCAAGCTTTAGAATTTCGTAATATTTGTGTTGCTGTAGCAAAATGCTCTAATTATGATCGATTGCTTATTAATTGTTGCAGCCCTGAATTTCAGTTACTCAGATGCTGAGGTCACTGCTTGAGATTACTGGGCGATTCTTATTTTAACTGTTCCTCCTCCGTAGTTCTTCTGGCAAAGGATATAGCACTGCCCCTGGTTATGTTTTTCAATGTACAGTGGGCACCTCGCCGGTTTAGATTTCCTACACGGGCATGCGAGTATATTCTGCGCAAAGCAATGTCTTATGGACTTTCTAGACTTGAAGAAGAAAGCACGCAATGACAAACGGGCAAATCACCACGTCGAACTAATTTCAGCACTTCTAATAGCTAAAGGAGGGCGACGACCGAGTGCCATGCGTTACCTTGTATCCTTAGATGATTGCTTTTAGGTGCTGAATTTTCACGCACTGATGCTGACACCAGTGTAAAGCTGAATTTTTAATTAAAGCACTGATTATACCCTTTTCGCCGAGCAGAATTATTTCGCAGGTTATTAAAAAAAGTTCAACTTTTTTTTTTCTTTTCTTGAAAGCTTCAACTTCTTCTTTTTTTTTTTTCAGGTATTCCACTGCCGGCTTCAACTTCGGAAAGTGACAAAACGAAAATTCCGGACCCGCTTGGCTCAACGAAATCTCAGAGCGCCGTATTAACGGACTCAGTTTCAAGTGAAGCCGGGCGAAGATATACTCGAGCTGCAGGTGCGAAGTTTCATACTACGGTAATTAAAGGTACCCATTTAATATTTCGCAGTCGAAACGGTCTGCATGGAAAGTGCGCTGCTCGCGAAAGAAAATGTAAGAAAAATTAACAAAGGAAAAAAAAAGAACGAACAATTCGTCGCGCAATCTTTCGCAAATGAAAACGGACAAGAACAAAAGGGAGGCAAGAGCGAACTAATAAGTTATGTGGGTGCACTGCATCTAGCTGTAACGATTGGATTTAATTCCGGGGACTAATTAAACCCAGAACTTCGATAAAAGTAGGGAGATAAAGAGAGAGCCACGCACAGTGCGATGCGGAGAGTGCCTTCTGATGATGAAAAGCTGTACGGGGGAGTGAGTGAGGGAACGCGAGTTAAGCGAGCGAAAACAGAAACATTAGGATGGGCGCCGACCCCGACAAGCTACTGTACTGAGCACGAAGCGGGAACACGCCCACCCACGCTCGCCATTTTGCTAGGGGAGGGAGGAGAGAACGCGCCTCGAAGGAAAGAGAGAGAAAATAGGAGGAGGAGAAGGAGGCGTAGAAGCGGCAAGACGCGAAAATGAGCGGCAGTGCCGCAGAGGCCTGGCAACGCTGTAAATGGTCAGTAATCAGCAGCGCGCTCGCTGTTCATTTCCTCTTCCTGCGAGATGAAACAGTGGCCGCTCGGCTTCGGTCCTCGCGTGTGCATGCACACGCGAGTATTCGCTCTCTCACTCGAGAATTACAGTACGATGCAGGACACTTTGCATCCTCCTCTCACCTCTTTTCCTCCTCCCTCCTACCTGCCACAGCCTCCAGCTCCCTCTCTCGCAAGCGCCGGCAGTCACGCTTTTCCCGAACGACCATATTGTCCTCTACCGCGCGAAACTCTTCTTTCGCGGAAAAAGAAAGTGAAAATGAAGAAATTTAATAAAAAGGCGAGGGTGACCGACGATGCAGGACTGCTCATTGTATCGGACCGCAGATGTCAGCGCTGCTGTTTACGCAGCACTCGACTCTCTGAAAACGTTGCAGCGCGCTCGCTTCCGCGAAGCAGCGACAAAGGCCATGAAATGAAGCAGTCGGAGAGGACAGACAAAAAAGAACATCACAAACTGGCTTGGCTCTTCCTTCTTTCCTTTCCTGGCCAGCCAGCGCGCGACAATCCGAGCAGAAGTTGCGTCACGATGAATTATTCATAAGCGTTCATATTGTGACGCTGGAGAGTGAGTGAATGAGCAGTAGAGGAAGCTAGAGAGGGAAGGAGAAACGCATGCGGGCTAAAAGGGAGTTGGCGGTGGTTGAGTGTACGCACTGCGCGCAGCAATCTAGAGAGGGGAGGAGGAGGAACGAGAGAGAGAGAGCGAGTCGCATAACGCCTGCACGTGCGGCAGAGACACACAGAGCAAGCAACCAACGAACCAGTCGCGCAATTGCATGCGCGCGCGTGCCTACTGGACACGCCGCAGAGAGCGGTTTCGTTAGGCGCGCATCTCCCAAAAGGCATCAACCCGTTCACTCTCTCTCTCTCTCTCTCTCTCTCTCTCTTGTCTCGCGCATCGCTCCTCCTCTTCCTTTTACACATCCGCTGTCAACTCTCCGCGCGCTTGCGGTCGTTGCGGCGCGCGTCGTTCGCAGCGTGAGGCCAGGGCCACACTCAGCTAAGCCCGCAATAACGCTAGACCGCGACGGTGGCATGGACGCTCCCCGTCCATGCCAATTATAATGCGCCCCCGACGCATTAGCAGCTCTGCCCGGGGTCGTCCGCGTGGCGAGCTCTGGTCCAGCCGATTCCTACCCGCTTTGCAAAGAGTGTCGCTGCGGTTGACCGGTGGCGCATCGCAGGACGCGGCTGCTGGAATGTGCCTCGGGGGTGTCTGTCTCTCTCCTGAGCGAACGCACTAGCCGGCATCACCCGTTTCTTTGCCCGCCTGGAACGGCGTGTTTTCGCCCAAGGGGTCCGACGCTGCGACAGTTTCGGTGTCGAGGCGGTGTTTGAGAACTTGGGCGCGCGTGGCAGGGGTCACAGCGCACATCTGTTTCGCTCTCTCACTGATTGTGGCTGTTCGGGTAGAGACGCGATTGTGCTTATGAGCAGCTGCTTGTCTTTGAGGGCACGGATCAAGCCGTTACACAGGTGCACATCGTCGTTATCTTCGTAATCATCATCATCATCAGCAAGGTTAGGTTCAATGAGGGTGCAGAATAGGGGCCTCTCCCATCGATCACATTAGCTCTCTCCAGCCTGCTCCAGCCACGGGTGCCATATTCTAGCAAATTTCCCTATTTTTTCTTCCAATTTAACTCTTTGCCGCCTCTTGCTGTAATTTGTCTCCCTTCTAATTCACTCGGTTATGTTAACAGGGCATCGGTTGTCTGGTTTTCGCATTATATGTCCGGCCCAGCTGTACTGAATATTGTCGTTGCCTGAAAAAATTAGGCACATCACACTGTCGAGCAAAGTCATCATAACTAGTTCTGAATACAAGCTTCGGAAACTTGTCTATTATAGTGTGGAGAAGAAGCAAGAAAAGATTGTGCGACCGCGTCGTAACTCGGCAAAGGGGTGGTAAAGTTCTGCCCCTAGGCAGAGGTCACTGGGTCACGCTGTAATCTTTGCAGGGCAGCGGCATCGTCAACAGAGTTCAATGGGCGTCAGCTAAGACCGTTGGGAATTAGAACGAGGGGAGTAAGAACGAAATGCTGACTGTTGATCATTGCTCGAAGGGTGTTTCTTTGACGAAACAAACAAAATAAAAGAAGCTATACTTTCTTCAGAGGCGGCTCTCCCTTCACTGCGTAGTGGAGCACGGGGCTAAGAAGCTCGATGTGTACACTTGCACAACGTAGGCTCCGCTATCTTGTTCTGCACTTTGTCGGCATCCGCCTTCAGAAGAACCGCCATCACTAAAGGCTCTTTTCCTCGCGGCGTCTTACCGAACATCACACGCTAAGGATGAAGTGGAGCAATGGCCGGGTTGGCCCACAATCGGCCCACAGTTGGTCCGCACTTTTGCGGACTTTCGTTACCCGCGTCCAGCGTTCGCGAGGTCAAAGCCCCGTAATTCGGCAGCGAAGGCTGATTTGATTTCTCTGCGGGGGCTCCTTCGAGCAGCTCGCCATTGGATTCCTTGCTTTTAATTTATTACTCTCCTCTTGCCTCCGAGCTCGGTTGGAAGAGAGAGCAGAAAAGGGACTTTGAGAGCATCGTGAAAGTAATGAGGGGAAAGAAAAACAAAACACTGTTCTGCCTGTGTGCCATTACTGCTCACCTAAATTACTGAAAGTAAGAAAATAGTTTATAGAGCTTTAATGAAGGTTCTGTCTATCTGGAATGTCTAACTGAAGCTGTCTATGTGCTATGTCAAATCGTTTAAACCGTACGAGAAAACAAAATAATCTATAACTAAATAACAAGCGTTCCATCAAGATTGTAGGATAAAGTGACAGTTTTTCCGGACATTGCCATACTATCCTGCGCCCGAAAGAGCTGCACTTTATGACCTTTCTCTGCGGTCATTTGGGATAGCTGGGCAGCTCAGTGAATGAGATCGCTTGCCCCTCCGACAAAATGCTACGGGAAGATAGAGGCGTTTCGAAACAAGGCTGCCAGCTGCAGGAATCAGTGTCGAAAATCTCGATGTCATGCTGATTTCTTAATTTACTTACCATACTATGAACTGGTTAAAATTTTACTTTTAGTGCAGCAGCAGTATCAGGCGCACTATCCGATTTAGGGCACACGTAGTACGTCCTTGAAGTCTGCTCTGTGGCAAGGGTCCCAGATGCCCACCAGGCTGTGGGCAACCTGCCATGTATGAACACCTCTCAGGCTTTCACCTGGGTGTAGGCCTTGGTGGAGGGTACACCTGAGTGAAGGCGTTCAAGGTAAATGCCTTCAGGATAAAGGCCTTTATTGTAAAAGCGTTTAGGTGAAATACCATTACGTCAAAGGCCTTAAGGCTAACTGCCTTTAGGGTGAATGTCTTCATGGCAAATGCCTTCCGCTTAAAGGCCTTTAGGCCAAGGGCCTTCAGCACATGAGGACCGCACGTGCTCACCGAATCTAGTGCTACTGCACGGCGTTCTGCGCTAGCCATGCTATACCGTCTGCTAATTTTTTTTATATACTTTTCTAAGCAACATTCTTTTAAAAGCGCTGAAGCCCCGTTGTACAGAAAATCTGATGTCGGCGTTGTGAGCGAGATATCACAAGCTTGACTCTGGCAGGTGGTGCCCAGAGAGCAACCTATAGGAGGCAGGTGGGGCACCATGGTCACGTGACCTTGTGGCGTCATCGCAACCTGCCCACCGGATAGTGAGCAAACTGCCCAATGACCGGGGCAGATGGCAGTTAAATTAATGATCGGTCGCTCGAGAAGAGCAACCTAGCTGGGTCGCAGAAGGCTCATCACTGGGAGCATCTGTCATCGCAGGGCAGTGGCGCATCGCTTAACCTCTGCACCACTGCGCCAGGTGTGGTATGGGGACTCCGAGGGATCTATGAATGTAAAGTCAAGAATGGCCAATTCTGCATATATGGAATTCATCCATTACGCCATCGCGTCATGCCGTTAAGGCGGAGCTTAACTGTCCTCTCCAATTTTTTTTCTAACTCACGTATACACTTCTTAAGCCTTATTGCGGTGGAAAGATAAAGCAAAATATTTGTTGTTTTCGTATAGCAAAGCAAACGCCATGTGCTGCAGCAATGACTTTAGGAAAGGCCTTAGCTCATTGTGGTATTTTATATCACAGCTCCCCACACCGAGTCTGAAATGAAACATTGTCATTCATACCGATTCGAAAACCTTGTTGTGTACTCTGCAAAATCGTTTGGTTTTTCTTTACTTACAAAGGTGAACACAAAAGGAAGGAACGCACATTTTCATGTTGGCATATCTGCGCCTACATACGACCGTGTGTTCCCTTTTTTGTGTAATGCCTCATAGGGAGCTAGAAGAACGCGAGAATCTCTCAGCGATTTCCGACCAACTACAACCCTTACAAAAGCCCTACTGAATATACATGCTTATTATTGTTGAATTTAAAGTGCCCCTTCCCTCCCCCCCCCCCCCCCCCAAAAAAAAAAAAAACCTGTTAAGCGCTTTTTTGTGCAATGCGGTTTGTGAACAGAACGTTCATTCTCATGGTTGCTATGCGAAAATCCCCCAGCGGCCATAAACCAAATGTCAGGAAGTATTATCCCAATTTCGTATGCAATTTACAGAGCAATGTTCGCGTGGAGAGCCCATTAAGTGTTGGATGCATTGACCTCTGGTTTAATGGGTGAAGAAAAGTTGGAAAATTTTATGCGCACATACCTACCTATTGAAAAGAATAAGCCCAAATTTGGGGCTGGGAGAAAAACGATTACGCTGTTGAAGCAGTTAATAAAGCGCGGGCAGAAGAGACCAAGAAATTATTTTACTGCCATGAAGCACTCTCGCTGAGCAAAGACGCTGAACGCACCCAAGCATGAATGATAGTTTGCGGCCAGAACCGCCAAAACGATTATTGCTGGCATGAGATAATGATACAGGGTTCATCACTGGCTTCATTGTGCGGCGAAACCGATGTGAGCACGCTGAACATAGCCTGAGCTTTATATGTAGATGACGCAACATAAAGCAGAAGAGCCGCAATCGGTTTCTATGGACCAAGATTGCATTGTTGCAAGACTTCACTCGTTTCGCAAGCAGCCTTGCAGCATTTCGCCTGCAATGCAGCTTGTAATAGGGATCTGATAGCGGCCTCTTGCGTCACGATGCAAAGATAAAGGCACTGGGGTGGAAAGTACGGTCATAAGTCCATAGCATATAATATAACCTCAACGTTCTGCCAGCATAGATTACGCCGTTGGAGAACTCTGTTTCTTTCGTTTCTGTAGTGAATGTCATGAGTGGTCCATAGTAATCTTATTGTGGCGGTTTTAATGCACGAAGCCATATTCACGTTCAAAAAGAATATGAATGGTCGATCACACCACACGTCTCACACTTCTCTTGCTCCTAAAATCTCACAGATAATCATCTACATGTTGTCAAGCACTATTTCACCCAATACACCGTTGCGTCAGCATAGGTTCTGGGATGATCAATCACGTGCTTTCGCCTAGACCGAGAGCTGCGGCGTTCCTTATCTTCGCTTTCCTGCGGTTCAGGATGAAGAAGAAAATGCGGTCTTAGCGCACTGAAACGGAACACCAAGTTACCGAGAGAAACCTCAGAGGGAGGATCGAGAAGCATACAAATGCCCACACCTGCTTATTCTCCCGATTAAATCTGGTGGGGCCTCGAGCGCACAACATCGCCAATGTAAGGGAGGGGGGAGGAGGGAAGCGTATACGACTCTACCGCAGCAGACCACAATCTGTCTCGCTGTCAACGTCTCGACGTTGCAGCCGCGATCTGGCCAGGATGAAATGCAGGAGGTGGAAAAGCGAGGAGCTTTCAGAACGAGAGAGATGCAGAGAGAGAGAGAGAGAGAAAACGCCAGAAGCGTATATAGCGTAGCTGCTTACGTCCGCTCCGGGGAGCCCGAACCCTACTGTCGTCCTCTCCGCGGATTACACATCCGCCACGGAATCTCCCATTTCTCATCGGTCCGCGAGCTCTTCCCCGGGCTACACAGCGCATCGCTCGCTCGGCGGCAGGAGGAGTTCAAGAAACCCCCGTTGTGTCAGCGTAGCGTACACGCACCGCCGGTACACCGGCGGTTTCGGAATCAATGGCCGTGCTCCTGCGGCGAGGTGCATACACGACGGCGAGAGAAAGCTGGATGCCGCTCCCGCCAGACGCCGTCGGCGCAGCCGCAAAACGGATCAATCCTGGCCGCAACGCTCGCGTACGCTCCCGCTACCGCAGTCCTAAAGAGGATGTCTTCGCGGCTGCGGTGACAAGGCTATATATCACAAGCGGGCTGCCGCCGCCGCGAAGGGCCCGTGTCGCACCCTGTTTATTTGTTCTTTTTTTTTTCTTTTCTGCTCCTTCATAACTTTTTTCGTTCTCCTCTCGCTTTATGTATCTGTCACGTTTTATGGGCGGCTGGTGAAAGCCGCCGCCTCCTTGCCGCCGCTCACTGTGTTACGTCCGAGGGAAGCAGGCGGGATGCTGTTCGCGGAGCGAGACATCCGCCATGTGTCGCGAATAGACTCGAGGCGGAGTCTTGCACTTCCCCCCTCTTCCTCCCTCATCGCCTTTCTGCGACTTTGTGCACGGCTTAGGCAGTTGTGTGCACCGAAGCGAGACTCCGGTGATCTCTATACAATAAGCCGTATATATCTCTATTACGCGTCGCTGCCTCCACCCATGTCGACCAGCGTCGTGATGTGAAGCCCAGCGCGCGATAGCAGTAGCAATGCGTGCTGCTAGCTCTGTGTTCGGCTCTATAGCGATTGGGCTCGATGTCTACAGTCGCTATGTTAATCAGTGGCTGCCACTGCGTAGCGCATGCCATGTATCGCTGTTCTTGTGCCGCCATTCGGAAAGTGGCACATTGCTGGAAAGCCCAAGCCAGAGAAGCCTGCATTACCCAAATTTGTCAACTGTAGACGGCGAGTAGCCGGCTGCAGAAGGCTACACGCAAGCGCTCATTTTTCATTGCGGACTAGATAAATTATTGTTCTTACGGTTTGCGGAGCCTTCCTCGCAAACGGATAAGAATTTTAAAGAGTGAAAATGCATAACACCACGGCAGCACAAAAACAGGCCAGACCTTCCCGGAGATCACGCTTGAGTCCAAAACCGTTAGAAATCGATAGCCACTCGGCAGTCGCGTGTATAGGTTACCGAAACCAGCCCGGGAACAAGATCACCCCACGCGGATTACATTTCATCGCGTCGCATTACGGACGCTCCTTCTCGTGCACTTCAGCCTCGGCTGCCTTGCACAGAACTAGACGACCGGAGTGCAGCCCGAAGTCGGCCACGATCCCTCTCGTTGGTTGCTGCACGCGGAAACGCAATATGCTTCTGTTCTTTCCCGCCTTCGGCTTTACTTGACCGTTTCTTTCTTTATCTGGTCAATAGTGAGCGATGAGCTCCGTAAGCGTATACACAAGGGAGCCGTAAATGACGCGTGTATGCACCTCTTGCGGCGACGTATTTGTGCGCCGAATCGTAAACGCCGCAGCGCTTTTACGCGACGTTGTGGGGTCATCCTTGCCGAAGGCGTTGAACGACTTCACACAGTGAAAAGACAGGAAGCACTGTAAAGGAGTACGAGCCCTTTCTTGTTTTTTTGTATTGTTCTATACTCTTTTTTACAAACCTGCCGTCCATTTGTTATGTGCACCATCTGTGCGAGTAGCTAAGCATCACATCTAACGGTTGCGTTTTTATTCGTTTCTTTTTTTTTTCACGCGGTAGACCACAGAATGGCGAATAAAAATATTTAATCGGCTATCCGGTGTAAAGCGTTAGTCACTTGTGCGTCATATTCAGAAGCAACATGCTTTCTTTTAGAGCAAACACGCGAACATTTTTTTGTTCACTCTCATTTGGCAACTAGAAATCCTGTTTACAGGCTGCATCTTTGAAGATAATTGGATTTGAAAAAAAAAAATAATAAAATTGGTTTTAAGGAACGGAAATGACGCAGTAACTGTCTCAAATATCTCGGTGGATACCCGAACCGCGCTGTAAGGGAAGGGTTAAAGGAGGGAGTGAAAGAAGAAAGGAAGAAAGAGGACTGGATTCATCCCCTCCTTTAATTTCTCTTACTGCTTTCTTTTCATGAAAAGTGCGTTGTCCTGAAGTGGAGACCAGTATTCATTCCCCCTGTTCACGCACTCAAAGAATGGCGATAGATAAAAAAGAAAATATAGGGCAGAAAAAAACAATATTCCTTTCTTGTTTTATTCTAATCTATATGTTAGAAATATGCTGTCTCGCGAACTAACGGGATTGCGCCTCAGCTCTTTCAAGAGGCGCCCCACATTCGCTCCCTATGCGTGGCACCAAACTCGTCACCGTATTCACGGAGCACAATATAGCCTTCAAATGTCTGGACGTAAGAAAAGACCGCGAGGCTCGCGGTTTCGCGAGCGACCGACAGGCAGCTATAGTATAGCTGTGGCAAGCAGCGGCGCAACACTGGGGCGTCTAATTTTAGCCGCCCGCAGACAATCAATCTTTCATTCTATACGCACTTCGCACCGAGTGAGAATCCGCGTCGCGCGCTTTTCATCTGTCCGAGCGAACGAGGTAATGGGCAGAGCGTAATCGATTCCGCGCGGGACACAAAGAAGCTAGCCGACGGCGCGTCGAGTGCTGGAGTATCCTCTCTTCCCTCTACTTACTCTCCCCTATTCCTTTCCTTCCTTAGCTACCTCCTCCTCTTCCCCTCTTTCCTCTCCCTCGCTTCTCGTGCTCCGTGCTCAGATGAGAGAGTATATAACAAGGCTTATTCTCCTCGAGTGTTTGCTTAACAGCGAAAATAGTCGGTTGCTAGGAGACAGAGAGTCATTAGTTCTAAAAGAGCTACAAGAGATTGAAAAAGGGACCGCTCAAAAGAAAGCGAGAGAGCCACCGCGTATCTGACTGAACCACGCCCTCACTATCGGAGTGCAGGAAGGAAAGAAAGACAGAAGGAATAAGTAAAAGGCAGCCAAACAAAACGTCAATTACGCGAGACCCGTACCGTCGTGCCTGTAATGTGCGGGGCGCGCCGCCGCGGACTGTGGCAGGAACGGCAGAGAAGCGCAGAAGCGAATGTAGCAGTGATTGCCTCTGGTCGTCTTTTGCTTTGTGCTATTCGGAGCCGAATGTTAACTCGCCGCCCTTCGTCTTGGCTAGGAAGTCAGACCGAAAACGTCGCGCGCACTGTCAGCTGTGCCCGGTTCTCCCGCAGAAGCAGCGACAGCCGCTTCTTGTTGCTTCGCGCCCACAGATGGGGGATTTCTGTTGCATACATATTGAATCGACCCTCTGGTACCAACAAGATGGTCTTACTAGCAGAGCCATTTGTCGGAGAATGAGAGATAGATGTGTTTACATGGACAGAACATGGATCTACTCGGCTACACACGTTTGAAAAGAAACAAAAGGAAGAAGTGATAGCTAAGGCAGGTTTTTCTAAGTTATTAATTGGAGAAAGGGAAGCTAGGTACAGATGTGAATCGAGGTGTGTGAGTGCGTACCAAATAGAACACTGTAAGCGGCTGCCGTTAGAGCCGGGTGCTCCATTCAGTTATAGTACTTGCGTTGATAACGAGCAAAAAAGACGAGAAAGCATCGCGTGCGAGCTGACGTGCTCCAAGAGCTGGCACGTGCAGTCCTCTTAATTAGTCGCGTGCGACAGACTGCGGGTGGGAACGTGCGGAGGCACGTCATTAGAGAGAAAGAGTGTAAGAGAGGGAGAGAAAGAGAGGCAGGAGTCTAGATGCTAGGCAAGACAACCTATATGCGCGTCGCCAGTTCGTTTATGCCCAGCGACCTCCTCGCCTTATCCGAGCAGTTGTTTTCACAAGCCAAGCAGCAGAGTCAGCGAAGCAATATAGCACCATTCGGCGACCGAGGGAGAGGGCATGAGGAAAGAAGGACCGAGCACGACGAGTGGCGCAGCAGTCGTGCGCGATCACGTCTTGGCGCGCGCGCGCAACGGGCTCAGCGCACTCGAGGAACCCTTTGCTGACTGAGCGGCGCGTGGGGCCCAGGTTAATAAAGAGGGTAGGAAAACAATCGACGCGAGAACGGTGCCGGTGGCTGGCTCTCCGTTTTCGTCAGCCGCACACTCGCTGTGTGGGGACGACGTGAGTACGTCACCTGGGCTCGGAGGTAAACACAAGGGCAGCGGCGCTGTATTCGTGTGCGTGACGAGGTTGGTCTCGCGTCAGCGATGCGGCCTCGACTCCATGACCGTGCGTTAGTTTTGAATGGCTACGATTCGTTTCGGCGTCCCTCAGTAGTTAACAGATTAGCCAAGACCGGTACAGCAGCAAGCTCACCAGATATCCCATTCCTGAAGCCATTGGCGACATCAGAAGGTACCCGTGTTCTCAATGCTGGTGGTCAAAATTATCTAGTCTAACATGTGCGTTCTTACCGAAAATAAAACCTAATATTGTGCGCACGTGTGCGCCGTCTCCCCTTTGTTGTTTCTGTTTTTGCCTTTGTATTGGATCCGTTAGAAACATTTAATAAGACAAACGGCAGTTTTGTTTCAGTTTTCAAGAATTTACCAAAAACATGCTACCGTTAAAACTTTGCGCAAGAGGAGCATCACGGTAACACTGTCGGCTTTTTTTTCTCAAGCCAAGGAACATGAGTCTTGTTCTTCACTGACCGCCGACCAATAACTCCGCAGACTGTGAGAGCGGTGATACCGGCACACTTTGCTACAGGTCCTTCAAGAAACTCTATGCTTCTTGTGCGGTGCTCCGCCCGCAAGAAAGCCGACCCACACACGCGCTCTCGATCGAGCTACGCGTGCGTTAGCGACGTTACGAAACGCTAGGCTGCGCTCGTGTCGCAAGGAGGAGCTAGGGGCCCATTACCGAACCTGCAGACGAAAAGAGTAACGGTACACCGATAACTAAGAAACTGCGGCAGCGCTGCGAGCTCCCGGCCATAATCTAATGAGGCGATTAATTTCTCGAGATTGAGGAGATTAGAAAGTTTCAGATTGGAACGAGGAAGACGAAAAAGTAAAGCCCCCCCCCCCCCCCTCCCGCTCGCTTCACCACATATATATGTGCGTACGCACATATACCTATACACACTGATTCTCAAAACAAGGAAAGGACGCGGACCAATATCGTTTGCCAAAGTTTTCAGAGCCGCGACGGCCTGTTAGCTTGCTTAGCCGGCAACACTGACCGGCTCCTCCGCTCTGCGCAAGGTTCTCGAGCAAGTAATTGGGTTTGTGCTTGGAGCCGCCGCGAAAAACTTGAGGCGTGGTGCGCGTCAAGATCGTAAAAAAATGCACCGAGAAATGCAGGCTGCTCACTGCGGACGCTCGTAAAAGAGGCGCTCCGTTCGACGCCTCGTGGGATAATTATCGAAGGAGGAAAGAGAGAGAGAAGCTACGCTCGCCGTTAATTGGTTGCGCCTGCTCATTTTAAGCGCCTGCTTCGGGAGAAGCGTACCGAGGATGGAAAGCGCAACAAATATGGGACGTTAATCTTGAAGCAGTTCTCGTTGCCAGCCAAAAAGACTGCACGTGCATCGAGGCTTCGCGTGCGTTTGTGAGAATGACAGCCGTTTCAGCCATTTCAGAGATTAACAGGGTTGCGTGCGGGAGATGGCAAAAGGATGAACTGGGCGGAAGCAGCCATTATTGTATTTATATCTTTCAACAGTTTAGTTGATGGCCTCAGACTTGCTTGCGTCAGCCTTATCGTGGAATCACGCACACTAAGTGCCAAGCACCTCTTACACGCGGTTTCACGCAGCATTTGTTAAAAGCTCATATGGGATGCAACGTACAGGTGTGGCCATGATATCACCCAGCCCTCTTTGTCGGTTGAAATTTTCTCACGCCTTCCATGGGGAAGTTATGAGGGTGTCTTGGGTTCATACGCCAGTGCACCAGCGGCGTGGGCTAACATTAGATTAAAATACCTACTAATTTCATTAAGTAAGGCGTGACTACGGCTTGATCGCCGAAGCATGCTCCGAAACATTACGGCCGGGACTGTACATTATGTTCCCTTCCAGAACGGCGACACGCACTTATTGGTGCGTGAATAGATAAAGAGGCTGAAAGCCACACGCCCTATGAAACTTTCTGCGACACTGCCTTCGTTGTCTAAGAGCTCCTTTTTTTTTTTCTTGCATGGACATGATATTGAGCTTGTCGAGGTAACTGATCATCTTTGCTAGATTTCTTAAAGTCATCGTTCACGTTCAGTCGTATTTGAATTGTATTAAATTATCTACCCCTCCTTCTTTATATTTTTGCATCATCCGTCTTTTCGGCATTGCTTTTTCGCCTCTTCTTATCATCGCCGCTTCCGTCATTTTCACCAGTTCCTGCCTTGAAACTGAAAAATATTTTTCCCCGTTTATATCGATTTCAAAAGTTATTCTGAAGTTAGCAGTTTATCTGAACTGCTAACTTCATCGAACCTGCAGGAAGAAATTCAAATTTTGTAGGGTATTTTTTTTTTTTTGCTGTGATGTTTATTTTAAGGTTTTTAGGGGCTTGTTTTCTGACAGCGCTTTTTTATTTCGGCAGTTCCGAGTTTTTGTTTGCTTTCTTAACCTTATGAGTCGCTCACGCAGAATTATGACTAGCTACCGAAGGAGTGCAATAGCGGAGTACCGCTCCAAGCGAGGCAGTCAGATTGCGTTATATTCCAGCTTTACCACGCGTGTGCATGTATAGTTATTTTCGTTTCAAGGCTGCCAGCAACTTCAGCTTTACACCTAGAAATTATGGCCGGCCTGAAGTGCGCGGAAAATAAAACTTCCAGCATATTTGCCCCTCCTACCCATCTTTGGGCGAAGAAATTACGACGATAGCCAAACTGCAGATTAGGCAGCCGATCTCACTGTAATACAACGGTGCAAATGTAGGGAAGAAAGATGTAGTTACGTCTTAACAAAATATTGTCCATTAAAACAACTCCTGGAAATAATCACATACCTGAAAACGTCCGAACGGGCCGGAATGACAAGGACAAATAGTATCCAGCTCGAACACACATTAGGTCTTAGCGCTCGTGCACTCGGCTTGACGTCGATGCGACACTGCTAGCAGAACTTACATAAGCTGCGACCTGTAACGTCGAAATAAAAGTTACCATCTGTGCCGAAAATAGCCGGGCAGCCCTTTCCACTTCTCATGCTATCAGGTGACTTATCTTCCAGAGAAGGATATCGACTGCGCGTGTTCACATCACGCAGGTTATCCTCGAAGCCGAGGAGGGCTGGCGACCGCAGCGTCGTCGCTCCGCCGTCAGCCCCTTTTTTTTTTTTTTCTGCGGTAACGGCAGCCCGGTAACCTTGACATAGACAGCACTGCACTTTACTATCTAGATGAACGTAAAACTTTAAATCGTGTTTCTTTTGAGTCTTGTTTCTTTTTTGGAGGGGGAGGGGGGAGAAGGAGGTATATAAGCTGTTGGCGTCTAATATTGCAGCGATGGTCACGTCGTAGGCCACTATGCAATATCGCCTTCATGTGGAAACGCTCTGAATTTTATGTTCATGTCTTAACAGGTTCTAATGGTCACCATGCACAAAAAATTTAGCCATGTTGCAAAACATCTGGTTTGTAAATTCGACGTAATGGAGCCCGCGATTTCAGTCTAATGAAGTGCTTGGAAAACGTGCCTTGGAAAGAGTCTGGAAAAGGGGCCGTCGAAACCGTTCAATCGATCGACAAGCGATTTATTCAGCCACCCAAGAACTGTCTTTTTATCATTTCATTCATTCAAACCCTACGTGATGTAAATCAAAGTAGTGCTTGCTTCTGCAGTTCTTATTTTAATCAGCAGAAATGCTCACACAGAATTACAGGGAGAAACTAACAGTTTGATTTGGTTTATCGCGTTTAACGTCCCAAAGCGACTAAGGCTATGAGAGACGCCGTAGTGGGGGGCTCCGGATATTTCGACCACCTGGGGTTCTTTAACGTGCACTGACATCGCACAGTACACGGGCCTCTAGAATTTCTCCTCCAAAGAAATTCGACCGCCGCGGCCGGGATCGAACCCGCGTCTTTCGGGTCAGCAGCCGAGCACCATAACCACTGAGCCACCGCGGCGGGCTCAAACTAACAGTGGGAATAGCAGAAAGTCAGAGGCACTAGATTAAATTCAGTTTCTGCTGGCTCAAATACTTTATCGGCAATGATAATTATCATTTTCAGGCTTAAGCCCATCTCAAGCTGCAGCTACTAAATCCACCTTAACAACTTCGGTGCATACCTCGTGCGTGTAATGTAGCAGGCCACCATTTCTGCACCACATATTACGTCTCTTACTCGGATGCGCACAAGAGCGCCCGAGCGGTACCAGCGCACCACTGGGAAAATACGACACGTTGTTTATGACAAAACCCCCAAGTTCTCTCAAGCCCCAACTTATTTTACTTTTTTGGTATTTTTATGCGTTCTTTACGTCTTCCAATTAAGCAATGTTTTTATCACTGTTCTCTTCTGTGATTACTGAGAAGTGCCACAAAAAGAGTGCGCCTTTAATCGCGCATCAGTTGGCTTTTGTCTCGCCGGTTATTTAAAACAGATGTTTCAGGTATAGAACAACATTTTACCATCGTACACGGCATGACCATCTGTTTTACTCTACAAGTCTCCTGGTTTTACGGCAAAGAAATAGAGAGGGCAAAAGGAGGAAAAAAGACAAAGAAAACGCACACTACTGCTTACGGCAGCCGACAGGCGAGGGGCTTTATCGAAGTTCGAGCCGCGTAACGCTGAACCCGCGCGTGGCTGCGCAACAAGCGTTTTTTCCCCATGACAGACCAGCAAGCTCTCAGGGGAGCCGACGCAGCTTGCTTCACTCAGCTGCACCCGCTTGGAGCCAGCGTTGCAGGGAGCCAGAGGAGTGGGAGAGGCAGAGTCTGCGATGTAATATCGTGTCCGCTATAAGCCGGGCAGCTACTGTCTTTTGGAAAATAATAGATCAAGACAATGAACCCAAGAGAAGCGAAAAAATTTTAAACTCTTCGCTGGCTCGGTGGAACGCTGTGCATATTATGCTGTCGTGGCAATATCGCTGCGACGTGATGCGAGCCGGCGCAAGGCTCGCTCACTTTATTCCTTTTTTTAACATTTATGATTTTGTTTGCAGGTAATTTTGTGGCGTTTTGCCTGCGCTTGCACGAATTCGGAGATAACTTAAAATTAAAAAAAAGACAGTAAACTAAACGAAGAATTCGCATGGCGTGCAGGTTTGCAGTCTCAACTTCAGCAGAAGCGGATTCCAGAACTGCGAAGGACACTGCAACATGAGTTACGAGCGCCTTTACTTTTTTTCATTGTTTTCTTCTTCCGTTTCCATATTTTTTTTATTTCCATTCTAAGCTGCAACCTTCCTCTCCAGTTGAGCAAGCCCGGCTAGACGTGCGCTAACATTTCACTTACGACTCACGGGTCAACAAACTCTGAGTAGCGTAACCCTAAACCAGACAAGGGTAAAATACCAAGAAAGTGAGGGGGTTGTGAGGTAAGGTGCGGTAAAACACGACAAGCTTAGACATTCAAATCATTTAAACAGTCAGCAAATATATGGTTGGCTGCCCATCCAGCATTTACAACTTTTGGCGGCTGGCGAGTTGAGAACTTCCATAGAGGTATACTGCATGTACCTTTTCTTTTTTCTTTTTGGAAAACCAGAGAGGTGTTGTGACCGGTTGTGTGCTGCCCATAATGCAGTGTGAAAACTCTCACAACTGTAACGCAGTAAGTAGGGGATAATATTTATTCTTCGCTTTGTATTTGAAGGCTAGAAGTTGGTACGTCAGCTTTATGGCAACCATCCACAAGAAAGTTTAGCTAATCCTCCTAAATCATGCTCCCCCCATTAAAATTTAACTGAAAATTAGGTCATGAAATCTAAGAGATTCATATGCTGTAGTTTTTCCAGTGTTTCAATGACAGGCTAAAAATGAGCCAGAAGCTAGTCTTTGTTACTAGTTTCGTCGCTGCTATTAGAAGTACACCTTTATTGTACCACATCTTATTTCGATTACTTCACCGGGCGGTAATCGATGGTCAGAAAAGAAAGAACTCGCTGCTCCGCGTTGCTCGCAATAACATGAAGTTAAATGTCGCCAGAAGGCAGAATAAATAAGAGATCATAAAAGCCTTTCAGCGAACAAATCCGCGCCTAATATTTTGCCTCCACTGTTGCGAAATCGACTACCATTTTAGTTCCTCCGACAGCCGCAGCTTCTTTGCGTTTTTAGGTTGATAAGCACTGTTGAAACCAGCTATGACGTTCTTTAAATACTCAAAGCAGAAGGGACAACGAATGTCCGCAGATTTTTTTTTTATTTTTTATTTATTTCATACTGCAGATCATCTTACAGATCCAAGCAGAACAAGATAACACAGATACACGGGTAACAAGTAAAATAAAAAGAAAGAACAAGTAAAATAGAAAGAAAAACTAAAAATAAAAATAAAAAAGGCATGCAGGATGACTATGCGCTTACATTTTATCATGTCAGAGAATTCCACTCACTGATGGTACGCGGGAAAAAGGAAAATTTAAAAGTGTCAGTTCTAGCAAAGTACGGGGTAAGTGAACCGGGATGATGGTGACGTGTGATGCGTGTAGCTAAAAACGATAAATAGGGTGCAGGATCAAGAGCCAGTTTGTTATTTATGAGCAAGGAAAGAAATTCTCGTCGAATATTTTTTCTTCTTACCTCAAGAGGTTGGATACGGTTAGATTTCATTAGCTCAGACGGAGAATCAAAAGGTGAAAATTTAGAATAAATAAATCTTATGGCTTTTCTTTGGATTCTTTCAATTTTCTTAATATTAGTATTAGTATAAGGATCCCACACCATGCATGCATATTCGAGCTTAGGCCTGATTAGTGAGTTAAACGCGAGAAGTTTAACCTGAGGGGGAGCTTTGGAAAGTTTATTTCTTAAAAAATAGAGTTTGCGAAAGGCGGACGAACAGATATTTTCCACATGTGAATTCCAGGACAGATTGTTAGTTAATGTTACACCCAGGTATTTAAAACTGGAAACTTCCTTTAGTGGTGTTTGTCCGAGATGGTACCTGTGCTCAAAAATACTTTTTTTACGTGTCACGCGAAGGAAGTTAGTTTTTTCTTTGTTTAAAGCCATATCCCATTTCTGGCACCAGGTAAGGATGTTAGTTAGAGAAGTGTTTAGGTCAATCTGGTTATTTGAACATGTAATATCTCTGTACAGCAAGCAGTCATCCGCAAACAATCGAATCTCAACGCCCGGAACAGTTGTATCGACGATGTCATTAATATATAGTAAGAACAATAAAGGCCCAAGTACGCTCCCCTGAGGCACTCCAGAAGTGACTGAAAGAGCGCCCGATTCCTCTCCATCAATCGAGACATACTGCTTACGGTTAGTTAAATAGTTTGAAATCCAGGTAACTAATATCTCAGGAAGGTCAATAGATTTAAGCTTTAGAATTAATTTATCATGAGATTGTAATCTTTTGTGGAACGCAAGGGAATTGCAACGCTTGCTACGTCAGAGAAGCCGCGAAGCATGGAGTACAGCGAACCCTAAATCTTCCAAGCTATTAATGAAATTGTTCAGGCGTGCGAAAGAATTTATCCACGCGTGCTTGAACTCACTCTAGAGTTCAATTAGAGCTCTCTCTCTCTCTCACTGCAGCCACGTCCCCCTATCCCTCTTTTTTTTTATTTACGCCGTTGACTCAACGACCAAACTTTTCGCTACCTGTATCTAAAAATTTAACCCAATTCCTGGCAAATAAATATAAGTACGGTGTTGGTGGCTGGCACGTGCGTTTCTCATACTGAAGCGTTAACACCCAGTACGCGCACTTCGGCCCTCTTTGCATCGATCACGTGTTCGGTAGCCGCGTTGGTTTCCACGTTCCACCAGTAATCATCGCATAAGTGGCCCCGAGGAGCATGCATTCCGGCCGTTTATCAAAAGTGGTAAATTCAGGCCTCACAGGGGCGACATTTTGTAGGCTACGGGCGAAATTGCCTATCTTGCGGCGGCTGGTGCAACGAGTAAAAGAAGTTCGGCCTAAATTAAGGCTCGGACATCCATTACTGCTCATTTTTTGTACTCAAGCACCGTTACAAAATTGCTGGGGGCTCAACGACTGCTCATGAAGAAAAAGAAGATATAAAGCATATTTTATTCTACAACGACATCCTTCGTTTTTTGCTCGGGCCACGGGTCTTTCTTCTCATTTCCCTCACGGTGGCGCTTGCATAAATACCGCATCCCGAAGGTCTTCCTCGTGAAAGGAGAAAAAAAAATAGATGTAAAAAAAGAGACGTTTTTAGGGGCCCTTCGAGAAATGGCTAGCAATCCCCGGAGGCAGAGGAAATGCAAATAGGATCTGATGGCTATACTGTCTCTTCTTCTGCCGCTTAGCAACAAAGTGGCGTCGCTTATTGAACGCAGGGTTTTCATCGGCTTTTTTAGCTTTGCCTTCTCGGAACAGTCTGTGACGTGCACCTGATTAAAATGTCAACCTTCCTTGAACCTAAGCGAAAAAATTGTCTCAACGAAGTAACTTGCCAGTGAATGTTCCTAAGCCCTGGGCGTACATGAACAAAGCTGTTAACTAAAATTCATCCAAGAAAAGGAAAGAAGCCTGAATTCAGTAGGACGGGAGGCTTAGAAGGTGCCCCATGGTTTTTTTTGTAATGCCAGGTTAGGTAAAATGTACATTACTCCGGTCACCTATTCTCTTATTCTGTGCGCGCCATCTTTTTTCTGATTTTTCGTCGCGATACCCTACCCGAACTCGTGCAAAGCAGCCAGCTTGAACTATAAAAAAAAGTTGGTCTGATTGCAGGTGTTCATTAAAAAAAGAAAACGCGGACAAGGCAACGAGAAAAGACAAAATAAGCGCGTGTGTCATCTTTTTCCTTTTGTCGCCATTTTTGTTTCAGCTTTAATATGGAAAATATGAGCCACGTTAATCCTCTCCACTTTCTGATCTCTGCTTTCCTCTTCTGGGAATTTTTGCATGCTAAAATTACATCTTTTCTACTCTATAGTGTCTGCTTAAAGCGTCAACTTTGAAGAATGGCCTTACAAAGCACTGTCCCGCTTCTATAATGTGCATTAGGTGCTTACGGTCCGAAAGCAGGCCTGACATCCTTCAAAAGAATCCGGACCTCTCTAGATCCCCCGAAATTAAGCTCCTTCTTTTGTCAGATCATGTAAACAACCGCTCAACTTGGAAGCAACTACAACTGGGAGTCCCGTTAGAAGAGCAACAGAGTTTACGCGAACGGTGAGAAAGTGTAGGCATACGATGAGCATTTCAATATATGCTTCGAAGCCCATTTTAATACGCTGAACTGTTTGACTTATACTTTCACATTCCTAGCAAGGCGACAAGCACGCATTAGCGTGGAGGGAAGACCAGCAAACGGGAAAGTGTTCCCATCAGGTGCGGTAACGGCATAACGGTAAAACGCAAGTTTCTATTAAAGTCCGTGCAGCAACCCTTAATAGCTATACTCTTACGACTACCTTTTTGAATGTCCAACTCCTTGTGCGCGCAGGTAGCGCCCATTACACCACAACATGGTAGCGGCAAAGGAAGTCAAATGAGCGCGCTATGGAAAACAGCAGCTAGCCTATACTGGATACAAATTTACGTTCGACGGGTCTGGGAGTGAGCAGAATTTATAACGAGGTTATGCTCCAGCGCCCGGATAACTGAATGCTTCTTTATGGAACTGCCGTGCGTTCCGACGTCGCGGCGTACCGCAAAGAAAAAAAGAGAAGAAAAAAAAGAAGGAAATTTACCGCAAAAACTGCTCTCACGGAAGCCGCCATTTGTCAAATGGCTCGGCGTATAGCGACCTCTCAGGGCACGGAAACGCGCGTGCTAAGAGATTTATGACGAAGCTCGAAATTGCGCCGCAGCAGCGAAGGCTTCGGTGAACGCCGTTGTGGCTGCGCCGAGCCAAATGGAGGAGGCGGCTTGGAGCATGGCTTTACAAAATGTAGCTTCCAAATGACTTTCGAGGTTTTAAAGCATAAAGTAACTAGACCGATAGCGGGTAGCACAGAACAGCGAAGTTATTATTCAGAGAAACTTTGTTTTAAGAGGAGCGATCTGTTGGAATGTTGTTGGAGTATGCAAAACGATGCGGCATTCAGTCTGCCTCGTAGTGTCTTTTTAACACGTGTAACGCGTCAACGAAGGCAATTTCGGCCAAAAGTGGGTGGGGTTCAAGAACACGCGAAGGATTTTGATTGAGATCAGAATAAAAAGTGATGCCCCGAAGCTTCCAGTGCGGTAAGCTGCAACGGCTATATCAACTGTGTTTTTTTTTTCCTTTTTGATCACGCATGGTACCTAGTGCTAGAGCCCTGAGCAAATCCCATACACGTCCTTTTAGCTCTGTTGACTTTGAGTAAGGGACAAGCTTGTGGTATACGGCAAAATGTAGCTCCCAAATGACGATCCAGTCTTAGAACAGAAAATATAAGAAAAACAAAAATAAGGAGGCAGGAACATCAAAGTGTTCGTCAAAACTCTGGTTTAAGAAGCAAAAGCAGTGGCAACGCCCAAGGCAAGCAGCTACAGAAGCGAGAGCTCTTTCAGTCTTGTGGAAGGAGGTACAAGGTTACACTTTCTGGCAGTCTGAATGTCTTTTTATAATATTCTGTAGAGAGAAATATCAATGTAAGAGCTAAGAATATATTAAAAGAGAGGAGGTTCACTTCCCGAATATTTTCATCGTGGTACTCCACGATTTCTAAACACGCTGTGTCGTGCATCTTGTTGGTTGCACTTTGGCACCCGATAATGTGGCGTTGAGTTCGTTGGCGAGCTAATAAAAAAAAATCACTCAGCGCCGTCATGGCTGCGCTGAACCAAATGGAAATGATGGCTCGAAAAGTTTTGCGTGAGAATGACACCTGAGGTTTGAAACAACCCAGGGAGAAAGAGAGTGATGCATGCACGCATAAACAACGGAAATAAAATGACTGGAGCTATCATGAATGGTCCTTGAAAGTTTCAACAAATTTCACTGATAATTTCACTGATCACTTCATAGATCATGAAATGATCAATAAAAGTTCGGCTTATCCAGCGGTAGTGAGTGCGTATGTATGTGAGAGCTGTCTCAATGTGCATAATTATGACAGACGATGAAAGATTTCCGCTGTCTGACACTGTCTTTTCAAGATGCCGAAATTAAAAATTTTGGGTAATACATTCTGGCCGAAATGTACATGAGCCATTAAGCATTTTACATAAAAAAATAATGCCCATTTCAAAATCTTTCGCCCTGATCAGCCACGACTGATAAATCAACTGTGTAATTAGGTCCCGGTTTATGATGCGCGCTGCCCTGTACTATCAAGTACTCAAATTGTGGGAGTGGTTGCATGAACAAGAGCAATAACAAGCAACTGCATTACCAGCATACCAAGTGTAAAATTTTCTGGTCATATGCTTGGTGTGGGCACCACTGCGCTCCTATCACTTTGTTATCATGATGCAGGAGGCAGGATAAAACATGATAAGCGAACAGCCAAGAAGTTTCATTGCAAGGAGTGGCGTGTTCAGATATCAGTTGTCCTCGTATACGCGTCTACACATCTGAAAGGGTTCAGGCAAACGTGGTATAGAGTGCTGTATAAATAAGAAACTGCTTGGTCTTTCAACGGTTCTAGTCAGAGCCTAAGGCCGAATGCGCTTTCTCAAATCAAATAAAGAACTGCGCGTCAGCCGGACGCCACTGGTGGCGTGCCGAGAGCCCCGTTCTTTTTAGCCGAACCGATAATCCTATAGCAAGACGAATAGACTGGCCAGTACGGGTTCCAGAGTAGACGCCAGCAGAAACTGCACCCGAGAAAGAGAGAGTGCGAAGGAAAAAAGAAGGACGAAACGCAAGATACACACGGACAGCTTTCAGAGAACGAGCTCGGCGTCAAGGGAGAAAGAAAGGACCGCAAAGGCCGCTCGTCAGTTGGGAAGGGAGAAGGAAAGGCAACGAAGGGTTCTTGGAGTCCTTTTCACAGACACGCGGCGAGTTAGCGCGGCTGGCTTGACCGGCCAAGCGAGCGGTCAGGCCTAGGGACTGTGGTAGGATAAAAAAAAAAAAAAGCGGAGTCTTAAAGGGCTCTCTTATCACCCGAGGGTAATATGGGGATTGATAGGTGCTCTTCCGTGGCGGAGGCGGTGGCGGGCGCGCTAAGCACGGACTCCCTTTGAAAAGGAAAGTGAATGGACACAAACGAGCCGCTGCTCCTGTCGATTCGCAATCCAGGGAAAGATAAGGAGGTGAAAGAACACCACCATAGGTGCCCCCCGGTGGTACCTGCGAGTGCAAAAAAAGAAAAAAAAAACCTTTTCTCGCTGAGCAAGCGGAGTGCACTTGTCCAGAGTTGCATTCACTCTCTCGTTCTTTCTCCATCGCTCTGAATGGCAGCCAAAAAGAACGGAGTGGCCTCCGGGGATAGCTCTGCGGTCAGCCTATAGGCTTACTTTGATTTCGGTCTTACCTTCATAGTTATACGCCCAGGTGGCGCAGCGGTGTTGTTCTCATGCCCAAAGGACAGCATTGAAATTTTTATTTTTGTTTTATTCTGGTTCTTAGAAACAAAAGTGCGAGCCTCACTGGTTTCGAACAAATTGGACACAAAGTGACACTAAAACTTTTTAAATAAGTGTTGCCTGCTGGTTCATTGCTGATTAAGTCATTTCAACATTTGATACTTTACTGACGCGTGTAACCGCACTCAAACTTTGATTTGAGCTGAAAATAAATAATTTGATTTGCGTGCAACCGCAAATCAGATTATTGACTAAGGTAGCGGAGCTAGACTTAAAGAAGCGACGAATTTGAAAATCGCTCTCGGAAAAATAATCTTAAAATCGTGGTACATTGGAACATCCGAATAAAAACGCTGACAAGCTGTTGACTAAAGTGACACATGTATTTGCTGGGAACATAGAGATTAGCAGCCTCTTTATTGAACGCTGCCAGAGGTTCAGTTGGGCGCACATATATATTAACAATTAAATATCAGTAAGTTAAAAGCAATCCAGAACAAGCTGTGCGATTCATATGCCATGGTTATGATAGCAACTTTTCTCTCTCTTCTACATTTCCTTTTTGAGCCTACCCAGCTCTCTTCACGTCTCCGCGTAGATCATTAAAATTCTTGCATTGCATCGTCAATTATTCGGTTAGGCTATAACACAATAATTATATTAACTTCCCGCCTGCATCATCAGCGAGAAGACATCGTGGTCTCAACTTGAAACCCTACTATGCACGCACTAACATATTCAAATTCAGTTTTTTCCCCGCTCGATTGGAGACTGGAATTCATTACCTAGGTATATTCGCTCATGTCCATCCCAAAGTTTCGAATCCGCTACTCAAGACACATAATCGTGGTCAGCATTGACTGTTATTCTTCATTCTTGCTTTTTATTTGCGCATTGTGTTTTCGTTGCCAAAGTTTTCATTTGTGCTTACTGTTGTTTGTTATACCCCGATGTATTTGTTGTACTTTTCTTGTGACCCACTTCTGCCATAGCGCATATTAGCGCTCTGGTATGTTTAAATAAATAAAAATAAATCTAGCCGACTTGTTTTCTCCCGCGTATTCTCGTACTCCATTTGTTAAAGTTGTCGTTCTTACTGCTGCGGTCATGAACTACAGCTTGCTCCAAGCACAAGGCGGTACCGTTCAGGAAGAAGCTATGTCATGAGGACGAGACGATAAAACCTAGACGAACCTTCTCGTCATTTGCCCCTTTCCGAAACAGCATGCAGGCACAGTTCAGTACAGTTAGCAAAAAGTGCAAGGAAATGTACACTCTTTGAGAGAGGCCGCCTGCTGGCAGCAAACTCCGCTCTGATGATGATGATGTCGACGACGACGATGAAACTGCCATAGAGAAGAACTTCGCGTAAATAAGAGAGACGTCTGCAAACCTTTACCTCACTCATGGTGTTATAAATTAAGTTCTATAAAACAAGTTCTCCAGTGCTGTCGATGAACGAAGAAACCTCGCTTACAAAAATTTCAGCAAGTGTTAAAGGTCCTCAAGGTACCCTAGACAAACGTGCGCCGTCTGCATCCTTTGCAGGCTCGGTCCATATCGAGAACACGAGAGTGAACAGCTAATATGTTCTGTTATTAAGAACCTCGATATACGCGTTCGCTTTTTGAAGCCTTAATAACTCCCCAGTACAGCGGCTCCTCTGCCCACGTTTTTATTATTTTAAAAAAAATTATCTTTTACAGGGCCAGCTTTCATTGTTTCTCTCTCTCTCTCTCTCTCTCTCTCTCTCTCTCTCTCTCTCTCTCTCTGTGTGTCTCCCTTTTACTGAGAGAGCAATAACAGTGAAAATGCCGGCGTTATCTTTGTGAGGTCTCGGTGAGTGAAGTCGCCACCCTTCAGAAGAAGCACCCATCAGCCACCTCCCTACCTGACCTGTAGCTAAGGGGATGAACTATTGCCTATCGACACACCGACAACCCAGTTCTATCCACCCAAATCTACCATCCAAAAGATGCACCTACAACCAAGCCACCCATTTCCACCCTTCACAGGGTCTCCACCGGCTAGGAGGCCACCAGCAACGGAACGAAAAAGCGATGGTGAAATCAATTTCAAAGACGAAGTGGGAAAGCCAACTGTCCTCCAGAAGCACAAACCCGCCAGCCACCTCCCCAACCCAACCTCCGCCCACCGCCGCCCTCGATGCGTCTAGTAAAAGCATCCATTGGGGTAAAAGCATCAAAGTAATCATCGAGGGTAAATACAACTGCTTTCGCAGCTTTCTCGCACCAGTTTCGTGATCGTCATTTTTTCCCTCTTCTTGTAACGATTTATCTCCACTAGTTACTGCCATTCTAGCCTTCTTTTCCTAGCGTGAGCGCCACAGCGCCCGTTTACTATCTGGTCTCTCCAGGACAGTTTTTGTCGAATGAAATCAGCCATCTTTCTCCCTGGGCTGTTAAGTTAACGTTGACGTTTAGAGCGCAGCCCGACCCGCAATCCTTCCGCTTCTTACGGGACCCTCTCGCTGTTCAATTCCATCGAGTTGGCAACACTAGGGAGCTTCTGCCGCAAAATGGGGACGTGGGCTGCACTGTATACAGAGTGCCCTTCCTACAGTCCGTTGACATCGGCGACGGGGAGTCCTTGCCTTTCAAGCGAAGCTGCACTGAGCAAAGAGATGGAACCTGAGAAAGAGATGGAGATGCACTGAGAGAAAGAGATGGAACCGATTCCATATCGCGGAGTGCGCCGGACGGACAGAGAGGCCGCTGCCTGACGCTTTATTAGCCGAGAGACCGTTCCTCTCTTTCGACTTGCAACAAAAAGCAAAGCAACGATAGTGAAGTACAAGTATAGTCACACACACGCCCACCTATAGACCATGAGAGACACACAGTGTCGGACAAAATAACTCCGCAAGGAAAGAGAGAGAGGGGGAGGGTAGTGTGAAGGGGTCAGTACAGAGGCGCCGCCTTAGCGACCTTTGAAAGAAACTCCGCGACCCGAGACTGGTCGGTGCTTTTGTTGCGTAGATGTGGCGGCACGGGGCGGTACTATATATTTTAGAGATGTGATTTCACTCCTAAAACCTCCTGCGGCTGTGTTTTTTGCTCGAGGGCACCCATCTTCAGATGGGGGGTTCGTTTATTGTCTGGTTTATTCTGGCGTTCTCTCTCACTCAGTACGTCTTTCTTCTTCATCATTTCTTCTGACGTTTTTGACAGCTCCAAGCGCGACTGCAAAAACGAAGAAACTTTAGAGAGAACCGGGCGAATGGTAGAAATATACAGCAATTTTCAGGTGATGGACAGCAATGAGTGATTTCGCTTTTTCAAACGTTTTGTGGGCGCACAGAGATGTTCATTGCACTGTGTGCTTAGAAAATGTTGTTTTGCGAGAGTTTTTAGTTTCAGGCATTCTTCACAGTTTCTTTTTTGACTGACTTTGAAGAAACGCGAGAGGCTGTGTTCCTTGGGATGGTGAAAGTCAAGCAATCGTTCCAAATGCTGAACGTGCATTTGTTTGGTGCTTAAAGTGGCATGTTAGCATTGCAAGTATCGTCGCAACTTAACGCAGATAGAAATAGTCTTTCGCTTCCCGCTGTAGAAACGAAAAACGCAAGTAGCGTGCAGCGCTTTTTCTCCACGTTAAGGCAGTGCCGACGGCACTGCACTCCTCGCAATTTCTTTCACCTTTATCGTGGCCACTGAATGAGGGTTTGAACTCAGGGTCACGGTTTTTCGAACCTCAAAACCTTGCTTGTAACTTCATTGAGTTCCAATATATTACGCCGACTTTTCGTACTGTAGACCATTTCTGATAATGAATCGCTCCTTTGATGTAGCCCATAAGGCGTCTTACAAGAATTTCAACCTCAATACCAGTGGATGTATATTTTTATCAAGGATTAATGAAGCCTTGCAACTTCATGTAGACTTCGGTTTCTTGTGCCTTTTTGTACGCCTTTAATGCTAGCCAGCTGAAAGCTATGGCGGCACGATCAACGAACCACGGGGCGGTTTTATTGCCCAATACTGCGTCAGTGTGTTACAATTTAATTTATATACTTTTTACGACGAAATGTGCGTAGGGGACTGTTTTAGTGCAAACTACATCGACGTATGTCGTAAAAAATACCGCCACGCTGACATGTTCACACGAGAAGGATACTGCCCAGGTTAGTCGGAATAGGGCGCTCTCGGGACGATTTAGCCTTTAAACTACGCCTTATGGACGCGGACACTGACTAATTCGAGGCTTAAGCTTTCAAATTAAAGTGGCTTAATTCACACTGCACCGATTAAAAGGGTATGACGATGAATTGAATTCATCCATTTGTCCCTTCGCGGTCACGTGACCCAGACAACAGTGATCTACTCTTCAGCTACGTGGGCGTTGATGAGCGTCCGCTCTCAACAAGGGAACGGACTCTCGCCTCCTTTCTCACAATGAAAGGGGCTGATAGCGGTAGCTTTCTTCAAGACAGCATCTAACTTAATGCGTTCGAGTGTCAGATTTGTCTTCAATGACGTTCACGAGTAATTTTGACGCTTGCGTGAGCACGCAAAGGATGGCGAGGGACTGAAGCAAACACAAAAATGGGCCAACAAGACAGCTCCGGCGCCCTTTCACATGTATGCTCATTGCACAGGATCTCGCGTAACTTATTGATGTACAGTGGCGAGCGCGCTTATCTATAGAGCGCTGGAGCGATGATGTGCTGGGGAGGAAATGGAGTGAAATCTTAACGCAGCTGCCTTGCTAGCAGCAGGGTGCTTGTAGCAAGGTGCTTATATGCCTGCCCAGCTGCGCTCGAACGCAAGTATTGTCAGCGAAACTCAATGCCTGCTTTGAAATTTTTCTTCCTTTACTCGGCGGAGCATCACCTGTGAGTTCTAGACAGATGTGTCCCTCGGTGCTTGGTATTTCGCCTCAGGTCATTGTCTCCTTGCCGCCTGCTGCTAAATATATCAGCAGACAATCGTTTAACTTCCATCAAAGACAATTGTCTCGGCTGCACCTGCGAAAATTCTGGTTCAGTAAAGCCACGAGAAATTTCTGACAAAAGAAACAGAACAATATATTTTCAACAGTAAGTCAACGAAGAAACCCGCAGGCCCAGAACAAATTTAACTCAAGTTCCAGTATATGGATTCCGCGTATTGTATGCTACGCGTTATACGTCCAACAACCATCGGACTGCAAGCAGCGAAATGGTGTTTTTATATCTCGCGTCAGGAGATGACGAGATATCGATTCTGCCTCGGGCGTCCGCTGAACGAATTAGCGCCCGAGCGACGCCAGCAATAGAATTGACTTTTCGTGGAACTACCGCTCGAAGTTGACGTTCATTTTCAACCACCTGAGGCTCTTTCTTTTCGTCAGCTACCGCTTCCGCACTGGCTCCACCGAGCGACCTATATCTCGTTACGGGTCAGCGGTCTTGGTCTGTATGTAGGGTTTACATTTAGCAGTATCCCAACGTCGCTCAGCCTTTCTACCGTATTCCTCCGCGAGATGTGATCCTATATGTTTACATGTTCTCCGGCGCAGATAGAAAGACCTTTATCATGCGTGGATATCACATTTTCTTTATTTCCTTGATTCTTCCGCTATCACCTACTGCAGACTGGCGGAGTCCCTGTTCGATTTCCTATGGACTCCTTAATGCAGCTGTCGCGAGGAGCGTCAACGGAGAAGAGCGCTGCGAGGAAACGAATTTCCTCTGCGCAACGCGTTTCCGTCTTTCGCAGGAAGTGCGATCAGAAAGGGAGGTAAAGCAAAATGAGAAGAGAATGCTGTGTCATGTCACGCGACGACAAAAGATATGGTAACTCGCGTCAACTGAAACAGCTCCACGCCGTTCAAGGAATCAGCAGCGCGTGCGGAAAAAAAAAGTAAACGCTCCTGTTTTGTTCTTTCTTTTTTTTATCTCTTGTGTTTCATTTCTGGTCCTTTCCTGCCATTTTCAATCTTGTGTTTCATTTCTGGTCCTTTCCTGCCATTTTCAATCAGGTAAGGCGTGCATTTTCTCTTCCAGCGATAATTGCCAATTTTACTTTTCCTCGGCTCTTTCACATGCGACAGCTGTACATAGTACAGTTGACGCGAAAACGAAGACTATGCGTGCGTGACCGAGTGTGTCACGTGATATGTGAAGCAGTGTAAACGGCTCAGACGTCCGCGGGTCACACGGCCCATGGGCGGCTGCAGCGAGCGTGCATTGGGAAGCGCCGGAGAACGCAGTTTCTCCAAGAGGCATACGGAGAGCCTCGTTGGCATAGTTCCGCCTCACTTGCTGCCCGTCGGCGGCCGGCCAAGTAGGTTTGGCGACAACTGTCAAATCTGGTGTCCGCGATGACATGTGAAAAGCCTCAGCGTGGTAATAGCGATAGCTCCACTGGATGCAGAAGTCGATATCCGTGTCGGTGCGATCCTTGACCTTGACTGGCCTTGATATGCCAGCATAGCACCGGAATCGCTTTATGTTAAACTACGCATAACAGGGGGTATACCATGGTCACCATTGTTCACCCAGTAGGCCATGTCCTCCATCGTGGCACGACTTTTAACCTTGACCTCAGATCTTGACCCTTGACCCTTGACCTTGATCTATGACTTTTTGACCATTGACCTTGTCCTCTGACTGATTGTATGCTTGCAGTAACTAATGAAATTGGTACTAATCTTGTGCAATAAAAAGTTTGACCCTGCAGAACTGTCCAGCCAGGCAAGAGCTATCGCTCGACCTTTGGGTGTAACCGTGGTTAAGCCGCTATCACTTTTTTCTAAGTCGAAGCCTAATGCAGTTTGTACCGAAATGTCGATAGACTTGGAGGCAGGGGGTAATTACGGTGCATGTTTTTCAAGGCATGCAGAAGTAGGACGAACGTAACGCAGAGATAAGCCTGGAGAATGGGAGGAAGAAAGGAGGCTATCATTCGTACAACGACTGTTGGGCAAAAAAAAAAAATAAGCCACAACACATTCTCTCTCTCTTTTTTCAAGTTTGTGTTTGTTCAACCCTAGCTTATGATGCCTCAAAAGAGCGAACAAAAAAAAAAAAACTATTGGGACTCTTAAAGGTGCACTGAAGAGGAATCTGAACTCGTCTTTTTGCCGCGGGAACTCGATCTACACGTTCCTAGCATTCTTAGAAACTGCGACTTATTGCCCTGTGTGGCCGATTTCCCTAATTAAATCGAATTAACGCCCGGCTCCCGCCTTTTTTTTTTAATTCTCCCTCGTACGGTAGGCGGAGTCGACCAACGCGGGGAGTGCCTTTCAGCCAGCTCCGTGGAGGATTTGCTTTCACTTCATTTTGTTTTTTAGGTTTCCGCGAATAAATAGTTTCATTTGCAGATAATATAACAGCAAAATAAGCCCGCAGAAATAAAAATACGCGCGGACTATTTGCTTCTACGGACTACTACGTATTACTCCGCCGATGGCAGAGCGGCAAGCCGCCACGGGACCGGTTGAAAGGCACTCCCCGCGTTGGTCTACTCTGCCCATCGTACGAGAGGGAGAACTAAAAAAAAAAAAAAGGCGGGAGCCGGGCGTTAATTCGATTTAATTAGGGAAATCGGCCACACAGGGTAATCAGTCGAAGTTTCTAAGAATGCTCGGAACGTGTAGATTGAGTTACCGCGGCAAAAAGACGAGTTCAGATTCCTCCTCAGTGCCCCTTTAAGTCACCTTAAGAGCAACAATGCACTCTAAGTTTAAGGTGAGTCACCTTAAGAGTCGAATGCGATAGCGTAAGATTTCACTTTTGTATTCTGTTGCAACTTCTGTTGGTGTTTCCGTCAGTTCCATTGCAGTTTTAGGTTCATCAACAGCCATATTCAGACTACAAGCTTCAGTAGCAGGTGTCCGCTATGCTGTGGCGGTGCCGAATTTTACGTAGATGATATTTTTTCTAATTTTTCATTTCGATTCTTTATCTAGGCTGGTGTCTAGAAACTAGGCTGCTCACAGCCCGGTGGGCAGATTGGGTAGACATTACAATGTCACGTGACCTTCCTTGACCAATCATTTATTTAACTGTCACCTGCCACTGTAAGCAGGTTGCTCACAACCGGAGCCAGGCTGCAAGCTGCCATGGTGGGCAGACTGCAGTGACGTCAGAAGGCCACGTGACCTCTCTCAACCATTCAGCGAATTTCCTCTAGGACATCGGCGGGGTTTTGGTGTTCCGACAACTGTAGTGCTATAGCATTAATATTTTATATTTATGCGGGAGCTGGAAGGAACCAAGATGTCGCAGGACCTCCTTCATAAATGTTAAGTCAGCTTGGCCTTAATGCTGCATGGCCAGCTAAGGATGGGACGGCACATTTTTGAAATCGAATATTATAACTGTAGCTCGAACGTGTGTTTTACGTAGCGGAATATGTTCACATGATTTCTGTGACAACAATATATGTATGTGCACTTCTGTAATAGTAACATGAAACTTTAGCACCTTAGTATCGTTGTATTAATGATCAGTGGCGCTATGACTACGTTAAAGTGCAACGTGAGCAGTATAACTTAAAGAATTATGAAAGGGATTCATAAGCACTTTGACCTCATGAATACCGACAGCGTTAGTGACTCTAATGTGCAGGACCATTCTTTGAATGTCGTAAAGGGTTGTACCTTGGCTCGCTCCTATCATTCATTCATTCATTCATTCATTCATTCATTCATTCATTCATTCATTCATTCATTCATTCATTCATCTAAGATAGCTAGAACTACGCGTTGACAAACTCGAAAGCGAGTTCTATGCGCCAAGTGCGTTCTTAAGCAACCGACCATAGCCCAAAAGCCGTATTCCGTAGCACTTCCCAGCTCGTAAGCAGGCTATTTATAAACACGCTCTAGCGTCACGCCGCACCTTCGAGTGTCCACTAGTCCGCATCGAGCAGATTACACGTACACAGCGGCGCGTGAACTCATCCGTGGAAAAACCCGGCTTGAAACGGTGGCGTAAACATCGAAGGTGACCAGCGCGAGCCAAGCGGTTGCGTTAGCTCCGAGAGACCCGCTCTCTGTCGAAACGGACCACGGGTACCCGTAGGTGTGCACACCGCTTGCATCGGGCTATGGCTGACGTTCGAGGCAGTAAATCCACGCGCAGCGCCGAAGCGATTGCCGCGAACGATGAAATGTGCTGCGTACGCTTCGCGGTGGGGCCGGAGGCGTCATTAGCGCAGCGAATTGTGCGCGCGGCTGCGGAAGCGCGACTCATATGCGTCCAACTGCTCCTAATGACACACGGCCGGCACGGTGCAAGGTTTGGTGTAGAGTGAATTACCTGGACTTCTTCTGCACCCCACAATGGAGCCTTCCCTTCCCCGCCCGAAAATTATGCGGCACACCCATTTCTCTGCGAACAGATCGCCTGTCAAGCGAACGTTAGACTCAGGTCTGGAACGCCCAGATCTTACGAGCATGTGATTGCGAGCCCACATGCGGGTACAATCCACCAGCAGGTGAAAACAGAGCGCGATGGTGGGTGCGCTATGCATGGTGTGACTTAAAGTGACCTAATATAGACATAATGAGCATGTGACATAAAGCGTATGAAAGCGTAGTGTAAGCCACATGCTAGTCTGATGAAGACTTAAATAAAACGTTTAGTAAAGGCCAGACGCCGCTCCAGTGAGAAGATCATTAGGTTCCCAGGGGGTATCAACTTAAGGTGGGCGCGGCTGTAAGTGCAGAAATTTGGCGCAAACAAAAAAGACCTCAGTCTGCTTAAAGTTCAAACTAGAGTGACATATGTTTCTATAAGAAAAGCTGATAACCTAATAAACCTGTCGTAAGAATCATTGATAAGTAACAGAGAATACAGTAATAAATGTAACAGTAATAAATGTAACAGTAATAAATGTAACGCGAAAAAATAAGGAATGAATTAATTTATTTACTCCAGAGAAAGGACCGCATCAAGCCTGGATTCTAGAAAACATTCTAATTCTCAGAAAGGAATAAAATAAATTATGCAGTAATCAAACACGGTAAAAAGTTGTGCATTATTCGAGGTTTCGAGGCGGCTCTTAAAGCAAGTTTAAAATTCATTTGTAATGTCGCGCGTTCGGAAGTATAAATAGGGCTTACCATGCGCAATATTGTGTGTACTAGACAAAAATAACAAGAGGAGCAGTTACAAATATGAAAGAAATGAGCCCATAAAGCGAAATAAAGGATAAAAATTTTACTCGAAAGACATCGTAAAAAAATTTACACAGTTCGTTTCAGTTATCGGCGGCAACTTTGTCGGGCTAGAGTTTCTTCGAATGGGCGAAAAACTTCTGAATAAGCATTTCAAGTTGTCTTCTTCTTGCATGTAACTTTCATACGTCCAGTGCCTTTCTGTACGCTCTGTCGCAGTCAACACTATGTCCCCTCCCCATCAGAAAAGTCAGCGTTGGCAGTACTCGGAAAAATACCTCGATGCTGTATAATCATGTGTACAAAGATTCGGAGCCGCAACGCAGTCATCTAGTTAAATTATATTCATCGAAAATTCCCGGTCCTAGTCCTAGCCTTGTACCGTCGCGGACAGAATAATAGGGACGATGCTTCGGCATTGCAACTGCTCCCCGCATTGCGTAACAAATAGAAAAGCTTGCTGACTTCAACGGCAAGCGCACAAGCGGCATTTATTTGCATAAGTGTCAACCATCCATTAATTTTCACTATGTAATGCACCGGAAAAGTTTGACCGGCGAAGCGGGGCTCACATTATTCTGTTCGCGACTCAACGTGTATTGAACTGTCGTAGTACATGCACAAGGAACAACAATGAAAATCTGTTCGCTCCTTTTGAGCGCGAGTCCCGTATAATGGCACGCTTCACTGCTTTCGTGATGGCTCTGAGACCATAGCAGTCTGACAGGCTAGTCACAGGATAGGGCAATTTTGCTTTCATTGCGGAAACTTATGACAAAGTCCAGCGGTCTGCAGTCGATGGCATCGCCAATATGGTTATCAGGAGCAGTTAATGCGGCGAATCAAATTAATGTCACGCTGAGGAATATCGAGGCCATGTTAAAAGATATCAGAGTCTGCCAGACAAAACAGAGCTATGCCCCAGCATTTCTTGGAGCATAAGTAAAGTATTATTAAAAGAAAAAGAGAAGGCAGCTACCGTACAGTAGATGACTTTTAGGCGGAGGTTCCCTACGGCGTGTTTTTATCTTTGCTGAGCGCTGAGGACAAGAGAATGCCACAAAGAATTTTCTGCACAAGAGCAGTTGTGATGTGGAGGTCGCTTATCGCATTCGACAGCATGCAATTTATACGCATCATAGGCATCTGTTTATTATTTGTTCACCAAAATTACTTCCACACGCTAGGGATATTCAGTATTAGCAGCGCACAGAATAAGTGCAGAAAAAAATTTCTTCTCTGAACAAAACTTGCGGCTTTTGCAAATTTTGCTTTAGCGAGTACCCAACGCCGGTAGATGCGCGCGGTTATTTCCTGGCGGATATACTATAAGGGACTCTTTGAGCAACAGGATTTGGCCGAAAAGCAAATTGAATTCTTCGACGTTGTCAGGGCAACACAACATTATAGACGTCAAAGAACTTTCTTTTATATACCAGAATAACTAGTTTACTTGCACATTGAGCGAGAAACGCTGATAGGCCGGTTTAGTTTGTTAAACGTCCCGGTGCAATTACATGGGAGAGGCCTTTGCCCTGCAGTGGGCGTAGTCAGGCCGATGATGACAGTCCCTTGAGATTTATGTGCGACGACGGTGGTTCCGGGCTTGGATATCATACGCCAGGCATGCTATTGAACGGCGAAAACTGCAGCGTTGTGTAACGCCTAATTAGGCCGGTGTAGAAATCTAACAGGAAATTTTGACCAAAATATCCCGTATTTGTGGCGCCGACACCATGCGGCATGACCCTTCGCAAATTATTTGCGGCGCAAGTCTCTTTAAAGGGATTTTGCGAACAAATTGAAGTGTGTCTATATCGATTGATTAACCCGTTTTAAATAAGAAGATACTATTATCGAAAAAGAACGGGTTTTTATAAGCTAGAAAACAAACAAAAAAAGAAGTGAAGCACAGATGTCGCCATCATGGGCTGAATTCTCTGGCTATGAGGGACGGCGTAGTGGAGGGCTCCGGGTAATTTAGACCACCTGCGGTTCTTTAACGGACACTGACATCGCGCAGCATACGGGCCTCCATCGAAATGCAACCTCTGCGGCCGAGATCGAACCCGCGTCTTTCGGGTCAGCAGCCGAGCACCATGACCACTGAGCCACCGCGGCGACAGATTGTGCATGGTGCAGACACAAGTTTTATTGGAATGGCAGGGAAAATTTTGAATTCAATTTTCTCACTCTTAAAAGCATCTTTTGCTGTTGAACAAACATCAGCATAGTCCTAAAGAGCTGTAGAATTGATGTTTATTGACAACAGAAATTAGATATAGTTCTCCTTCCTGTCCCTTTGCGCCTTTTTTTTTGTCGGTCACTTTTCACTAAGCATTCCTTTCACTAAAGTTCAATGACTAGCAACCTCCCGGCGTGTATGTTTCATTTCTGTGCAGGTCACGCTTTCCAAGACATAGCATTTTACTATCGCAACGACAGTCACACGAGCATAAGTCGCATCGCACGGCTGATAAAAAACGCATTTAATAGCTTGCCTACATGCCCTCTTCCAGGGATACCTTTTAACTGCCTCGTTCTTACACGTCTCTCACATTAGCTGAACTCACGGCGTCGCTCAGTTCACTAGAACAATACACCAGTCCGATGATTAGAGAAATCCCCCAAGGCGAAGTAAATATGTTGTGAGGAAGTAATTACTCGTCAACATTCACCCAAACTAAGCCATACTACTACATACCAGGCTGCTTTAGTTTCTGTGAAAGCTGTACATATTTCTTTTGTAGCCTTATGGTTGGGTGGTTGTTTTGATTAACTGCTCCTACATTACACGATGCACTAGCAAGAGCCAGAGCCTCACTGGCTGCTAGATGATGTTTTCCATGTGTGAATCATGTGACATTGCATTCTAGCAGACCACCTAGTAAGTACGGATTTCACCTTTGCCATAAAATGTTCCACGACCTGCATATCTATCATGCCAATTCAATCGCTTACAACAGCAAAGAAATGCGCACAAAGGTCACAGCTATATGAGACACATTGAAACAAACTTCAAAATGAAACAAACAAAACATGCTTGCATGTCGCATACAGCGAAAACTACGGCGCGTCTCAAAGAGTTTCCAAGCAAGCTTTTATGTGTGGACTGAAGCAGCTAAGTAAGTTCATACAGGAATAAGCCGATTCAGTATCGTTGACTTGACGCTGAACCGTAGTTCAGAACTCCTGTGTAACTGCGAGAGTTTCTTTGATCAGTGAGCGGTTACTATAGCCCTCTCTGGTAAGCTTTTTCACTATACACAATAGCCTGCAAACTCCAAGATTTCCTTTCATCGTCTGCCCCGCGCTGTGCGTTATTTAATATTCTGAACGTTCGAGGCGAGCAAAGCGTCTGTGATGACGCTTTTTGCATTTATTTTGCCGGTTCTGTTTGATCCTGATTGAAACTGAGAAATCCGACTACAAAGGTAATTTTACTTTCTCCTTGCAAAAACTCCCAAATCCTTCTTCCTTCGTCTTACGAAACGGGCCATTTGATTAAGGCGGCATTCTTCGAAAGAACGGTGCACCTTTCATCTTTCAACTCGCGTTGCAGGATCGCCGTCGACTTGGGTTCAAGCTGAAGCCAGCAAGTTAAACGTCAACGTCAAAATGTCGGAAATGAAACTTCGTAACTTTTTTTTTTTTTTTTCTGATCTCGCACCAGCTCAGCACGAAGCGTCATTCCAAAACAAACTCAGCGAAAATGTCATTCACGCATACAGGAACGGCGGTGAACTCTTCATTTCGCCGCTTACCTTTCGCCTCTTTCCATGACTCAGGGATTCAAAAATATATAAAAAATTCAAGCTGAGAGAAATAAGAAAAAATCCATCCCTGTGACCATTACACCGCTGCAAGCAACCTCGTCCCCCGCTGCCGAAATGGATTTTCATAGGCGGAAAGTGTATGCATAAAACATCCGGGGAAGACGAAGGCCGAGCGAGCCGCCTTATAACAAAAGGCAAGCTGCAGCGACACCCTTGCTCGAGCCGTTTTGCAAAGATTCGGTGCAGTATTTATTTTAATTTTTTTTATCGTTCCTCCTTCGATTTCTTTCTGCACGCACTATGTATGCACGAAACCGAGCACATTTTCGCATGCATAATGTATGCCGCTTCGGCTTCGGCCCTCCAAGAAATCTTTCCTCTTCCTTTTTTACTGCAAGCCGCGCTAGCGTCTCAAACCAAGAACCAGCGTCACGATAGCAACCACTACCACCACCTTCATGTCAAGGGGCGGCGGCAGGGCGTACTCTTGGAGAAGCGTGAAGAGAGAGAGAATGTGAGAGAAAGAAAGAGAGAGAAAGAAAGAAGGTATAAGCTCTAGCTTTGAAGGTACCGCTGACTGAGCATGGGACCAAAATGACATCGCACATGTACGACACTTCAAAAAAATATATATAAGAAGAATCGAAGTACGATAAATTTCCCGTTGTTGCCAAGGAAAAATAAGACCGCAAATCCTGTTTGGTTACAGCCATTTTTGCATGGGTCAACAGTTTTCCTTGTTCGTATGCTTTATAGCATCTTTGCAACGCAAGCGGACTATGTCGTAAAATGAACTCACGCCGTTCTGCTTCCATCACAGAGAAAGAGCATCGCAGGCGAAAAGCTCGCGGAAGCAGTTCGAGATTCGGTTGCGCGTGGAGAGTAAACAAAGTGCTCTATAGAGCACGCAGCGCAAGTTCATATCGGAAGTGGCCGAAACCAGAAGTACCGTAGTAAAGTAGACTTGCCAAAGCATTTTTTCTCAGAGATACTGCTGAGTTCAAGCAGTACTGCAGAATTTTTTTTTTTGCAAGAGAGTGAGTTTTGCAATCACAATGCCAACAATGCAGGGATGACGGGCTTCGGATGCACGAAGGTTTGTTTTTTTTAGAAAATAAGAAAATGAGCAACATACAGGAAGCTTTAACTGTTACGACAGAGAAAATGTGAACAAAGACGCAAAATGGATGAGCATTTGGACAGCATTGCCTTATTCTTTCTGCGCCCGTCTGGTGACTCTATAGCCCATTTGGTTCAAGTTAAATGGCATGCTCTAGAGCACTCGTATCATGCACGCTGATTCGGTCCCCGAAAACACCCAAAAACAGATGTTTTTGCGCCTATGTTGTGCCACCTACAAAATGCAGTCCCGATAAACAGAAAGGAATCGTTAAGAAGGGCTTCTGTACAACATCTGCGCCCAGGGCTAGCAAGCAGTTAACAACACTAAACTTGAGCATGCATTTTCAGAATAGCACGTTACCTATTTTGCATTTGTCGTCAACATGCACTCAAACGAACAGACAACTTTAGCTGGTTGACCATATGACCTGCACTCGCCATCACTACTGAGTAGTGCTTTCAGACAGGGACAACCTGGTCTGGATGTTTATTTGGTTCGCATAAGGATTAATTATGACTTGATGGGCGTCTTCAAAATGCACCCTGCGGCCGGGATTCGACCCCACGACCTCGCGCCCAGAGTAGAACGCCAGACGTAAGAAGGGTTGTAGAAGTTCGTAGTAGTAGAACGTGTAGACTCGTGAAGACCGACTTTGTTCTTCCTTTCTTTGTTTTTAGCCTCTATTCGATACCAACAATTGCTAGTAGGACTTTCCAGAAACACTGATGTACCCTGTCAAGATGCTTGCCCACACTCTATGCTCTAAAGCTCAGACACTATCGCGCCCCCTCCCCCTGTTTATGCACTCGTACTCTCGTTTCGTGGCATTGCCGGCGTCGTTAGAAAAGCGTCATTAGAAAGCATTATCGGCACCCCATTGGCTGCAGTACGAAGACAACAGCGAAGCAGCGTTATGACTCAACTAAAGAGCTCTCGCTGTCTGCTGTAGCAGTGCCAGCCGACCGTCGAGGTGTTCGGTCCAGGCATGTGCGATCTGGCTGCCAAGAAACCATCTATTTTTCTAATGCATCTTCCTTTGTTACTGCGCTAGATGTATAATGGAAGGAAGGTCGCGACATTCGATTTGGCATAGACTCGGACGTCATCGGTTCTCGGCGGCCGTGAGACCGCGTTCGTCAGTACAGCACCCCGCTCCTCGCCACCATGAGCGCAGCCTCTGCAAAGCGCACCTTCAGCGCAGGAGGTGCTTTCTCGAAAGTCCTGTCTCCCCACTCAACCACGTTTAGAGCGTTGTCCGTGGGCACGTGTAGCTTATTTTTTCCTGTGATGATGGTGGTTGCGGCGTTTATGTATAGGCGAAATTAGCCTTACACTCGGCTGTGGACAATTGTTTCTCCATAGTCACTTATCTGAATGAATGTGTGCCTACCACTGTTCCATACGGACAGTGTCCTCTAAAAATTTCAGCAGTACTTTTGCCACTGTTCTACGATCAGTGCGTTAGCCCTCAGGGCACTTAATGCAAAAGATGTCATCCAACGGAATGTTCATCCTCCTCAGGATGCACAGGAATATCTTTCGCTATTCACGAAACGTGGACTCACTATGAGGAAATGATTCACATTAACCACGACGGCACAGTTGACGCACATAGGTGAGGTGGCAAGGAAAATATTTCGCAGCCATACAGGCGTATAAGCGGAGTTCGTGCGCACGCGATATTGGCTAGTGTACCGCAAGGGAGATGCAGAGGCGTCCGAAGTGAAGAACAGTTGTGCACCACTAGCTGGTTTGCGAGGCTTTCGTCTTTTAGAACGGGCGCTAAAGCTTCATGTGACCGAGCTTCCTGGGTAAGAAGATCTGCAGCGTGTTACCAGCGATTTCGATTAGTAGCCACAGGAAGCCGACTGTTAATCCTTTAAGCTGTAGCTTCATGAGACAGGTCAAAGACCAGACAAAATTTATCCCTTGTAGTCCCGTGTTGCAGGCGTTCTAGTGGAGACCTGGAGTCAGAAAAAATCACGACATTCCGTGGGTTGCAAAAATAAAGACAATTGATAGATTTGTAAGGCCCAATAATTTAGCCGATGCTGACAACATTGACCAGCTGAAAATATTTATTTGATTTATTCTGGGTGGGTTTCTTTACTTTTCCAAGCTGTGGTCGCGGCTGCTTGTTAATTTTTTCGCCAGCCAAAAATTTCAGAATGCGTATACGTATCATCCAATTGACTCTGGAGGCGGTTAAAGCAGTAAGTACATTTTGCCACACCAACCCTTATATTAAGAAAAAGCCTGATTTACAGGCAAAAAAATAAGGTGTTAGGATTAGTGATCCCCCCGAACGGTGCAGCCGCTGCCGCTGACTGGTTAGGACCGTGCGCGTGGGTGGCGTGATCGAGTCCGTCAATCATCGTGGGGCACGGCAGACTCCCACTCCACTTTCTCCACTCACCCTCTCTTCTTCATCCCCCCCCCCCCCCCCCCCCCCATTGAAATTGAAGAGGGGTATGCAGTGAAGTCAAGCTTGACGTCTTGACAATGCGCCACGCTGATTGGCCAGAATGTTAATCACTTCTAGTCCGAACACAATTACATCCCTCGTGACATCTCTAGAGCCATCCAGAGTTTCCTCGTGACGCTAATGCGAGTGTAATTGCATAAACGTAATGCACCCAGGGTTTCTAAACACTGCAAATGGCATTGGCATTTCACACAACCTCAGCTGTTGCTAAAATCCCAATTACAGCTATGGTAAATGTCCATTATTATTTTTTTCTTCGGAAGAAATATTCTCGCCTCGTGCTAGGGTAAGCATGATCAGCGTGGTCTTGTATTGCCGCTTGCAAAAGCACGCACGAATGCAACTGTGGACCTAATGCATCAGCTTCGACCTCCTACCGGTCTCTCCCGACATGAAGCGACTCTCTTATATAGACCGTATCTTACAGTGGCTTTCATGAAAATTTAACCATTTTGCATCGGCATGGCTGATAGTCTTGCCGAAATTGCGAAAAGACCCGAGACCATGTTCTTCTCTACTGCTCCTGGTACTATCTAGAAAAACGGTCACTCTCGACAGCACTCGCGTGTCTGGACGGACTATGTCTGAACAAATGGTGTTTCAGCATCACGCCTATCACACTCTAACTTACAACTTACAAGAAAGTAGGGACACTTCTGAGGTTTCTCAACATGATTGGCCTCTCCAAACGTCTTTGTGTGGTGCGGTTCCTTCCTTCCTTCCTTCCTTCCTTCCTTCCTTCCTTCCTTCCTTCCTTCCTTCCTTCCTTCCTTCCTTCCTTCCTTCCTTCCTTCCTTCCTTCCTTCCTTCCTTCCTTCCTTCCTTCCTTCCTTCCTTCCTACCTTCCTTCCTTCCTTCCTTCCTTCCTTCCTTCCTTCCTTCCTTCCTTCCTTCCTTCCTTCCTTCCTTCCGTCCTTCCTTCCTTCCTTCCTTCCTTCCTTCCTTCCAACGAATTCTCTCCCCCAGATGCAGGATATCAAACCAGTTATCCTGATTGATATCCCTCACTGCTCATCTATCTACTTTTTACTCTCTCTCTCTCTATGGTTTACAAGAACTGCTCATATGCCTTGAAACACAGTACGTCAGGATTCTCCTTAAAAGAACTTCTTTTGTAACGAAGCATCTCATTCGTCTGCAGGAAGCGAGCGAAGTTAGCTTTCCCCGCAATATAGGCATGGCAGGTAAGCATTTGAAAGTAAAAGGGTGCGTAAACAGCCGTCAGCATTTTCTGTGGAACACAGAAGTAGAATTATTTTGTCTTTTCCAGCTCCAAGAGTTACAAGTAGGTGCGTGCTGTTTGCTGCGACTAGCCACCCTTGCACTAGTCGTGCAAGTTGTGCACTTGTGCAAGTTGTGCACTTGTGCAAGTTGTGCACTTGTGCAAGTTGTGCACTTGTGCAAGTGGCGATGGGCGCACAGGCATGAGCCAGCATCTTGGCGATGCAAAAGAGAAAAGCTACGTAGGCTTGGTGCTGCATATGCACACAGACATTCGCGATTTTGCGGTTTCTGAGTTGTACCCAAGGCTGAGAAAGCTTCCCACCACGTTCAAAACAGGGCTGTCCACAGCTGCATCATCAAAGCGCT
Organism: Amblyomma mixtum; assembly: GCF_055824585.1. Classification (NCBI taxonomy): domain Eukaryota; kingdom Metazoa; phylum Arthropoda; class Arachnida; order Ixodida; family Ixodidae; genus Amblyomma; species Amblyomma mixtum. The sequence continues at coordinate 323,782,708 of NC_143012.1, forward strand.
ATTCAGCTTTGCCATAGACACCGTTGCTTCAAAGCGGGACAGAATTCTCGACGCTCAGTTTATGCTGAACGGCTAGTGAAATGCAGTAAATTAAGATATCTGAAATGCTAGTAGCATCAAATACCATTGGGCTTATTTGTAGGCGAGGAAACTAAAAATTTAAGAGCAACTGCATTAGTTGTCAGAAATAACTGTAATAGAATGCCATTATTTTGTGAGCTGTTTTTAGAAATGTAATATAATCCCATTTTCAGTATTTTAGGGAAGTAGTAAGTAATCCATTTTAATTCATTTTTCAGAAGCAATCTCGCATTATATGGTATGTTCTGCGAAATACTTTTTTTTTCTGCTGAGATAAATTCTAACAATTTTTCGACGGAAGCTTCTGAATGTAAAAAGAAAAGAAGTAGGTGCTAGCACAGCCCAGCTGAACAGCTAACGTCTAAGATAGATTTTAGGTAAAAGGCTAAATGAATACAATTAAAGTAAAATGCGAAAAGGATAGAAGGAAACACTAAGGTTTTCGTTGCTTCAGTGAGGAGTGGGCTAAATTTATGTTTATAATTTTAAATGAACAACCGAACGATTGACATCGTAGCCATTTCTTCACTAAATTTTTCTTCCTGAATTCTTCACGATAAGTAAACTAAAGAACGCAACCCCTGGGCGAACTGGTTGGTGTTTTTTTATTGGTATTGACATTGGCAGGCATTTTTTTATGCGTTAAATGACAAAAACCATATGATTTTTATAATGAGAATAGATAAGCGTACGCATGAGAAATATTTCTACTACACCGAAAGATAACACGTAACAAGAATCACATCACAGCATCAAGGCGATTATCACAGCAAAGGCAGAGGACTAGCATTTCTTAAATAAAAACTGTAACGGGGGGTTTGTTACGAGGTACTGGGGCGACGGGAACGGCAACGGCAGCAGTCTCGGATCAGGTCGGCAAAAGACACACAAGCGTTGCGCTGGCAAAAACTCTCGAGAACACTGTCACCTCGTCTTCGTCTTTTCAAATCATCCGACGCATCTTCTTCTTTATCCTTACAAAACAAACACAGGAACGTAGCTGGCGGAAAGAAATCAATAAAAAAATCACAAGAAAGACGGGTACTTTTTTTCAGATACAAGCGAGCTAAATTCAGCGAACTTTGTGCAATAACAGAAGGATTCTTCTATTACTTTATTGTTTTTTGAGCTTTTTCTTCTATAATGTTTATTTCTCTGCATTAATACCAGTGTGTAATGGTTGCTGTTGAGCGGTTAAATTACCATGAGGGCTAGAAAAATGAAGCAAAGACGCCATATATTTAATACACGCCACAGCACTTTCCGTGACACTGCATTCACGTTTTAGGGAACCTTCATAACTGAACCGCGAGCTATGACATAAATACCTTGTACCTGTACAAGTGCTCGCACCGAGTTGATGCGGCGCCCTATTGCTCCAAACATCACCTCAATATAGTTAATCTGCACAACCCAACGTTGAACAATGTTTCACGTCAGAACCGCGACACAGACTTACAGGCGTACTCACAAGATATCAGCGATCCCATAATGGGCGGGTTAGTGCAAAGCACCGCCTGTTTGGTAAAAAAAAAAAAAAAAAATCTATCTTTTTTAGGTAAGAATTCAGGTAAGCCTTTGAGGGAGTGATAAGAGTGTGTAACTGCTTCAAATTATGTACCACGCGATATGCCCTAGAGAGCGTGCCGTTGTATCAAATTGTGTGTCGTAGAGAGTGCGTCGTTGTAACCAATTCTCGAATGCCATTAAACTTGAGTTGAACTTATTTCAATTTGATTTTGCAGAATGATCGACTGAACTGAATTAGAGATAATACTGAATTGAATTTTCAAGTTCCTTTGCCTATCGATACGAATAGAATGTTCACTCAAACTACTGCACACTATTCTGCGGCAAAAAAAAAATATTTCGATACAACTGGTAAAGGCATACCTGCTGTAAAATGATTTCTGAAGTTCCTTCGCTTCCTCATTCGTCAGTGCGAGTTAAGTACGTCCCAGAGGCTCAACAGAGTGGCATAGACCTTTAACGAAAGGCCGAGACATTCAGTACCTAGAAGCGAATCTTATCGCCACGGATGCCAGTGACGACAGCAGTAGGACGATGGAAGCGGTTTGTGTCGAGGCCGTTCCCGGGCAATGGGGATACACGGAGGAGATGCTCAGGTAGTGCTTGCCACGCATCTCGGAGCTGGCGTTGTGACCCATGACTCCGCAGGTCACCTGGTCACAGGGCTTGCATTGGTGGCTCCGATAGGCGCGGTAGCTGTCACACCGCTGAGTGGGGTAGCTGCAGGTGCGGATTGAGTTGGCGTAGTACAAGGTTGCCCGCGAGTGAGAGCAGTCCAAGCCTTTCTTCCGGAACAGGTGAATGAGGGAAAGGAAATGGGAAAGAGAGACACACATTAAACTGTTTTCCGAAGGCTGGTTCTCAAATAGGAAGATAGCATGGCTAAATAAAACAGTCAAAACTTAGTAAGAGCATGCGCATGCACATGAGGTATGCACATGTTCAGATATAATTTACAGGAGTGAAGAGATTTTTGCTGAGAATCTCGGCCGTAGTCCGCTGTCCTGAGTGAGATTAGCTTCCGTAACTAATAAGCACAAATTGAGCAAACTTGTCGAACAAGTTTCATCATCATCGCCTTATTTAGCATTAACATCAGCTGGGCTAAATAAAAGTTACCTTAAATTAGCCTTGTCGTATACCTGCCGTGGTCACCTCATTCCAACAAATTGTCCTCATCAGCTCACTGCTTGAATCCCTGTTACCCCGCCTCCGGAAGAGAGGTTTAACGTTTGGCTTTCATGAAGATTTTCTTCAGATCGCAGCACGGCAGCTCCGTTCCCTGCGTCTCCCGGCGAAAAATTTTTCATTCAACCGTAATTTTATCTCAGGCAGCGTGGCTACAATTGAAGATGTTACCTTTGTATGCGCATTCAAGAAATACTCATTTTCTACGGCCAAATCCTATGAACTCTTCTTCAGTTGCATGATCACTCAGAGTAATTTTTTCTGCAACATGTGACAGAACCAACAGAAGGCATCGAAGCGCTATACAAGTGTCTGATCCTGTTAATACGGAAAGGTCGTGAGCAGGAAGACTGTGCTGCGGCCTCACTTTGTGGCTTTTAATATAGCCTAGGCATGGCACACTCTGTGCAGCTTTGAAGATTAGTCAGCACTTCGTCGGACTAGTCGGATTAGTCGGTGCCGCGCTAGGCAGATGACACTTTCAATTAATCTTTGTTTTTAATATGCGTAAAGGTTCCCTTCGGCATGAGAGATTCATACATATACATATTTATCTGAATTATTTCATTGTCACCTGCCGTAGTGGATAGGTTGCTGCCTGCGTGTGCGTGACACGGATGGACAGAAGGGACACCAGCTTTTCTTATGAATGAGACCTCTAATGCTCTCTCATCAATACTGTCGGTGTGGTAAATGTGACAGCCCGACACTCACGGCCGAAGGGGCGACAGCCGGGCTGCTGCCTTCCGCCGTTGGGGTAGAAATCCACGTGGCCAGAGCTCTTCGTCATGCCCAGGCGTCCCCGGACGAAATTGAAGCCCATGCCCATGCTAGTGTGGATGATGTCCACGAAGTCGGCATGCTCCTTGCGCAAGTAAGCGTCGAAATACTCGAACATCGGGCCCGCCGGATCAAGGCCTACGTGCAGGCGACGAGAAATGTAGTACAATAAACGACTAACTTTGGCAGCGCAGAAATACAAATGACTTGCGTTAAGACAGTAACTGGCGGACAGAAAGCACGGCAAAGTAAACCGTAGCATTTCATACAGCACAAAGGAATAAGAAGCTACAAATACCGTTTTTATGCGAAGCATACTACTTTAGCTACCACTTCAGCCCTTCACCGTGGTTATGCGCCTCCAAATCACGTGATACATGACGTCACACAACGTGACACGATGGCGTCACGACAGTAGAGAGACGGGGGCCCACCTCGCGCCGTCGCTGTGGTTGTGCGCCTCCAAATCACGTGATACATGACGTCACGACAGTGGAGAAACGGGGGCCCACCTCGCGCCGTCGCTGTGGTTGTGCGCCTCCAAATCAAGTGATGCATGACGTCACACCACGTGACACAATGACGTCACGACAGTGGAGAAACGGGGGCCCACCTCGCGAGCCGTCGCTGTGGTTGTGCGCCTCCAAATTACGCGACACGATGATGCTTCGCATTCTCCAGGCTTAACCAAGTTAAGCCTCAGCCATTTTGTTTCTTCGCTTTTCATTTAAGTAAAGAAAGTCGCATCAGATAGAAAGATCAGGTGTTGTTCTTTAATTCTAAAAAATAAGTCACCTGATGAGACTTCCAAAGACAGCTTAATTTGTGGCAGGACATGGAATTTTTCTGGATTTCTGAGAGCTACATTGCCCGGGATTGATTCCCGTCGCAGCCATCGCTGCTTATTAGTTACTTGCCCACTCATTTAGCTTGGTAAGCTGGGAGGTAAGAGAGGAGGTGGTTGTCTGGAGGGTTTGGGTCAAGGCGTGGATCTTCTGTTGTAGGTCGTGGGAAATGCGCTGTTGCTCTCGCTGCTGTCGTTCCAGCATAGCGAGCCGGAGGTCGAAGGAGCGGCTCTCGTCAGTCAGGGATGGAGAGGGTGGTGCAGTGGAAGAGACGCTGGAAAGGGACGCTGGAACCGAGGAGCCTTTAACTTTGGCGGCGTAGGAGCCTGGTGGTGACGTGACCGGAGCTGACGGAGGTTCATGATTAGAGGAGGAGGAGGGGGTGGGTTGCGTGGCCCGGCGCAAAGCTAGGCGTCGTAGGTACGCAGCTTTGGCACACTCGCGTTGTTTACCGAGGAGAAAGGGGCAAGTGGGGTCGAGGGAGGGGTGGGTGTTTACCTGGCAATGAACGCACCAGGGCTGGGCACATACATGAGCGGAAGGGTCGGCGGGTAGAGGAGCAGCACAGCGACGGCACTTTGCCGGAACGCTGTGCTGTGGACACTGGTGGGCGCGGTGTCCAAGAGCGAGACAACGGGTGCAGGTGGGAGGCTTAGGCTTATGGGGACGGCACCGGAAGGCAACGCGTTTGAAATACACAAAGTGGGGGATTACGGTTCCAGCGAAAGTTATGAGCACCGACTGAGTGGTGCCCATCATACGAGCAGCAAGAATATCGGTTTTGAATGATTCGATATCATGCATGAGGTCATCAGGGGTGAAGTGGCCACCGACGTTATGGATGACGCCGAGGCATGAGATGGGAGGATTAGGGGCATATGTTTTAATGGTGATAGGCTTACCGTGAAGCTGAAGATGCGTGATAGAAAGCAGGAGGTGGGCGGTGAGAGGGGAATGTGTTTTTAAAAACACAAGGCTTTGGGCTGGCTTGGCCTGAAGGGTAATCTCCGCACTGCTCTCGGAGGACAGTTGTGCAGCGGAGACGACTGCGGCGAGGACGTCGTAGAGCGGTATCTTGGGGTTGAGGGTGCCAGGGGGAAGCTGTATGCCAACTGTGATGAGCTCGGTGCGGGGCCGGGTGGCGGAGGCAGGCTTACGGCAGGCACCGATGGTGGTCCAGCCGACCTCAGGGGCCGGAATAAGATGGCCGTCGACCGGGGACGCCGTAAGGTCCATGTCTGCTGTGTCGTCAGCCTGAGCCGCAATCTGCGACGCAGGTACCAAGGTGCTGGACTTGCTGTCAGCGGGAAGTGTGGTCCGAGTAGGTGCGGCGGCACTGGCGGCGGCGACGAACGCAGTCGACTGCGATGCGTCTGTGGGCCCGAAGCTCTTGGCTTCCCTTAATGCGTGGAGTTGGCCAGCAGTGGACGCCGCGGCGGTGACGAACGCTGCCGGCTGCGTTGCGGCTGTCGATTCGGAGCTCCCAGCGTCGGTGACCGCGACGGGAATGGGTGCGGTGGTGTGGCCGGTGTTGAACGCAGCCGGTTGAGACATGGCTGTAAGCGTGGTCGGAGTAGGCCCCGCGGCGGCCGCGTCGGAAGAAGTTGACACCGGCGAGGTATGGGTGGGTCTCGGCTTCAGGGGCTTCCACCGCCCAGGTCGCCCCTTTGGCTGATCTTCTCGAAACCACCACACAGGCACACCACACTCGCTTGGTTCAGCTCGAGACATCGGTTCTGCAGATTCTTACCACCCTCCAAGCACAATCCAAACAATTAGAATCCTTCACTTCTACGCTCCAATCCCTGCATGAGTCACTGCCCCCGGCCAAAAAGAAGGAACGCGTACCCTCACGAAGTTCTACCTCTACACTATCATAATGGCTTTTGGCGAGGACCTCGAGATTGTGCAGTGGAACTGCCGAAATCTGTGCCATAATAAGACCCCCCTCCACCAGTATCTACTCGCCCGCCCCTCCCTGCCCCATTTTCTCCTTCTCCAGGAGACCCGGACGGCCCGCACTGTCCCAGGCTACCGCGCCTACCATGCCGCTACGGCCACACCACTTGCGTCTATTTATGTACGTAGCGACGTGCTCGTGGAGCCACTTGATATCCCCTCCGTCCTTCTTAAATATTTAGTTGGTGTGGTCTATTACCACCCTTCTTCCCGCGTCTCACTCGCCCTTTTGTCTTTCTACAACCTCCCTGTTACCTCCTCTTTATTTTCCGCCCTGGGCAAGTTCCTTCACTCTCTTCCTTCTAACTCCCATCTCCTCTTTGGTGGTGACTTTAATGCCCCTCACACACTCTGGGGCTACCCTCAAACCCTCAAACCCGGCCGCCTCCTCCACTGTCTGGCCCAGGAACGCCACCTCACCCTTCTCAATACTCCTGGCTCCCCTACTCGAGCGGACACTGCCTCACAGCGTCCCACGACACCCGATCTCACTTTCTCTCGCGGTTCACTTTCATTTCACTGGCAAGTGACAGCCGAAACTCTTCTCAGTTACCACTATCTTGTCCACATTTCCACCTCTCTTTCCCACATCCCTCGATGTCATCCGGTCACTCATACTGACTGGCACGCCTTCCGCGCTAATCTCGCCTCTGACTCCTTTCAATCCTACGACGACTGGACGTCGCGCATCACTGCAGCGCTCACGTCCAGTAGCCGTCGTGTTCGCTCTTGTCACCCAGTCCCAGACCCAGATCCTCACCTACTCCGTTTATGGCGTCGCCGTAAACGTCTTCAACGCTCCTTCCGCTGCCAACCCCACAATGCCCAACTTTCTTCCCGGATCACTGCTCTGCGGGCCGAGATCGTCGCCCACTGCGCCTCACTCGAGCACTCTCGTTGGAGTGCTCTTTGTGACCGTCTTGACTCTGCATCGCACTCGCGATCCACATGGTCTCTCTTCAAATCCCTCCTTGGCACTAAGCCTGCCCTTGCTCCCACTCTAGCTAAAGCCCTCACTCAAGGAACTCCCTCCGATGTTTTTGATCAGCTCGCCTCTATCTCCCGCCCCCTCTGGCACCCTCCTACCCGGTGTACTGCGGTGGACCTAACCCCGATCTGGACCAATCCTTCACTCTCCGGGAGCTCGAATCGGCTCTGGCTGCTAATGCTACACGCTCGGCTCCCGGTGAGGATGCCATTACATACACCACACTTCGCAACCTTCCTGACTGCGCCAAAGAATTCCTCCTTAAAACCTACAATGATGCATGGGACAGCGGCTGCCTGCCCAGCTCCTGGACCTCCTCCCTCATTTCTATGATTCCAAAGCCGGGCAAGCCTCCCTCTCTCTCTAACCTCCGCCCAATCTCCCTGACATCATGTGTTGGTAAGACCCTTGAGCGAATGGCCCTGACTCGCCTCTCTAATTTTCTCGAGACGAGGGAGTTCTTCCCTCATTCTCTCATCGGCTTCCGACGCCACGTCTGTGCACAGGACATGTTTCTGGTTCTCCAGCACACGTTTCTGTCACCTACCCCCACTCAAATTCACGCACTTGTGACCGTCGATGTTCGCAAGGCCTTCGACGGTGTTTGCCACGACCACATCCTTTCCCAACTCGCCTCCCTAGACTGTGGCTCCCGCATGTACTGTTATATCCGCTCATTCCTCTCTAAACGTGTCGCTCGCTTTCGAGTCGACACCTATCTGTCCGACCCCCACAACCTCACCCGAGGCACTCCTCAAGGTGCTGTTCTCTCTCCTACCCTTTTCAATCTTGATATGGCCCCTCTCGCCTCCCAGCTAGCTGAAATTCCCGACCTGCATCATATATTTTACGCCGATGACATCACTCTCTGGTGTTCGTCTGGCTCTCCCGGTCACGTACAGGACACCCTGCAACGTGGCCTAGATCTCATCGACTCCTTTCTCACCACTGCTGGTCTCTCTCCTGCTCCTGAAAAATCCGAGCTCCTTCTCCTCAACCATTCCTCATACCAGCGCTCACACAACCAATTCGTCTCTCTCCACCTTTCTGGCTCTCCCATTCCTGTCGTCACGCAGTGCAAAGTTCTTGGCTTTCCTTTGCATGCAGCCAAGAACGTGCAAGCCCTCCACCGTGCTGTCACCACCTGCCACTCCGTAACTCACCTCCTGCGGCGCGTGGTCACTCGGCGCTCAGGTCTCCACGAGGCTCATGCGTGCCGAGTTGCCCACGCGCTGGCCCTCAACAAGGTCTTGTACTTTGCACCCTACGTTTCCTTCAATCAGACTCAACTTAACGCTCTTGAGACTGCCCTTGTGGGCCTCTACAAGGCAGCTCTCAACCTCCCTATCACTACCTCTACTGCAAAGATCTTTGCAACAGGCCTCTTTCATCCTCTCCGTTCTCTGCTCTCTCTCCATCATGACTCGCAGATTGCCCGGCTTTCCCTTACCCGTCAGGGTCAGTGGTTACTGACTCAAGCGGGTATCTCGCCCATTCCCTGCGCTCCGTTTACCTCTCCTATTCCCACCCCGGCTCCCAATCTTCGGATCCTCCCCCTTCCGTCCAACATGTCCCCCGTTCTGCACGCCGGCCGTCGTCATGCGGCCGCACAGCACCATTCCCCTCTCTTTGATACCCAGGGTGTAGCTTACACGGATGCCTCCTTCGTGGCTCCTCGAGGTTCCTGCGGCTACGCCCTGTACCACCCCCACCTCCCCGCTCCTGAAACTCACACCAGCGGGCCGTTTCTACGCCCTCCGGATGCATTGTCCCTCGAGGTCCTCGCCATTGCGCATGCCCTCCAGTCATTTGCCCTCCTTCCCTCTCTTCAAGAGTACACAGTCTATTCAGACTCACAAGCCGCTTTACACCACATACAGAAACGCACCCTAACCCCTTCTCTTCAACAGGAGGTCGAACGAGCGGTCTCCGCTTTGCAGCCTTCCATCGTTTTCCTCCGCTGGGTCCCTGGGCATTCAGGGATTGACGGCAATGAGCTGGCTCATCAGCTCGCCCGTGACACACTTTTCCGGGCACCGTTGATCCCCTGGCCCAAGCCCTCGGAGGACGGTGGGAGACTCACCCTTCGCCGCACCATAAAAGAGGTCTACCTCGAGCTCCGCCTCGACAAACGCCTTTACCCTCCCCCTCATCCATCACTCACAGTGCCGGAGGCTCGCCTTCTTCGGCACGTTCAAATGAATGCAATCATCACCCCGTCTCGCCTCTTTCTCTATCGCTATCGATCGGACCCTTCCTGTCCCAACTGCCCCTGTAACTATGCGGACCTTGCCCATTGTCTCTTCTATTGCCCGGCTGCTCAGCAGTCGGGTTCCTACCCCCCACCTTCTTTATCCATCACCACCTGGCTCGACTGGCTTGGCGCTGAAGGGGAGGAAGAACAGCGACTTCTGGTCGCCCAGGCGGTCGATATGCTCGGCCTGTAACTTTTGGCCGAATAAACGTCTTCTACTACTACTACTACTTGCCCACTTAAGTAATTTAACTGCCCTTGCAATTGGTTCGACTGGACATTCACGAGTAAATTCAAGCACACAGCCAGCTGCAGGTTTGCCAAAGTCTTGGAGGTCTGCACATGATCACCGACCATCGTGGCAGTGAAGTAGACGCTGTTTTCGGCTGCCCTTGCTTGCTGATTGAGCAGCAAGCAAGTGTAGCGGTCAACAGTATGGCCTGCACGGAAAACCATGCGTGTCGAGGTGACCTTTTGAGCGGCGCCCGATCCAGGCTAAATATGAAACATTTTACTTGGACGCTCTGCTATTTATTGGCAGTTCAAATTGTGTATTATTTTTTATTTTTGCATTCTTGGATATTGTACCTTTTCTTGACTCAAATTTTCTGCACCCCTCTTCCTCACTCAGTGTTTCAAGTTTGGAACCTGTGCGGTACATGAGCAAAAAAATTGCTGAGGCTCAGCTTGGCTAAGCCTGGGGAATGCGAAGCATATTAGTGGCTAGGCTTGGTAATACATGGCTTTCCTTGGTTGAATACTTGGTCATTTTAATACAACCACTAGAAGCCTTCGTCGTGGGGGAAGACAACGGCATGGCTACAGCGGAACGTCGACTAACCCCGAGACGCGCGTTGGGTGAGCGCCTGGATTGCCACGGAAGCCGCGTCTGCCTGCCCGGTGGAGCGAGCGTTTCACCTACACCGAGTGTGAACGCGCGTTCGAAATGCGCGGGAATGCGCGGGTGTGACGGCTAGGGGTCCCACGGCGACGGCGCGAGGTGGAGGCCGGCTCTCTCATCCGATGTCACGTGGTGTGACGTCACGGTGTCACGTGGGGGTCCCACGGCAACGGCGTGAGTGGTAGCTCTAGCAATATGCTTCGCATAAAAAAAAAAGAACTCCCAAACTGCGCAGCACACCTGTTATCCTCCCCACTTTGGTTCCTGTCATGGATTGCACGTCCTGCCCAAAGAAGCCGCCGGTCTGGGCGCCAAGGCTGTGGCCGATGTAGTGGACACGCGAGGTAGTCAGCGTGCCAGCGTCCACCAGTTCCTTGACCAGCTTGGCCGCCAGGCGCGCCACGGTGCGCGTGCTGGCAGCAGCCACGCTGTAGTTCTTGACGTAGGAGGCCGCCGACCAGTCTACGACGACCACGGTGGACTCCTCCTGCGCTCGGAGGGCAGAATTCGAGGAACTTTGAGAACGATGCAAGCGGGTTGCACTAAAAGACAAACAAGCTGAAAAGTGAGGCAGCGGTTTTTGCTCTACCACGAAATGAGTGCGATATACGCTTTCTAGCGACTCCCTGAAGAGCTATGAGAACGGGGAGCCTTTTGAGCATGTCCATTCGAAAAAATTGGCAATGCGATTAATTCCCTGAGCGCTCCCGCGGAACCTCTTGTCTGCAGAATGCAAATTGTTCAGCAAAATTATAGACAAACCGACAACTAACGCACAGTGCATGTTTTTACTATAGTGCCGCTTTATTGCAATAGCTCCCGTAGACAACCGAGTGAGGAGAGACGAAGAAAGGAGAGGAAATGCGAGAGGACAGGAGGAGAGGCAAACAACAACAACAGGAGAGGTGACTGCAAGCGCGACGCCCCACGTATCGGCTCTGGACCATGCTACGCGTTGCCAGGAGCAGTGTTCTTGCACTGCACCACGTACGAAGCACATATATGTACGTACAAGGGCGAGTATCTCGTCTTTGATGCGCTGCACCCACTGCGCTGTGCCCTTGCTGCGGTAGCCGTGCACCACGAAGTACAGGGTCCGGTCTCTTGCAACGTGCTTGGCCGCGGCCCCAAAGTCATCGTCGTGGCGTAGCTTCAGGACAGGTTCCCGTGGAGGCGCATCCGTGGCTGCCCCCGCTTCGCCGATGTTGGTGTAGACCAGAAAGTGTGGATCGACTTTCTTGTAATGGCGGAGACAAAAAGAATATGAAAACTGGCAGGTCGCGAATCTGAAGTTTTTTTAAGGGCTACTACTGCCATAGCTAATGCAGTAGACACGCTCGCCCTCCATGTGCTGGACTTTCATTTTTTTCTTTTGATGAGATAGCATTAGAGTTCATAGCAGGAGCTAAATCCGCCGTCCGATGCCGCGAAATCAGTTTATTGGTCGAGAGAGGTCACGCGACCTTGTGACGTCGTCATAACCTGCCCTGATGGGGGTCACCCTGATTGGTCGAGAGATGTCACGTGTCGTTGTGATATCATCACAACCTTTCCATCAGGTTATGAGCAATATAGTTTCTAGATAGCATCCGAGTTTGCGTCACGAGCACACCGGGGCTGACTGGTGTCCCAAAATTCGCTGACTGGTCGAGAGAGTTAGGATATCACAAGGCCGTGTGAACCCAAAGAAACCAGCCACATGGTAGATGCATTAAGTGCTCGAGTTCAACAAAGAATGCAAAAAAAAATCCAAAATCGGCTTCGGGAGGTGGTAGGCTCCACTCCCGCTGCCGGCCGGGTACCCCTCCGGGTTTCTCAATATAAGTGCAAGCATTGCCGGGCCTTTGTACTCGGTTTCTTATGGTTGCATGGCTTGTTAAAGGAGCATCCGCCTTGGAATCCCGTCACAGTGGGCTTGAACAGGCACTCCGAACGCCTCATACCAGAGCGATGGCCTCTTAGCAAAGCATCCACTTAGCATTCGGGAGGTGCAGTGTACTATACCTAGACCTATCGGGTACCCGCCGGTTTCCTAATGGGTACATGACCTCCCCGGCCTGTTGCTTGAATTTTCTGGGGTTAAATACTTGGGATAAGGGTCGTAGACCAAACCGTTGCGTTGGCGGGTCAGTGGTTACCTCCGCAGCCGAACAACTCAAATCCGTCTAGTGCGGTACAGCCAACTTCTGGCCCTTTTTTGCGCCCTAAAGGGAGTTAAGCTAAGTGTGGTAGAGAGTTCATACATCGTCGCAGTCCAGGGATGGGCTGCTTCGTCTGTCTCAAGCAAATCACTGCAGCGAAATCCCCCACTGACCAACGTCATCGGGGATGGGGGCGTCCCTGTGTAACCCGAGCCCTTGGATCACTCAGGAGTGCTGCTTGGGTCTGTCCTCACTCTCCCTCCGGGAGACGAGGGCCATCGCCAGGAAACGCTGAGGCCTGCAGGTGTCTCAGTAAGCTAAGAGAGTGAGGACAAAGCGAAAGCAGAACTGGTACTTGCGTTCTTTGAGCGCCCGTTAAGAGTACCGCTATGAGAGCAGAGGGATGTGGGATGAAGCCCGCACTCGCGCTTGCCCCCTACCCGAGCACGTAGGCTTGGGCAGTGTCGGCCCAGGCTTACTCCGTGTACGGCTGACGGGAAACTTTCTGGCAGACCGAAAACTTCTTTCCTCTCCCTCAATAGAAAATCTACCCGCCAAGGACTAAAATCTTTCTTGTAAGGTGGAGCCTATTGTGGCCCTTTTTTTCCATCAAGGAAGAGAGAGGTGACAAACAACCCTTTTCCAAGCATTTCAACCCAGAAGAACCGAGCACCAGGCCTGGCAAATCTTGTACACATTAAATAAACCGGTGGATACCCGGCGGCAGTGGGGATCGAACACAGCACCTCTCGAATAAGAGGCGGATGCTACCCGGCATGGCCCCTTATCCCACCAAGTTGGCGTCCGATAGTACAAGGGGCCACGCCGAGAAGCTCCCAACGAAAACCAATGTCAAATATTCAAACCTCAGCACTGCCGCAGCATAACAGGTACCCGTAACTGCAGCTAGCAGTCCGAATATGGCGATTCACGGACTTACTATTGCAGGGAAATCCGTACAGAAGTTGCGATAGCAGCTGCGACAATTTTTTTAAAGTCTTGTGTACAATCTTAGACGCGGCTCCTCAAAGCGCTAAATAAAAAATAAAAAGCCTAAATTTACTCATAATCTTCGATGTGGCCGATAAATGTACTTCCATAAACCTATTTCAATGTTTTCACCGACTTATATAATGTCTGTACCTGGGGAGGACGGGGCCTAAGGTGCGCCAGGTTCCGGGAGACGTCAAAAATGCCTGGCAGTCCTGCGATTTTAATGGCGGCTGACACGTCGTCGCTGTGCGCCATAGCGCCGTCCTGAAAGCGCCTGAAGGCCTTCTCCACATCTTCGATGTCAGTAGAGCTTAGTTCTTCGTACTCGTCTTCGTCCTCAGAGTTGGCCAATGCAGAAGGTGACAGGGGTGCAGCGAAGGCCAGCACCACGCCGCTTGCTGCCCACGGGAATTAGAAAAAGAATCGCTGTTCATCCGCGTCTTCATGCAAAGACTCTTAGCGCTAGTGGTCACAACGAAGCCAGAATACAGAGAGAGAAAAAACTTTAAATCAGGTCGAACTAAGATTTTAACGTACTCCCCCACCAGGAGGACCATAGCCACGTGGCCGCCGCCTACCACACTCACCCCTGGGGATCAAAAGGTTTAGTATGACTAGGGAATTGTAGAGCTGTACAGGAGGAAAGAGAAAGGAGTATACATGACACATTTTCGTATGATCATTAAAATCTAACCACATATGAAGCGCTCGGACGGTACGTTAAGACCATTGCGGAAACCCTCCAGTCATGCTCTGCCGACCGAAAACCCGGAAGGGCTCGGAGATGGGCTACCCTGCGGAGACATAAAACCTATCCCTCGATCTATAGCTCAAAAGACAAGTGCTGGTCGGTATGCCGGGACCAAATGTGTAATCCATCATATATATATATATATATATAGTTGCAGGTCTCATCGTTAAATGGGCCAGAAGGAATTGTACAATGAAGGGCTCACAACTTTCCGATTATATTTGTTTAATACCAACAGTTTCGAACGGGGGACCATCCTTCATCTATATATATACAAAATCGGTCTTCCGATCGAAACGTCGAGTCGAATATGTTTCCTTTAACGAAGTGTATACTTCGATATATATATATATATATATATATATATATATTGAAGTATGCGTTTCGTTAAAGGAAACATTTATTCGACTCGACGTTTATATATATAACGTATATATATAGGATGTACTACGCCCGCCGCTTATGGACGTGGGTGGCGCTGATGAACACTCTCAAGGTTAGGACACTTGTAAACGTATACAACCCCGAAAGCAGACGATCTCACAGCCGTCGCCGTAGTTCAGATGGTAGAGCACCGGACGCGTAATTAGGAGGTCGTGGGTTCGGTTCCAACTGGCGGCATGTGGTTGTTTTTTCTTCTAGTTTTCTGATCAATTATCTTTAAGGGATAACATATTCAGTAATATTCTCCTTTGATCAACACCACAAAATAAATTAATAAAAAAATCCCTTGTGTTCCTTGGTTACTGTGGCTGTTGGCGTCTATATATATATATATATATATATATATATATATATATATATATATATATATATATATATATATATATATATATAGCTCAGAGGTAGAGCACCGGACGCGTAATTCGGAGGTCGTGGGTTGGGATCCCACCGGCGGCATGTGGTTGTTTTTTCTTCTGCTTTTCTAATCAATTAGCTTTAAGCGATGACATATTCAGTAATATTCTAAATTGATCAACACCACAAAATAAATAAATTAATTTAAAAAAAATCCCCTGTGCCCCTTGGTTTCTGTGGCTGTTGGCTTCTGACATATTTACAACGAGCCCCTCATTCCCCTTCCTTGTTTGCTTAATTGCTTAGCGAGGGCCTCGATTCTGGCAGCCTTGATGCCTTAGGAAGCATAAGAGGGTTCTCACACAGCTTCCACCCTCTCCGTTCGATGACGTTCTACGTCACACCTGCGGGAACTCAGGACGTTCTACGTCCGCCGCTTATGAACGTGGGTGGCGCTGATGAACACTCTCAAGGTTAGGTTACTCCTAAACATAAATACCCCCGAAAGCAGAAGGTTTGACAGCCGTCGCCGTAGCTCAGAGGTAGAGCACCGGACGCGTAATTCGGAGGTCGTGGGTTCGGATCCCACCGGCGGCATGTGGTTGTTTTTTCTTCTGCTTTTCTAATCAATTAGCTTTAAGCGATGACATATTCAGTAATATTCTAAATTGATCAACACCACAAAATAAATAAATTAATTTTAAAAAAATCCCCTGTGCCCCTTGGTTTCTGTGGCTGTTGGCTTCTGACATATTTACAACGAGCCCCTCATTCCCCTTCCTTGTTTGCTTAATTGCTTAGCGAGGGCCTCGATTCTGGCAGCCTTGATGCCTTAGGAAGCATAAGAGGGTTCTCACACAGCTTCCACCCTCTCCGTTCGATGACGTTCTACGTCACACCTGCGGTAACTCAGGACGTTCTACGTCCGCCGCTTATGAACGTGGGTGGCGCTGATGAACACTCTCAAGGTTAGGTTACTCCTAAACATAAATACCCCCGAAAGCAGAAGGTTTGACAGCCGTCGCCGTAGCTCAGAGGTAGAGCACCGGACGCGTAATTCGGAGGTCGTGGGTTGGGATCCCACCGGCGGCATGTGGTTGTTTTTTCTTCTGCTTTTCTAATCAATTAGCTTTAAGCGATGACATATTCAGTAATATTCTAAATTGATCAACACCACAAAATAAATAAATTAATTTAAAAAAAATCCCCTGTGCCCCTTGGTTTCTGTGGCTGTTGGCTTCTGACATATTTACAACGAGCCCCTCATTCCCCTTCCTTGTTTGCTTAATTGCTTAGCGAGGGCCTCGATTCTGGCAGCCTTGATGCCTTAGGAAGCATAAGAGGGTTCTCACACAGCTTCCACCCTCTCCGTTCGATGACGTTCTACGTCACACCTGCGGGAACTCAGGACGTTCTACGTCCGCCGCTTATGAACGTGGGTGGCGCTGATGAACACTCTCAAGGTTAGGTTACTCCTAAACATAAATACCCCCGAAAGCAGAAGGTTTGACAGCCGTCGCCGTAGCTCAGAGGTAGAGCACCGGACGCGTAATTCGGAGGTCGTGGGTTCGTATCCCACCGGCGGCATGTGGTTGTTTTTTCTTCTGCTTTTCTAATCAATTAGCTTTAAGCGATGACATATTCAGTAATATTCTAAATTGATCAACACCACAAAATAAATAAATTAATTTTAAAAAAATCCCCTGTGCCCCTTGGTTTCTGTGGCTGTTGGCTTCTGACATATTTACAACGAGCCCCTCATTCCCCTTCCTTGTTTGCTTAATTGCTTAGCGAGGGCCTCGATTCTGGCAGCCTTGATGCCTTAGGAAGCATAAGAGGGTTCTCACACAGCTTCCACCCTCTCCGTTCGATGACGTTCTACGTCACACCTGCGGTAACTCAGGACGTTCTACGTCCGCCGCTTATGAACGTGGGTGGCGCTGATGTACACTCTCAAGGTTAGGTTACTCCTAAACATAAATACCCCCGAAAGCAGAAGGTTTGACAGCCGTCGCCGTAGCTCAGAGGTAGAGCACCGGACGCGTAATTCGGAGGTCGTGGGTTCGGATCCCACCGGCGGCATGTGGTTGTTTTTTCTTCTGCTTTTCTAATCAATTAGCTTTAAGCGATGACATATTCAGTAATATTCTAAATTGATCAACACCACAAAATAAATACATTAATTTTAAAAAAATCCCCTGTGCCCCTTGGTTTCTGTGGCTGTTGGCTTCTGACATATATATATATAGGTTGCGAAAGCGTGAAGTACTAGACTGCTTATAAGAATATATAGCGAAGTATACGCTTCGTTAAAGGAAACATATTTATTCAACTCGACGTTTCGATCGGAAGACCGACCTTCTTCAGGAGTGATTTTACATTGTGAAGGCATCCCCTTTTATAGGGGCGGGTTCTGTGCCCGCCCCTATAAAAGGGGATGCCTTCACAATGTAAAATCACTCCTGAAGAAGGTCGGTCTTCCGATCGAAACGTCGAGTTGAATAAATATGTTTCCTTTAACGAAGCGTATACTTCGCTATATATATATATATATATACTTCTTACGAACACTTCGAGCTCTGAAAAGCGACGCCAGAAGCCATTGCTTTCACAACCGAAACAAAAGGACCACTCAGACTTTAGAGTTGCATCTGGGCTATCAGGGGCCTAGCTGGGCTAGTCGGTACAGAGTGAGAAGCCAAACAACGCGGAGAGAGAAAACGTGCATAAAAATAAAAAGAAGGTCATGCAAGCCATGCCTGTGCTTTCTTATTCATCACAGCTCGACATGTCCCGCCTATAGTGAAGCCGTTTTGTTCAACCTGAGAATAACGCTTTACTGCAGCGCTCCAGAGTAACTACGACCGACCACGATCAACTGGGGCCCATGACATGGGGGCCAGACCCATTACCTGCTGTACCGTAAATAGAGCTGTCAGAGAGGAACTGCTTTTGTAACAAACACTTCAGATTGAATTCGGCCGTGAACAATGGCCGAAGAAGTCTGAAGCAGAAAACAAGTTTTCTTCAAAAGCGTTGATTGACCATGTCTTATCTAGTTCGAGGGGAGTCGGAGCAAAACCTGAGTGAGGGAACCGACTTAACAAAACCTGTGTGCGCGCATGTCTGTCCATTCCGCTTATCGTATCCGCCAGAATAATCCTTTAATACTTCTCTCTTTTCTTTCTCTCTCTCGCTTAGCGTACTCTGACGTACTACGACAGTATTTGCAACGTAATTCTCGCTGAACAATATTTTACTGATTTCAAAAGATTGTAAAATAATTTCTCTAGCTTATTCGATGCAAGCACCGTTTCACATACCAAGCAGTGCGCATAGAAGTGCAGACCACCTCATAACGTTGTTAGGTGCAGTTGAGTCTGAAACGAGAAAAAAAGCGGAAGGAAGGCAACTAACGGTGTGTTAACAAAAAGCTTGGAAACATCGCAGGAGAGGCGCGTGAGCTTTGAGGTGCGAACCTTTTTTTCCCCTCCAATCGCAGTATTACCGCCTGCAAGATGCGCTGAAGACTGACAACGCCTCATACCCGTGCCACACATGCACAAAAAATGACAGCAAATGTTTAATGCCCTCAATTTGTTAATGGCGTTATTTTCGGAGTTTGTGCTACACGTCGTTATTTAATGTCGTTATACGTGCTTCAAAATGACAATAACGCCCGCAACCTAGTGAGAAGTTTTAACCGATTATAAACAGTGCTAATTACAGCAAAAGGGCGGCAATATGGACCAAATATAATATTATTTTGCAAAACATGCCGCTGTGCAAAACATGAAGCCTCGCGCGGCGAACGTACGAGCACAGTGTGCAAATACCATCAGCTGTAGGTTACGCAGGAATAAAGAGGAAATGACTCTCTAATTAATTTAAAATTAACCTTGTCCTACGCCAGCAGCGTGCGGATGACAAAAGCGACCTTCTTTGTTGGTATGAATTGGTAATGTTGTATTTAATGGCGCATAAGCATCTAAGGCTATCATGCGCCAAGCTCAAGATGTAAGAAAATTGTTTTGCGCAAAATTTTACAGAAAAGTGAAAAACATCAGTGATGAAAAGGGCTTCGGTGGTGAAAAGGGCCTAAAAAGTTAGTTGCTATTACATCGTAATGCTGGGAAATAAATTTTAGAAATGGCTGGTATTAAAACATTTAAAGAAGGTCGAGTAACCTCGGCGGCCATCCTTGGCAGGGCAAGGATCCTGAGGCTCCCAACTAATCAAGTAAAGACCTCAGCATTCTTCTCAGGAATGAGAAGGCGTCTGAGGTGATATAAAAAACTGAAGCAAAGCAGTGGATCAGTCTCTCGAGGAAACCTGCTTCTCTTTAAAAACTAAAAACACAAGGTATGTCAACTATTGTATTGTCGCTTAAGACCAGTGCTGGGTGAAAAGGAATGCGTTCATTGTAAAATTAAGTGAAATACTTTATCCTTACTTTTTCATGTTTTGCACATGAGAATGAAATGTGATTAATTATAAGTTTATCTCAACATTCTCACAGACTGGTTTCTCTTGTTTTGGCAGTAGGAAGCTATAGTGTAAGGTGTGTGTGTCCAATGCGGAGACAACTT
Source organism: Amblyomma mixtum (assembly GCF_055824585.1). Taxonomy (NCBI): domain Eukaryota; kingdom Metazoa; phylum Arthropoda; class Arachnida; order Ixodida; family Ixodidae; genus Amblyomma; species Amblyomma mixtum. The sequence continues at coordinate 323,802,506 of NC_143012.1, forward strand.
CTATGATAGAAGGGAAGACAGGAAAAGGCGCAGGTGCTCGGGTCCGTGGTGGCGCACTGGTCACCATCATCCCCCTACGGGGATGTCCCTGCGGATGCTCAGGAACCCGTGGTGCCGCAACTCACCAACATCTGCATGTTGCAGACGCCCCTGCGGGCGCGTATGAATTGGTACTGGCTGCGAAATAGGGCTGTTGAGCAACGGTTTCGTTCTAGCGCACTTCGTTATTCTGACCAACGTGCAGCAACAAAGCTTGACTAGTTTATTTTCCAACGTTGGTCCTGAAAGGTATTCTCCTGCCATATAATGAATTTTTTTTTATCTAGAAAAGGCATCAAATTGCGAATTGTGCTAACTCTGCGGCTATTTTCTCGCGATTTCTTCGTTATACACGTCCTTGCTGTCTGGCGATGATTTGGCCTCTGACATGTTATCATCGTTTGTAGCTCCTTAGTCATGCCGCCAACTGTGTGCGTTAACATACCTTGTACCAGTGTCCTTCAAAGCTTGCAGTTTCGAAGTGCATGATTTCATTTTTTCTTTAATGGCCATCTGAAGGAGGTTGCTTCCTTTCTTTAATTGTCTCAACGTGAAACCCCCATGCAAGTTGCACCGTTTTGATATTCTTTTGCTTCAAAGTCCTTCCCGTACTTCCTGCCATTATGCATGCAAGTGTTTGATACTGTTTTGTTGCAACGTCCATCAAGCTTATGTAGTCTCTAGCGGTTTTTATACATTTTCTTTTTAGCCGAAAAAGGCTCTTTATGCACAAGATACTGTGAGATTGAGAACGCCCGGAGCAGGCGTTCTCCACCCGCATGAATGGCACTCGTGACCATGGCGTTCTGCCACCCGCAGGAATGGCGTTCGCGACGCGGAGGAAGATGATGGAATATACCCAGACAAATGAAGATGAAGCTCGCGCACAATGCTTACAATATGTACAACAAATAATTTAACTAATAAAGTGCTAAAGACCGTCGCTCTCGACATCCGTAATATGGAAGCCATCGCTCAAAAGCTGTGCACACGCTCCGGCCAATATTTTGAGGAACATCTGGTTTCGCCGCAGCACACACGGTTCATCTGTATGACGTCAGTCGAGTGGAATGCGCATCTGGGTGATGGTTCAAACCACAGAACTATGGAACCAATACGCCAACTGTCTTCGTCTCAAAGTTGTGTCCAAAGATGTTTGGGATATTTATTTATTTTAAGGCGCCCTTTCATAATACTAACCTCAGGCGCAGCAATTTTGTTCTTTATTTTAATTTTTTTAAACTCTGTACTCATAATCAACGAGAAGTCAGACCACTCAGAATATGTACTGCGGACGTGCATAAAAAAGCATATCTGATAGTATTCAGGTTGAGTGCTCGTTTTTGCGGCTGCAGGCAAAGTTGGCAATATAGGATATGAGCCTCTTGCTTCCTATCTGAGACAATTGTTCATTTTAATCATCATATTTCGTCATCTGGTCCTCTCTTTGTTTGACAGCGTCAGACCGCACGTGACCCACGACGCAGTTCTACATTATTCGTACTGCAATAAACTGTCTGAAGTCATCGTGGTAGTTCCAGCAAAACATTCATAAATACTTATTACGCATAGCAAACACGTCATCCCAAGTTTAATAGACGGCCAGATGCAGATAAAGTACCCGTGTCGTTAATTAGAATTTCTCCCCTCAAATCAGAAAGTAGTGCAAAATTTAGTGCTGATTCAGTCAAGTATGCGCGCCCATAGTCCTAATTATTCAGCCGAATCATAACTGCTGTCATTATATTCATCATCTCCCTCGCATTTTCATGCATTTCTGCTAACGCTACATTAAAAAGAGAGGTCAAGTGTTTGGACATACTGAATTAGGTATCTGGTTGTACCGTGTCATATTACCGGGGTTCGCCAAATTCTCTGGCACAGTGGTCGTCTCAAATCAGCAAATTACGCGCTGGTTTGCGACTATAAGTGCTTTAACAATCACTGCTAATATTGCGGGATCACGAAGAAAGTGCAAGTTAATAATTGAAAGACGACAGAGATGTAGGTGACAAATCTCCCCAACTTAAAACGCTACTTCTTCTTTCTTGTTGAGGCAAACGAATTGCGGACTCATAAATGAGCCTTACCGGCAACAGTGAAGGTCGTATAATTGAGGGCTTTCTCAGTTATGTTTTCGGGTGCTAAAAGGGTGGAGTACGAAGGAATTCTAATCAACCTAAGGACGAAACAAAACTAACAGGGTGGACATAGCGACTTGTCCCCACTACTGACCGGGTGCCGTTCATCCACAGCCTATATATAGACCTTTCAAAAACGATGAAACGTTTTTGCAATTCGAGACAATTACCTCTTCGTTTTTCCTCAATTACGTTCAGTTCATTCGAAATTTTCTCGCAATCCGTCTTCCTCTCAAAGCCGACACAAATCGTGAACGATTTCTTTCGTCTCAAAACCGGAAGTTGCAAAGGTGCAAGAAATATGAAACGGAGCACATTACGAGTAAGCAGCCAACGCTTAAAATCCAAATAAAGATGTGAAAAACACGTTTGGTTTATTTCCGAGTGTAGATTTCTCCTGAATAAATGGTTTCGTTTTGTTCAAATTCAGAGCAGTGGTAAAACCAAAAATACTTCTTGAGTGCTACCGAAGCGTTCCCCTTTATATTGGTCGTATGTGTACTTACACTTGCAGCCTTTATAAAAAGTATGGAGTCCAAGAAGCTAGCCTTTGAGCTACGCTGTGTGGCGCGTTGTACATCGCCAGCTTTCTAAATATGCTGTAGGTAGAACTTTTAGGACAGCACGACTTAGAAGCAAACCCCTTAGACTCCATACTTTACTCAAAGTCTGTGCAACCTTCATCAAGGCAGGAAGTGGCCTAATAGATGAGATTATAACCGTGGATAGAAGACAAGCTAAAACACGCATGACTGTGCGAGCGAAATAAGCGGTGGTGTCCCAGGAACAAACCTCAGTCACACCTATAGATTGTAAATGCCATTCCTTCTTCACCTTCTTCTAGCGACCGGCCCAGATAACTAGCTGGCGTCCAGAATTAAAAGCATCCCTAGCGAAACACTGTAATCATGCATATATCCTCTTCACCCTCTCATATTTCTAATGGATTAATTTCACCGAGCGGTTAGGGCAATGCGCAGATCACTATACGGGGACTGGCTCCACTCAAAAAGTCAGCTTTGTATAGACAACGCTCACTGTGGAAGGTGCGTAATGTATATGCGCCTATTCTATTTCAATTCGTCGCTTACTGCGCAGTGATGAGGCTCTCACCGTCCGAATTATCACTCCTGGCGCGAAATTAATAAAATCTTGAACGGCTGGATATATACTTCTACGGGAAAACAGTTACTGCCAAAAAGAAAAACGAACTTGTTCCTACATTCATTAACCGCAGCCACAAAAGCCGTAGACAGCTGCTGCCTGCCGCTCCGTTCGTTTATGTTAACGTCCTTTGAGCATTCTCATCTGTGAAGAAACATTGTCACCCGACAGCTATCTTAACGTGCTTTCATTACGGTTCAGTGTCCGAAAGCAGGTCGGAAAACTCACTTGCAAGAAAAGAAGCGTCCCACCAAGAAACTAGGTTTTTCTCTCCAACATCGCAGGCTGCGGCGAGTCGGCGAGACTTGGCTGCAAATTGCCTTCCCCGATAAAGCGGCACAGGCACTAGCGCCGGTGCCGCGTTATCTCTATACAACCCGGCCGCACATGTTAGGCTCTAAGTCGGGTTATCAATGCTTATCTACCACTTTGGCACGAGCGTACTCATTGTGCAGGGAAGGCGGGCCGCGAAATCTATATATCTTTGACGTTCTGGGAACAAGCACTTCGCATATACATATACCTATAGTTCCTGGATAAAGTATGCTAGCACGTCGAGTATGAAGTTCCTCCGTGGCATCAATGCGTAGCGTGTGCGTGCCAGATGGCACGTCAGAATCAAAACTTGCTTGCGCGCGCTGTCGCACCAATATTTTTAGGAGCTAGTTTATCGGTTCAGCTTCTAGGTTCATCTCCTGACATGTAAAGTTTGTTCTCTCCGCTCACTGGGTTTTTTACACATACAATGTCTGCTGCGAGTGACGTCAACCCTCAAGCACCCATGTGGGCTTTTACAAGTGCATAAACATTTCTTTATGTTGCTTGTGTATGGTTAACATCAAAATATTGAACATCCCGCATGCGTTCCCGCAGTTTGGTAATCCAGGCATAGAATGAATTAGACTGATTTTTTTTTTTAGATGGACACTTTGCTCTGCGTATTACCGTAGCTCTGATGCGACTCCGGCCTGTATGATGGTACAGCTTGGTTTGGTTTATTGATTTATTGGGGTTTAACGTCCCAAAGCAACTCAGGCTATGAGAGACGCCGTAGGGAAGGGCTCTGGAAATTTCGACCACTTGGGGTTCTTTAAGGTGCACTGACATCGCACAGTACACGGGCCTCTAGAATTTCGCCTTCATCGAAATTCAGCCGCCGCAGCCGGGATCGAACCCGCGTCTTTCGGGTAAGCAGTCGAGCGCCTTAACCACTGAGCCACCGCGGCGGGGCGATGGTACAGCTGTCTGGTTGCTTGTCTTGCGAGCGATCATGCCTTAAAACTTCTGCGAATTTGTTTACATAACGACTGCTTACAGCGGTATTTAGTCAAAAGAAGCATAACTGATTGCCTGAAAGCACTGCTGAGACGGCAGGGACCGAGGTGCACACTACTCTGATAGCAGTAACAGTGGTACCTGGCGAAAATGCTGGCGTTATTGGCGTGAAGCCTCGGTGAGTGAAGCCTCCACTCTCCAGAAGCACCACCTATCAGCCACCTCTCCTATAGGGACCCACCGGCACCTGCTATCCACCTCTCAACAACACCCTCACTCACCCTGATCCTCCAGGAGCGCCACCGGCCTACTTCCACCTTCAACAAGTTCTGCACCCAGTAGAAGCCCACACAGGAACGGAACGAAAAAGCGACGGCGAAATTGAATTCAGAGACCCAGTGGAAAATCGAGCTGACCACCAGATGCACTACTCAGCAGACTTACCCCCCCACCCCCACCCCACCCTCCTAGCTAAGGGGATGCCCACTGACCCACCGCCAACCTCGATCGACCTCCCCACCCCAACCCAAAAATCTCCACCCACCACCCGTCCACCCAACTCTACCCTCCAGAAGCGCCCTCAACTGCCGTACCGCCTACACCCACCCTCCACAACTCCTCACCCACTAGGAGCCCACACCGAATTCTAAGAATTCTAAGAATGTAAGAATCGAATTTAAAAAAAGAAACGAAAAGCCAGCTGACCTCCAGAAGCAGCAACTCCGTTCGCGCCCCATCTTGCGTGCTCCTTCGAAAAACATAAAATGTGAACCCCCCCCCCCCCCCCTCCCCCCCGCTGCCCTTCTCAGTGGACAGTTATTAGCGCCAGAACGGGATTAAATAAATTCTCTTGAGTAGCTTTGTCTATTTCCTTTTTCCTTTAAACGGCAGATATAATTTCCGGACATGCCGGAGAAGGGAAGTTTTTATTTGAAAATTCTGTCGTGCACGCTCTAGTAAAATTGAGGTTTCGGTGTTTTAGCCGCGCCACTATGATTCATTATGGTGCGTACTCTTCTTCACTCACGTATTGAAAACTACATCGCCCAAACAAGATGCTAAAAAATTGGAATGGTAATTACGTAATCCAAATACTCAAATGATTGATTTACTCAGTTATGCGAAAATTGCTGGTACGCAGAGAACTGAGCAGATCATAAAGCGTGCCGAAATTGCGGGGAACAAAAGCGCAAGCCCCTAACCTTCGTGGTCTATGATGCAGCAAAATCCACGCATATCTCACACACTGTTAGTACTGGAGTGAAGGATTTGAGTGCGTCGCGAAGGATGACAGGCCCTATCGAATGGGCTGGCGAGCACGTGGGTACAGCACACTCGTGGAAGCATATCGGAGCCCACTGAAGTGGGAGTCCCTTAGTGCTCCCATATATCAGCGCTCTTAGTTGCTTTAAGGTAACGAAAGCTATCTTGAACCTCACCTACCTTATGCGGTCTTCTTGAACCGCAATCAGCACAACGTCAGCTGTACAAGCCGATCAACAAAGGCAAGTGCTGACCGCTGTCGTTGCTGGCTAAAGGAATCTCAACCCAGTTATCGATGACGCGTTTCTTGGCATGCTACAGAGAAGGCAAACGAAACGAGCCCTGAGTGAAGACATTGATAACGTGAGATGCATACCCGGGGTGAATATACACGGGTATTGACCTCACGTCTAACACTCTGTTCTGTGCACGTCATTTGCGCGACCCTTTTCCAACGCTGCCTTATGAAACACTCAGTTCTCTTTTCAACGGCCTCCAACGTCCGTCAATAAAACCTGACGAATTCAATCCCTGCTTTGATCCTGGTGCAGCTCGATTGCTGGTTCTATGTGGTCTCTTGTATAAGCTGTCGGCACCCCCCACAATCATATAAGGTAATAATAATATTGTTCTTGTTTACCACCCTCTTATATTTCATGACTCCATTTTCTGCCACACCTAAGCATACAGTGCTTGTTGGTGTGTAGTCAGGTCTGCAGGGACGAGATAGAGAGAGGGGGGTTTTGTTGACGGGAAAGGATGACAGGTTGGCCGGAAAAAATGGCCTGCTACTCCGCACTGGGGAACGGGAAGAGGAGAAAACAGAGGGTCACGATGGAGGATGACGATGATGATTGGAGGAGGCAGATGAAAAAAGACAAGGCACATTTGCCAACATTACAAACGCGAGTCAAGGACCGTGTCGCTTAAAAAGCGTGAAAGCGCTCGTGTTGCCTGTAGAGTTTTCGAACTATCTGGACAAGCGCTGAGGATCAAATCCTCCGAGAAGGGCCTGGTGTCAAAAGTCTTCAAAATAAATTCTAGCATGAGTGTTTCTCGTGCATATGCTGGGCACGCCACTATAATATGCCCTGAATTCTCTAGCACGCCACATGTGGAACAGTCCGTGGAGTCCGCTTGCCCAATTAAGTGCAAGTACTTGCGCGTGAAGGCGACGTTTAAACGTAACCTATGTCTTAGGCATGCAATGGCGTGGTGTTCTGCGAGGAACAGAAAAGGCCATCGCCGGCTCTCGCCGTCTAAGGCGGATGTGTCGAGTGTCTGGCAGGGCCCAGTATCCAGCCGTCGCAACTCCTCATAGATCCCTAAAGGAGACGAGTGGTGTCCGGTCTACACACCACTCGTATCCTTTCGGGATCTATGAGGAGTTGCGACGGCTGGATACTGGGCCCTGCCAGACACTCGACACATCCGCCTTAGACGGCGAGACCCGGCGATGGCCTTTTCTGTTCCTCGAAAGGAACGAAGCGGGCAAGCATGCGCTATACAAAGAGACAATCAGAACAAGACCGCACGCGGATAGAACATAAAGTTGGGATGCAATTTATAACAAAAGCAATGCCAAGAAGCTGGAGGGGACACTTTAAGGGTGTGACGTGGTAGCGTTAATGAGTTAAGGCCCATATATGCGGAATCGGTCATTCTCTACATTCATCCATCCCTGGGAGACCTCATACCCCTCCTTTGTGCAGCGGTTAAGCGATGCGCCACCTCCCTGCGATGACAGGTGCTGCCTTGTGAGGCCCAGGTTTCTCTTCCCGGGCAGCCACTCGCGGCCAACTTAAATTACACCTGCAGGGGGAGGGGGGCTAAATCCATGGGCAGGTTGCGATTACATCACACGGTCACGTGACCCAGGCGGCCCAATTGTTATCTAGGTTGTTTCTCTGAGGATTTTCCGTGGATTTTTCGCTGAAGAAACTCAAAGAAACTGACGCCAAGTACATCGAAGCTGACTGCGATGATCCCCAGTACCAATGTAACGGTATCAATGGAGTAAATTGCAGTTATTCGCAGTTACAGTCGCTTCGAATGTTCTTCACGAGGCAATACTGGGTGAAGCTATGTAGGGCCGACGTCAATAAAAACTAAGCCAAACCTTCCGCGTAATAAATGCGAACACGCTGAGCTTTTAAGACGTACTGTTTTAGCATGAGTACATGGCAATGAAAAACCTTTAAGAGGAGGAAACTGTAGACACAGTAACTGACAATGGGAAGTGCGCTGCTATGGCACCTTTGGCGTTTTGCAACCAGAGATTTTTTTTTTTCAGTAGTGCATTGTATACAATTGAAATGGCGATTATAGTGAAAAGTAAGCTTATTCAAGTTAACGGTTTCAGTAATGAGCGCTTCAGATTGTTTCCACTGCACGTTAATGACCTAACGACGATTAGGGCAAAACCGAAAAAGCTCTAAATCTGTTCAGGAGGACACAGGGGCGCAATAAAAGACACGGACATAGAAGTAGACAGGGACGAGCGCTCGTCCCTGTCTACTTCTATGTCCGTGTCTTTTATTGCGCCCCTGTGTCCTCCTGAAAAGCTATGAACCAACACGCCCAAATACAAGTATTTCTCTAAATCTGTTCCCTAAAGACAACAACGCCATTAAACTGAGGCTCTTCGTCCTTACAGCCACTTTTGTTGAGTGAGCAATAATTGGTAGTGGAACAAGGGAAAGAAATTGCTGAGTGCACTTCACTTCAGGTCCTTACGCGCGTTTAATGCGAAAGCCTTTTCAGCGCTTTTAATGCTAGTTCAGTACATGCATGAAGCACTAATTAGTGCAACTTAACCATCAATTAGGTTGCACTAACTATTCATTCTTTCCCAGTTATAATATGCATCTGCTTTGTACGTTGTGTAATGTCCATCATAGTGTTATCATTGAAGTTCTGCAGTGATTATGTTTCATATGCAAGACGTATCTATTTTGTATAGTACAGCAAATGCCTGTATTCTATCATGTTTCATGCATTTCCCCTGCAGCAATATCCAGCAAGGCGCTGTAGGAACCTGTATAAATAAGTAAATAAATAAATAAATAAATAAATAAATAAATAGTGCATGCTAATGTTCTGCCAAATTTAATAGTGTATTGCAGTGTATTGCAACGCAGTGGCCTCTACATTGTATTTAATTGAATGTTCACAAGATATATACCGGGTGTTTCAGGGAACACTTGAAAAAATTTTCATAGATAGGATTTTTGGGGTAAAAATATGGCTTTTGTGGCATAGTATTACCAGTGTTGGCAGGCACCAGAAAACCGGTCAATCGTATTAAGTAGTAAGCTGGTTAACTAATTTTTAATAATTATTTTTGAACTATCACAGTTAGGCGCCTAGTTGCAATCAGATATTTGTAGCCGGTCGTTAGCAATAGCCATATCAGTTTTTAGAATTTCGAAAACGCGATTATCTTTGGCGCCGTGGCTCGACAAAATTTGGCCTTTTCGACTACTTATGTGCACTGGATGGGTTGCTTTACCTACATGCTTTCGAAAGCGCATGTATTTTTCGCAAGATGCAGCCAGATTTTGTCGAGCAACAGCAGCGAGGGCAATCGCGTTTTCAAAATTCTAAAAACTGATAAGGCTATCACTATCGGCTACACATCTCTAATTGCAACTAGGCGCCTAACTGTAATAATTAAAGAGTTAATTATTAAAAATTAGTTAACCATCTTGCTACTTAGCACGATTCATCCGTTTTCTGATGTCCGCCAACACTCGCAATACTATGCCCAAAAGCCATATATTTTTACACCAAAAAACCTATTTTTGAACATTTTTGAAAGTGTTCGCTGAAACACCCGGTATATATTCGCCGTGGTGGCTCAGTGGTTATGGCGCTCGGCTGCTGACCCGAAAGACGCGAGTTCGATCCCAGCCGCGGCGGTGGCATTTCGATGGAGGCGAAATGCTAGAGAACTACAGCGTCCCTCGAAGCCTGAGTCACTTTGGGACATTAAGCCCCATCAAATCAAATAATATAGTTCAAGGTAAGGAAGTACTTTTGGAGAGAAGGAAATGAATGTTGGTACCAGGCGCTCTCCCGAGGCTCATCATCCCGAGGGTCGATGGACGAAGGCGTAGCACTGCATAAAAAAGTTGTTGAACGTAATTCATAACACACCCTGATGTAATATTTATTTCAAGAAATTATACCTGACATGCGGAAAACACTGTGGTCTTGAGTTTTTGGGTGGAGAGGAAGCATTAGCCTTTACTTGAGAGCCGTGCTTGAGAGCGACAAAAGCAAACAAAGGAAAAGCTACTGGTCCTACCGGTAACACCAACGTTTATAGATTGGTAACACGACCGGCAATTATACAGCAATGCAGCACGCAAGCGTGACACACAGTGAGCGACCTTTGGATCCTATGACAGTGCTGAATGGAATTTATTTCCTGTTCACTGAGAGTAAGTAATCAGTTGCTGTTGAATTTGCCGCGTTTTCCGACGCAGGAAGATTGGAAGGCTCAATGAGCACCGTTTTCCAAAGTTGCGAGGAACAAAAGTCCATGAAAATGTTTTTTTCTTTATATGGCTGGGAATTGAAAATAGATCCAGGTATACTTACAGCATTCAGAAAATTTTGACATTTTTTGGGCTGAATGTGACAAGCCGAAGAGATGTAGGCGGGGCTTCACTAAGTTTAGCCTTTTCACGATATTGTGCTGCCCACACTGGTATAAACAAACGCGGGGCGCGTGCATGGGCGCGTGGAAAGTTCGTACAATAATCATATAGGAAAATCTGCGCGTTGTTTTATTAGCGCACGGAAAAGCCTACTGGCGCGAGTAGTTCTTTGGGGTTTTGTCAGCATAGTGGCGTAGAATTTTCGCACGTAGAATGGAAACGCCAGTTATCAGTTCGTTTACCGAAAGTGAAGCAGCCAGCGTGTATGAGCCAGCAGAGGACAGTTTTCTTTTGATAGACGCACTGGAAAAAAATCTGTCTGAAATTCAACTCAGAAGGTAAGGCGCAAACACACTTCGTACTGTTAAATACATCGTGATCATGTTTCAGGCCGGCGTTGTGCGTCGAAGTTGGTTCCGGCTCAGGAATTGTCAGCGCAGCCATAGCAAAAGCTTTAGGCAACAGCTGTTTCTGCATGTAAGTGCTATCATTGCCGGAACGTTGTTGTGTGACATGTGCTAAAGATGCTGAACCTTTGTTTGCAGAGCCACTGACATAAATGGAAGTGCTGCTGCAATGACGAAAACAAATTGTGAAAGGAACGGAGCAAATATTGACGTCGTAGTGAACGACCTCGTAAGCAGTTAGCATGTCTGGTGACCGTTTCCTTTACGCCTGACCACGAACGTTTCCTAGCGTATGTAATTATGGCTTCGAACGAATACTGCTATTCATTGGGTATTTTGCTGGTGCTTTCAGGTAGAATGCCTTGTGGACCGCCTGCGCAACCAAGTCGACCTCCTGATCTTCAATCCGCCTTATGTTGTAACGCCATCCGAAGAGGTAACAACAGGCAGTTTCCTCGCTGGCGTATGTGTTATCTGGGAGCTCATTTTGTATTCTGCATTCTGTAATCGAGATTGTGAAATATTTATAAAGGAACTTTTCTATTTAACTTCCGACCAGCATAAACGGCCTAGCTTCAGTTGTTGATAGCCTTTCAGGGGCAACTTTATGTAAGTTACGTTTGCGAGACCATTTTAAAGTAGGAAACGTCGTGGCTTTCCTTGCTATGAACAATAAAGTGATACAAAAAATGTGGTGCACACGTTAATTTTTCTTTCCTGTGAATGTTCCCACATTATTGCCAATCATATGCATTACGCTGCACGTATTGCAACTACTGCAAACCTACACTTGCCCTTATGCGAGGCAGGTTGTGGAGACAGCTTTGCTTGTAATTCGCTTTGCTTGCTAACATCGTCATGCCGTTTATTCAATGAAGTTTTTTGGAGGCAAGCTTGCAATTAAACATTTTATTATATATGTTCAATTCCTTTTGCTATTTTAAATAACATCCTTGCATTGCAGTCTCACTGCTAGAAAGCAAGAATACAATTTTTGCGGCCACGAATCCGAACAGTTTAAGCTACTGAACGGTTAAGCTGCTTCCTTGCATGGTCACAAAGTTATACTTTTTCAGTATCAAAGAATGTATGCTTGCCAGATGCAAAGTTCTACTAATAGCACCGTTTTGGAAGGCATTGACTTCTTGAAACCATGTATCTATATTTCAGGTGCACAGTGACAAGCTGCTTACTCGATCCTGGGCTGGTGGCTTAAAAGGCCGTGAAGTCATGGACAGGCTGGCTCCATACATACCTGAAATGCTGAGTGATCATGGCCTGTATTTTCTGCTCGTCATCAAACAAAATGACCCAGGTATGGCTTTTGTGTGTACAGCAGACACTTTCCTTGTATTGTGCAGATCATTAGTGAACATTGGTGAGTAGACAATTCGGTTTTCGTTTTACAGATGACATTTGCAAATTGATGTCCACGCACGGCCTACGAGGAAAAACTGTCATTGCACGGCGATGTGGAGCCGAGTCACTCAGTGTACTGCGGTTTGAAAAATTCAAGAAAAATTCTTGACACACAAGGCCTGCTTTGCTACTTTTGAGTAATATCTCAACCCTAGGAGTTTTACATAGTCGCTTGCATCACTCTGACATGATTTGTGCATCAACCGTCATGACAGACTTCTGTGCATTGAAGAAGAAAGGTGCGCATTATGGAACACAAGTACACGGTATTCATCTGTGTACACTAGCATGGCGTTGTGTTCAGGAGCCGCCATGGTGGCTCAGCAGTTATGGTGCTCAGCTGCTGACCCAAAAGACGTGTTTTTGATCCCGGCCACGGCGGTCGCATTTTGATGGAGGCGAAATACTTCTACAGACCCATGCACTGTGTGATTTCAGTGCATGTTAAAGAACCCCAGGCGGTCCCGCATAGCCAGAGTTGCTTTGGGATGTTAAAGCCCATAAACCATGGTGTTCAGATAAAAAAAGAAAAGGAAAAAGAACAGGGACAAAGAAACACTATAAACGGATACAACTCAAGCACAAAGCGGCAAATGTTCTTCAAAAATGCCCTTCAGTGAATGGTGTCAATCAAATGTTGCGACAATATGTTTAAGCCTTTTGCAGCTGCTAGCATGGCATCCCTGGGGGCTGGGAGGTGCAAGAGGATTAAGCATGGATTAACGACATGAACTGCGACATCATGGCAGTCAACCAACACCACTGGCTGGAGAGCCTCCTTATAGGGGCATTTCACTGCTGTGTTCAAGTTGTTTCCAACTACAGACAACACAGCACTCGAGTCATGCAGCCTTTTTCTTCATCTCTATTCTTTTTGTGCCATATGAATGTGAATACACACAAATGTTTGTTCATAGGATGGACGGCTTTTCTGCAGAGATGCAAATACCACAGAGTCTTCATTTTACAGTGCAGGCTGCCTTCTAAGTGCTGTGTTAGCAAATGCTACTGTAGTTTTGTTATGGAATGACCACCTCTGTAACCACTGCAGCTGGCTTTGTCAAGACAAAAAGCATTCAACTGCCGCTCTTCAACCTGTCAACCCAGAGGTATCAGGGCCACATGAGTTCACAGTTAGCAGCTTGCAAAGCATTTGCAACATTCAGAGTAACTTCAGCTTGGTCAATACAGTATGTATGATGTGTATTGTGGCGCCCTGTGTCAACCAGCAACAATTTGCGATTTATCGCAGGTGATGGGCTGAAAGAGTCTGTAACAGTTATTAACCCTTTCACTGCCACTCCCGAGATAACTCGGGCTACCACATATGCACACCCCCTGCCTCTCCCGATAATACTCGTGTAGGAAAAAAACGATGCAAACATGTAGCGCCATCTATGGAGAGACGCTACAAACTCATAGATCTTGTAGGGTGAATTTTACACAACAGATAGCGTGCATGTTTCCACATCCGAGTCCCTTTGTTTTGGTTTCCGCACAGCAGCCGTGTGAGGCAATGTGCCACACTCGTCCGCACTGTGACAGACGAAGAAATTCAAAACTGCTTGTGAATTCGGAGTCCAATGATAATGAGAACGAGGAAGGAGCCCACCTAAGTGCCTTGTCGAGTGATGACATCAATGAAGTCCTCCTTCCACCAAAAAACCCGCGCGAGAAGAGGAAATCCGACAGGCACGATTGGTGCTGGAAGATTTGATTCAGTACAACTAATATCTATAAGATTATCCTGAACAAACATGTCTACATGCCCTGCAGAGCATTTTAGTGCGTTACTAGCAAAAAATTTCCAGGAAACTAACATGCAAAAAAAACCCGGCAGGGTGTGTGCAGCTGAGAGTAAACAAACCTGGCAGTGAAAGGTTTAAGACTACTACATCTATCACGCACAATCAAAACTCGTAAAAGCACACCGCACCACTGACACACCAAACAAGCTTTATTTTTGAATAGGAAGCATTCCAAAAAGATTTTGGGAACATCACTTTTGTTGACATGTCACTTCTGTAGCTACTATATTACACTGAAACTGGGTGCATAAGAAGGTGAGAAGTTTTTCCACAGTCCACACCTGTGCACTCTTCCTCGAATTCCCCACCCCTCGCACTAGTCTCTTATCTGCAGGAAGTACATAAAACGAAAACAACTTGCGGGCTGCCATACAATAAAACAAACAGCTTCATTTACAGCTTGCATTTCTCACAAGACAGATGCACAAAACCCTAAGACTTTTCATATGGAACACATGACTGACGTACATACCATTATGCAAAGTAGTTAGTCACAGGCAAGGAAACAATTTCTGGAGTAAGAACATATTCATCAGCAAAAGAGTTCCCAAAATATAACTTTAAAAAGTATATGAAGTATGTATCACCGCACTGTTGCAACTGAAAAATAAACAATGTGTACTCCTCCTCCCTTTCAGCAGCGATGCTGACTGCTGCCACCCGACCGAAAAGTCCAAAGTTGCACTGTAGAGTAAAGCCCCATATTGGAAATGGTGGAGTTAGTCTAGCACAGTTGCATTTCACAGTGGTAGAGATTGTTGTACGACCACTGAATACAGATAGCTACTTTCAAAGAAGAAAATTGTAACCGATTTCATTTTTTTCTGTAGGCATTGTATTTTATAGCATCATTTATTTTATGCTACGGTTCCATGACTACTTAAAGAATTCAAAAATGGAAAGGTCACAAATGTGGAGCTACTGTGTCACGGTGATTTTGCTTCCATTGAGTTGCTTGAACCACGAGACAGCCACATATCACCGCATTAGGTTGCACGTTGGGTAGCACATTGTAGATGTTTCGTACATTACACAAGGCAAATGTCATGCTTTTAACCATGTGTTGTGTCAATCACAGTCTCTCTTCTTCAGTTATTGAAGACAATACACAGTGTCCCAGTTCATCCTGTTTCATATGTTCATTACCAAGCATGTCAACTTCTCATTCATCATGCTGTGTGTGCACGCAAAAATATAGATAGGGAAAATTGGGCATCCATGTACACCGGTACCTGGCGGTGTCCCAATTGCCAATTGTTTTAGGTCCGCAGATATTCATGTTGGGTCTTTTGGCTCGCCTATAAGAGCGAACTTGTTTTTGTTATTCCTTAGACAACTCTTAATTGCAGCAACTGGTGTGTATTGTCTTAGCTGTAATGGGCTCAACACTAAGCAGCTGAATGTCCTGGCAACATTTTAATGTGCAAACATATTATCGACGTCGAGATTTCATTGCCAGTAGAGCGTGCAGTTAACTCCCTTTGAGACAGACTCTGCTAAGTAACTCTGACTAATAATGCGATCATTTAGCTGAACTTTATTTAGGTAGGCACAATACCAAAAAAAAAAAAAAAAAGCTGACCATTTGACTTGCGCACATGCGACTGTCAAGAGCATCGAAAACAACATGAATGAAACAAGTAGTAGACAGGACATACACTACCTTGTTCCGTCCTTAATTTCCACGATTATAATGAATGCATATCAACTCACCAAACTGTTCACATTAATTGCACAGACTCGTTAATGAGATTTCTTGCAGAGCCACAAGTGTATAATGGAACAGGTTTGTGAGTGCAGATTCCATCCAGCATAGCAAAGCAATAGTGAATTGCCTGTGGCCTTAATTGCAACATAATGCTAGGTGCGCTTTACTCCTTGGATGCGGGAACAGTTTTGAAAAGAGCACAGTGACAAGCACTTTCTTCAAATAGGAGGGCATGTGCTCGTGCAAGATGGACCATTCGCAAGTATACAAAACCACCAACCAAATAGTTGACTGGAGGTGATGTGATGATTTCCAAAGAATTCCTGCACAGCACTGCATGAAGGTTTTCCCACAAAGTCATGCGTGTTTCATTCCTTGCTCACTCGCTTTCTGTTGCGCTGAGCTGGCAGGTTTACCAGATTTCCAGCATAACATTTCTGTCTCAAAGAAAGCCTACTGCAACACCAAAATGGTGCATACATCTCTCACGGGGCTATTACATCAGCTGCTGCAAAGAATACAAACTGCTTATGCACCGAAGGTCATGCTGCTCCTTAATGCTGCTGCCGTGCCACAGGTAAGATACTTTCCAGGCCCCTTCTATTCCAAACTTTCTACTATAGTTACATGAACCAGGATGCAGCGATCTCTGCACACAAAGAAGACACCCACAGATTGGGGAGATTTTTTTTTCTTAAAGAAAATAAAAATAGCGGGAAAAAACCCAAGTCCATTCCACCAAGCAGTTCTTTCTTTTAGGACAGTGGCTTCTTTTCCTCAGAGATGGGACTTGTCACAGGCGTTGCCGAGACGGATGTATTGCTTGGGTGGCTGTTGAGTGCATCCTCAAAACTGTTGACGCTGCTGCTTCGTGAGGACACCTTGGACTGTGGAAGCAGATGGGTTGTTCGAAGGGGGACAAGAAAAAAGGAATGGAGCAGGGAGAAAATGTGCAAAGCCAGTTTTAGGAGAAAAAAAAAAATACAGGCTCATTTTATCCAGTACTCTTAGGCCCATCAGTGTTGTAGCAAAAATAAAATAAATTGGCGCCCAAGCCAGATGGCTCTGGAGCACAATGTTTACAACAGACAAGTGTTTTTTGTTTTTTTTTTCCTTCTTGTATGCAAGTTATAAGTATGGCATGATACAGTGCTGCAGATGATGTTAAGGGGGGACACTGGTCTTGAAATGAAAATTTTATTAATTTAGTCATAGCTATGAAACTTTCAGGGCACATGTATTTTTGTGCGCTGATTCTAGATATGTCATTTAATTTAATGTAAAACAATTCCTTGAGCACTTGTGCACTTTTTATGCAAGTATTTTGCGGAGAGTTTTGAAGAAAATTCGCTGCAGGAAACTCGCTAAAATGTATGCCATTGGGTTCTCTGGACACTAAAGAATACAATAAGGGTAAAATTATCATCCTGGCTCTCATAGAACTTGAGTAATAGGGTACTGAAGCTGCCACTTTAGGAACAGGAATACACACTTTCCTTCTCATTTCTGAAGCGACAACTTCAACACTCTATAACTTAAGTTCTATGATAGGCAGGAAGACAATTTCACCCTTATTGTATTCCTTGGTGTCAAGAGAACCCAATGGCATACATTTCAGCGAGTTTCCCGCAGCAAATTTTCTTCAAAACTCCCTGCAAAATACCTGCATAAAAGGTGCATAAGTGCTCAAGGAATTGTTTTACATGAAATTAAATGACATATTTAGAATCAGCACACAAAAACACATATTCCCTGAAGATTTCGTAACTGTGACTTGATAAAAATTTTTTTTTCAAGACCAGTGTCCCCCCTTAAACACATATCAGTTCACGAAATGTTTACTAGACAGCACCATCTAATTTGCCAGCTGGTGCTCAATTGGGCAGAACAGGTGGCGCCATCAAGCCAACATCCACAGCACTATTACACACCGTAAACAAGGAGAGGTAGCTAGCAGCGCCTCTTGGTACTTGTGTCCAAACCATCCTCATCTAGGAGACACCCACTATACTGAATCTGACAGCCGTGCACTTGCTTTGAAACAACTTGTGTTTATTGTGAACAGTGTGGGATTGCTACTAGTGCATGCACAAACCAAAAATCTGCTGCTAATGTGACAAAGTGCATGCAACCATAACATTCACTCATGTCATAGAGCATTGTGTAGACCCATTAGACTTTTTGGTGGCCATGACCTTCTATTCAGATGCTTAACTTTCTAGAAAACTAGGCAGTTTAATTTATCAAATGATTTTGAGCTGCAGCATCCTCCATTAGGTCCGGTGAAAACTTACGAAAAACGGAGGCACTGTGCAAATATGCATCTTGAGAGCCAACTGCTCTTACATAGTCCTCAATCTCAGTGTATTTGTGAAAGCAAAGCTTTGAGCCAAGAGAAACTTGTTAGCAGTCATAATACATAGGCTTTTAAAAGGCCCGTGCTTTTGTAGTGAGAACACTGCTGTGCTCAGACTGTGGCCCAGGTGACAAGGCAGCTTAGCTTCGTGGCGTTTGCACAGCGTAAACTGCAACCAAGAGCACGGGGCAGTTTTCATTTTTGCAGTGCCCCCAATTATCCAATCTATACAAGACATCGGCAACAGACCTGAATTGATTAGAGTTACTAAATAGGCCCCGTATGTGAACTGGAGATGGGCATAGGTCTACCATATTTCTCTCCCAAGTGTCCAAGTCATGAGGGAAAGCCACCACTTTTGCATGCAGGGAGCATGCTCAGTGCATTGGTTAGAGAGGGTACCAGCTCAGTCCACCTATTCTTGGTTGCTGAACAAGCTTTACTGTAACCATAATACTGTTGCAGCGAATAACACAGCTTGTCAGTAATGCGTTGGCTGCACCAAGGCCTATATATTGATGAGTTAACAATATTATTCTTCATGCAGCTGGGTGGCGCCATCGGGAGTAAGCGCCATGATTCTCAAGCACCTTGTTTTCAAGTCCAAAAAGAAACTTGCATAAAATTGCATTTTGGATGCGGACATAATTTTTCAGTGGACATGTGCACTTGGGCAGAATGCATTACTACCAAGCATGAGAACAGTAAGTGACACAATGGACTGTCAACAGCTATACTCCATTTCATACATAGCAGGCAACGCTGCCAAAGCTAGCGCGCCTGTTCGCGCAGGCTAAGTCTGCACGCAAAAAGTAGTTCACCATACAGCCAAAGCAAACACAAGCATATTTCGTAGCGACAAATCTTAAGTGCCATGACTGGCACCTCCTGGACTTCGTTTTGCCCCTTGCAACATTTTCGTCCTGCGACTCATCAAGACTTCGAGAAGGAATGGGTACACATGGCGGTATGATATGCGGTTGGTAGATCGAATCGCCCCTACTCAATCCGCGCCCAAAAAGTAGTTCACACTCCGTGAAAATTATGGCCGGAGAGCCTGAACACTGACCGCCTCACAGCTTCGACAGTGATTTTCAATGCTACCACATCTTTTTATACTGCTGTTTGTATTCGTCCGAACAATGACACATGGCGGAATAATACGATTGCGCGGACGCACTACTTCAGCAACCTCCGCAGCGTTGCCTGCTATGTATGAAATGGAGTATAGTGCTAAATGGTGTGGAGGTGTTTTCACTGTAATGCATGGATGCTTTAGAACCATGCAGTTGTGTTTGGCTAATGGAGGCAAAAGTGATGCAGAAAAAACTAGTGCGAAACTCTGGAGCCTATACAGTAACTCTAGCATTACTGATAGGATCAGCAAAGCTCCTCAATGATGACAGCACCAGATGTAAAGGCAATTCAATCAGCTACCTGCAACTCGATCAGTTGTCTACGTGCGTGAATAAAAAAAATTGCAAGTACTGGGTTGTTATGCAGTGCCGCTTAGCAATAGCATTGAAACATATACATGTTGCCTAAAATCCAAGTGGCATGCAATCAGAAGGATACCCAGACACAGGACAAGCAAAAGATAGGTGCAGGCTTTATTAACAAAGCAAGGAAAAAAAAAAAAGCAGGGGGCGGAAGTCTGAAGCTAAATGCAGAAAAAAAAAAGGGGAGCTTCACCCTAAATGCACAACAGACATTGCTGCCTGACCACAAAAAGAATGCAACGCGTCACTCAGCCTGTATATGTCGGTAGGAACTTGGGGAGACTAATTGCTGCCGCACAAAAAGGAGTGGACAAGCCAAACTAAATAGAAATGAAAAGAAAAAAATACAGCCAGCATGGCAAAAAAAGGGGGCTTATATGCTATCACTCAAGCAGCCAGCATCTAGACTTCAAGAAGGGTCGTTCCCCAAGAGCTTCCTACGAAAACAAGCTATGCTTTTGGCTCAAGAGATCGACTCCTGCAACGAAAGAAAGCACACAAAAGTAACATTACACCTAGGAGGGCAACAAAGCCAAAAGACTGATAACGTCACAAAACACAAGCAAAAGAGATTAATTTTTGCTGGCAACCATATTGCATGCTGTCATTCCACGTACCTTCACGTTGGTGTAGACGGACCCAACCTTCTCCTCGACAGACTTAAAAGCAGTAGAATTTCTGCAATGAAACAAGCGGCAGGAAAGAGCAATGTAATTGGTGCCGCCCTCATAGAAACCTAGTAGAGAGATCGATCTTGTTCTATAATGCTTTCAGGACAGATATTAGGACTCACCCCTGATGCAACTTTTTACTTGCAATTGAAATACATTATTAAAGCTGAAAATTTCAAACATATACTATAGTCGACTGGAATAATCTACCATCACACATCGCTTCTGAAAGGGATCTTAACAAGTTTCAGGACCTTCTAACCCAAATGTCTGTTTAGCTTTACTAATTGATTGTACCACTTGCTGCATTGAGCTGTTTTATTATTTTGTTTTGTTCCTGCGATTGTTATTGCCTCTAAAACGCTATCTGTTCATTTTTCGTGTTAATTACAATGTATACTACAGGTTTTTGTTTGTTTCTTGTTTTGTTTTCTACATGTGCTTTTTGTATTTATGTATTGCACCTTGGTGCTTGCTCATTCTTATTTTGCGTTGTGTGTCATTGCTCCCCCCTTGTAATACCCTCGATTGAGGGCCTTTAGGGGTTTATTGAATAAATAAATAAATATGAATTGTCATTTTTGTGATACTGCCATTCCTCCCTCAATCTAGGCGAAGTATAAACACGATTATATATTTCACAATTTTATGGTATTTCAAAATTACACCGTACTCAGCAGCCTCCACAGAACAGAATTACAAGCACTGCCTTGTTAATACGGACACTTTGGTCGCTAAAACTGTCCATACGGCAAATCATCCATAATAATAAATCGAGGAGGAAGTAATTTTTTTTTTAACTTCTGGATCAAGGTATGCTTCAGTGCATAATGTTTGGAACTGAAGTGGAAATTAGAAAATTCTTTGAGCTCGAGTTGGATTAGCCTAGCAGCCATTATTTTTGATGTGGCGCAGTCTGAAGCACCTTGCGGCCCGTTAGATAAGTGATGGCATCTCACGACGTGATGTCATATTTCCTACTACAGATTTCCATGCCCCACCAATGCTTGTACATATTTGTGCTTAGCACAAGATTCAGATGGTAGCACAAGATTAAAATAATTTTTTCCACAGCCATTCATGTAACATTACAAGTGGTGACGTGTGCAGACCGGCTGCCTTGAAAGTGTAAAGCATACAACCACAAAAAAATTTGGTTATTGCTCAGGCATTTGCAATTTCACACTGCGTTTTGATGGTGTCCTGCACTGAAAACAGAGAAACAGAGGTATCTGGTTGAGGCAGACGAGGTTGGTTCCGATTGCTATTCACGTTAACGTTACAAAAAAACATGAGCCTTAATGGGCTCTGTGCTTTTTTACATCTTCCATTGTCAAGAAAGTGGGTTTCCATAATAACGAGACAGAAATGCAATGCAAAAAGTTTGGTTGCCAGAAAAATCATCCATAATAATGAGGGTTGTGTTGAACATGGCCATCTTTATTGTGCTACCAAGGATTTTGCTTTCAATGTGTGTTATATGCTGTTACTCTTCAAGAATATTTTGCCTTTAATTTCATTTTGCATGCATGTTTTCTCTCTCGTTTGCAAACAAATACAGACTGCGTGATTCCCTCAAGTAAATGAAAAGGCCAAATTCAATAATTCGGCTTCATCTATCAATGATTTTTTATGATCCCCGACAATTTACCTCAGCAGTGGCAAAGACTGCGCCAAAGCAGCGTACTAAGCACACATCGCAACAACGCAATGTTACCAGGAGCTTAATAATAACACCACAACACTTTTCTGCACCTTCATGTCTTGAATAATTGGAATCGCTCAGCTTTCCATTATCCTTTCATGAATATTAATGACGTGCTCCTACATCAATGAAATGGGTATAACGAGATTTTTAAGAGCACAACATAGCTGTGAAATTTAGTTTTTACAGTTGCAATGCTTCCTGCAATTTGGGAATGGATACCATATAAACAAATCAGCAAAGATTTTTGTTTTCCATATTGCTGTTTGGGTACAACAACAGACTAACAGCTTCATTGCATAAAATAGAGCTGTGTGAACATTGACAAAAATTTAAAAAACTGTCCAGTTGAGACTACAATAACTGATGT
Organism: Amblyomma mixtum; assembly: GCF_055824585.1. NCBI lineage: Eukaryota > Metazoa > Arthropoda > Arachnida > Ixodida > Ixodidae > Amblyomma > Amblyomma mixtum. Next base: position 323,824,995 of record NC_143012.1, read on the forward strand.
TAATTTCCACAAATGGAAAACTATACAGAGTATCTCAAAAGCAAACTTACTCTGACATCAGCGGAAATGCACAGTTGCACTCAATATGACTTGCAATGCATCCAGTGTGAATGGACCGAGGTTATCGTTTTGTACAGTAAGATAAGATTGTTAATTCGAACTTCAAGGGGCCGGGAAAAATGTTCTAATTATCCGAAAGTTGACATAATCGAATGACTCCGGAAAAAAACTCAAGAACTGATTGCATCGCAGTAAATTTATATAAATTAAATGGGTGCTTGATTTTGAGATGAGAGCACCGTGGCAATGAGTTTTTCACATTTCCATTAACACTTTATTCCGTGCACACTGTCGGGTGCACGCCAAAATTACTTATATTACGAACTAACTTACCGGTACTGAGTACTTAGTTCTAAGAGCGCGTCAGGTACAATGCTCCTGAGGCAATTTACAGCTACTTTGCACTGGAGTTTTTCTCCCATTTTCGTCTGTTCAAGAAGAAACAACAAACGCATACACTGCCAGGGTGCCTTGTGGCATTCCCATATTATCTCATGGGACCCTAATACACGAGCAGCAGCAGAAACGATCATGGGGTGCTATGTGCAACCCTCAAGTTTGATACATCTCATTGGCAAGGCCACACCTAATAGTCGTCATATCCCTGCTTGAAAATTATTAAAAAATCGTGACAAAGTGAATGCATAAAACGTGCAGGACTGCGGCCTTAGACATACCAGCCTTCATTTCTTCAAGTTAATCTGCAGTGCGCCAATAATGCGATCGCACAGTAAAAGCGCCAAGGTGCTTCCCATGCGAGTGGCCAGTCCGCCCATAAGGAGGGGTAGGGTGCGAGTGCCGACCGCTACAGTCCAGCAGTAGCTCAGAAAAGCAAAACCGAAACAAAGCGATTGAAGTGTTCTCGAATACGGGCCCACCCATTCGTCGTCACGCCTGCCGTCGTGCACGTGTCACAGGTGTAGAAGTAACTATGCAGCATGTAATTCAGGTTCTGGGTAAGGCTATTTCAACGACTTCGCTGCACAGGTCATACCTGGACGTGGCCTGCCTTTGAGAGCCCGTTCAAATTAACTGGTGCGAGATCCGTAGTGTCCAAATTAGCGATCGTCCGGCACAATAGACTTGCACAGGCATTGGCCGGGACCAAGCCGGCAGTTTGAATTACCTGGATTTCCAAATTAATGCCGAACAGAAGAATTTAAGAATGGAATAATATGCCTCACGAATTCATGGATGACGTTTCTCTTGATATCTTTTTGGAAAATGTAGAGTCATTCTTTGAAAAATAGAATTTACAATAAAAAAATGACTTCCACGATGTCTCGAGTTATTCACCGCGAGTGTTCAGTTTAATATTTTTTCTTACTTGTGCCTTTTGACTATCATGTTGACCTGATTGTATCTCTTCGTGGTTTCATTGTTCTTTCCAGTGTTTTAGTTGCATCAAAATGAACGTGTATGGCAATGCGCATGTCCTTTGAAAGTCGATGGTCTCTCAACGCACTGTATATTTGTTATCAGCCCATTTTCTATGGTCTATCCTACTGCAGTGTGCATGTTTTGTATCTTGTGTATGTTATACTGGATATGCTATTCTTTTGCATAACTGTCCCATTATTTTGCCCGCTCCTGTAAGAGCCTAATTAGGCTTACAGCATGCTTAAATAAATAAAATAAAAATAAATATAAATAGATGGGGGTCGAATTAACAAGCTTTTACTGTATAAATGAATGCAACTTAACACAGAGTACCCAATTTTCACAAACAGTGTACTATGATCTTTCGATCGACATGTAACTGCATCAATTTTCAGCACCACTGTGCTTGCGCTGCTTAGAGAACCAAGCTGCTGCCACACCTCTTAGTTCATTATGAGCACGATACTTCAAATTTGATTAAATTACACATAAAAATAGCCAGAACAACTTTAATCGCCACTGGATGATACTAGGGACCACAATGTATCCAGAGTTTGCCACATACACAGCCCTCACAGATAAGGCAAGATCTGCTAGTTTGGCGAGAACTGTCCATTCCCATCCAGATTTGAAAAATCAACCGAATGTACAGAGAGCTAAAGGGTATAAACTTGAAATTTCTCGGCACACAGTGGCTGTTTGCTCATATTGTAACAGTAAATGCTTACATGTTCGTAGCGAAACCCAGTTATATAAGGAGGCCCTGAAATGACGCCATGCTACCAGTTAAACATGCGGAACAGTTGTGCCCGTACAAACACACTGCCAAGCAGGCTATGCACTGTGTGCTGTTCTTGAACTCCACAACGGCCAAACTGATGCAGCAACAAGGACATTTCAAGATTTGAGACTTCAGACGTCCTTAAATTTCACCTTCAAGTTATTCAAGCATTCTGCGAGTCCTGAATAAAGCTCATTACAGGTACAATAGGTTATTAGCAAATTTTAGTCAGGCTGCCTTAGCCATTGTAATTAGGTGTGCCAAGCTACCCACATGGATTGGAATTTTGATAGACACTGCATCCTCCAAGACATCTGCTGTGTACATTATTATAGGACTTTCAATATGCCACTGCATTTAAAAGTAAAACTGTCATGGTAAGTACAGTACTGCAGTGTGCCAGACACACATGGCAATAACTGCACCATAAAGTATGTCATTGCCTATGTAGAATCCCTTTAAGACGAACTTGGAGGGACCATGAAAATTTATCAGAGGTGCCCCCGAGAAGTATGTGTGAGCATGCCAGGTGTACCGAAATATATTTTAGACGAACACACTGAATGAAATGGCCTTGCAGCGAAAAGATAATTGCAAAAGAAGGGTTTATTGCAAGTATGCATGACCAAAAGCAATAAAGACACGACATGCTCACATGATCTCTCTCAAAAACACCTTTTTTTTTTTCCTCCCTTTTTTACAGTGACCGCTTTTCAGTTTTCTTTTTCTGCCTTTTGCCTTTCCTCTAGATTCTTTTGCTCCCCCACCCCACCTAGTTCAGTGGCACAAGCTTCATGATTGCATTGTCATTTTTCTTTCTCTTTACTTTTCTGTCCTGCAGCACAGCTGTTGCCAATTCTACGGGCAGATACGCCCTTGCATCTACACACCTTTCCATTCATCGGAGTCGCCAAAAATTCAGTCACTGCAAAAGTTTGTCTCCACTGAGAAGCACACACCCAGAATTCCAAGAATATACAAATAGTCACCTTTACCAAGTTTGTCTTAACAGGAGTCTAACCACTCTAATGTATAACAGCTGCTCCCACAACCTTATCTTGCATGCAGATTTTGAACCTACAGGCCAGCAATTCAACACCACTGCTTGTCACCTTCCTTTCTTTTAGCAGTTTTCACGGCTGTGATGTAGCTAAAATGAAAGTTTTACCGCAATGCTTGTCTCGGTTTTGTTAAATTCGATTCTCAAAGACCAAGAAAAGACACCTCTGAACATTCCAAACATCAAGAAGAAGACTGAATTACTTCATCTCTCCCAGTTTCTTGGACATGCTGGCACCCAGGCTGCCTAGGGCAGTAGTGGTCTTCTCTCCAGCAGTTTTGATTGTGGCACTAGTCTTCTGGTAGCTGCAATGAGGGAGGAAAAAAGCAAGCAAAAGAAAACAGCATCAGATATTTGTGACAACCAATCCTCGGTCATCAATGACATGCATTATTCTGCATTAGCAGGGTTTCAAAATTGATTATTACCGCATGCAAAGTGTCAACTTTCAGCAGCATGCCTTAAAGGAAGATATTAATCACATACAGTGAGACTTATCATTGTAAGCATGCCAAGAACCTCCAAATACCGTAAACAACTTATTTTTCCGCGAGCTCAATATTTCACGAGTACTAAATTTAGCGAAGCAGAGGCAATGGGCCCCTCAGTGCTCCTACTGCCCAAATTATTCGCAGGATCAATTTTCACAAGGCCAATGTTATTTGTGAATAACGTGAAAATTTGGATCTAAAAAAATAAGATTGTTTACAGCAGACTAGTCATTACCTGTGCAATATATAAGCTACCTATCTGCAAGTCTTAATAACTACATCACACATCTTCACATGCAAAGCAACCTGTTAAAGAATCATTTTTCACCTATAGAACAAAGCATGTTTTTAAAGGTCAGTCGTGCACATAAATTACCAGCACTCTTTAAGTTAATTTTCAGCAGAATGCAGGCTCGAATCAGTCAATGCAAGGCACATTATATGCCTCCAAAGTGCTTTATTCTGTGTTCCAAATTGTGTTTCATTTATATTTTGTGTAATCTTATATTTTTGGGTATACCGTATAAATGCATGTAAGGGCCGCACTCATGTATGGGCCGCACCCCGTTTTCCCAAAGGAAATGTTTCAAAAAAAAAATCCATGTACGGCGGGCCGCACCCGAAATTTCCACTACCCAGGTCAGAATAGCCTTCTAAATGCACGCGCCGTGGCCTCCGCGATCAGCTCCAGCTGCAAGCAACAGTGCGCTCGATCGCGGAGGCCCCGCACGCGCACAGGAGCTTCCAAGTTTCGTACATGGATGGCGGCCGAGGTCGCAGTCATCTTCATCATCGTCAATTCTTTTTTGCGCTGAGAGCTTGCGTTATCCACATTTCCATCAGTATTACTAGCTCCAGCCTTTTGTGGCGTGTTAGCGTCTTCACCGTAGTTGTGGTGGTTGTGGCTTTCGCGTGCTGCCGCTGAGCTTTGCAGTTTTAGCACGATGGGCAAGCACCTTAATAGCTACACGGCTGGGAGTTAGCTCTCGAACACGGCAAGCGTGAGGCGGGCAGGAAATTCTATGTGGCCGAGGAGTGCGTCCAATGATGGTGCAACCAGAAGGATGCATTGAGAAACACAAGCTGCAAAAAGCCCGCTTTTCGAGGCAAGCCATGCGAGTTTCCTGAACTGGAAGAAGAGCTGCTCTCATATGTGATGGAAGTGCGGAACAACGGCTACGCGTTGACAGCGGACATGCTGCGCGACTTCTTTTGGGATGAGCGTGCACCAGAGCACAGCACCAGCTGAGTCAAAATACTCGGCGAGTGACGATTGGACGCAGAATAAATGCCGCTCATTCCCCGATTGGTGTCTTATTGCTTAATTTTTTTTTTCGCACATCGCGTGTATGGGCCGCACCCCAAAAACAATGAGTTATTACTCCTTATTACAAATCTACTTCACCTTGAGGGAGGGGATTCCCTTAAACATCTGACCAACACCGTTCCCACTTCCAAGTTATTGATCAATTCGCTCTCGCCCTACCATATGCCAACTGTCCTGGTTACCTCAGGCGAAGCAGTGGTCCCGAGTTCGAGCCCAGGACCAGCACAAATTTTAACTACGAGGTTTCTGCGGAAGCTTTCCTTTATAGCTGCATTCGCTGTGCTCGGGTGGATGCCAATGAGTAATTACTCCTTATTACAAATCTACTCCACCTTGGAGGATTCCCTTGCACATCTGACCAATAAACAGACAGCTCTTACTAACACCTACATCATCAAGTACTCTGGTTCCGTTTTCCAAAGCCACTCACAAATGAGAAGCCTGACAGTTGGGGCTGATGCAATGAGTGCCAACCGCATGTTATTTTCACAAAGTGGCTTTTAAGACTATGTATTGAGTCATGCAATAGTACTTGCATATTGTTCTAGCCAAAAAATTCCCTTCCTTAATATTTCCTTTTGTTTTTAGGCAGTTTAATCTGTTGCCTGCCAATGTAAAGCTGTTCGTAAGAGGTGTTCAGCCTGCTAACAAAATGCAGGCATGCTTCCCTTAAACTAAAAAAAACCACTGATATGCATTTGGCATTCCATGCAATGTCTCAGTTGACATTCGTTTGTGAGCCCATATATTGATTGTATTACAGGCACCTGAATGGTGCTTCACATAAAATAAAACCAACATGCCATTTAATAAATAGCTTTGAAAACAAAATCATGCGTGCACAATTTCCAACAATGTCTTCATTATTACTAAATTCTTCCTGTAGAACAACCTACAAGCTACACACTGATTTAGTAAATCTAAGCGTAACGATGTCTCTTAGCAGTTACGCAGCTTTGTCTCTCTTCTTGAGGTTAGAGTTACTGTTCACAAAGATTAACGTTTCGACATCACTAAAAAGGTGTCATATCAATTTAGGTTGTAAAACACATTTTACTTTCACATAATGACCAAAACTTAATAAACTTCAGCAGGTTGTCCGAAGCAGATGCCGAGAAACAAGCAGAAAGGAGAGAAAGAGCGCCCCACGTACGTGGTAGAGTTAAAGATGCCCGGGAAGCTTTGACTGAGCGCACAGACATGCGAAGAAAACATGATCACATTATAAGCAGGGAAGTTAATGAGGTGAGAGCAGATGACATGCACAACAAGTCAGGGAATTAAAAAAGTGCTGACAGAGAACCTGCGAGCTAATTATTATTCCCCAAAGTAGGAAGAAAGCAATGCATCAGCAAGGAGCTCAGGTAGAAGGTTAATGCCACAGTCCAGACAAACAATACACTTTCATACATCTGAGTATTAGCATGAGCAAAAAGAGTGCACACATGGACAAAAAGGAGAAAAGCAAAGCAACGCACTCAATGAGAGGTCGCTTTCACAATGCACGATATACAAAAGGGAGCTGACAGCATTTGAAGTTCAAATCTTACATCCTACAAGGATGTGAAGCTTTGTATTCAAAGAATATCAAATTAGCAATTCAAAGTCCATTGATTCTGAGAATAAAATTTGTGCCCCTTTTAGATGTCGACATATGTGGGTAGACATCAGGACAAACCATCAAGGCCATCCAGACTGGCAAACCTCACAAGCATTGTGAAAGTGCCCTCAACCACTCTAAGTGCATGCAAATGGTATCAGGTCAGCCCGAAGTAGCAAATATGCACAATTTTCGGTCCCGCTACATCAGTTGTAAACATTAAAAAATTCTGTCTAAGCTCCCCATTTTCTTAGCTGCAGCACACTCCAGGCATGACATGGAACCATTGCACAGGTGCGCAGAAGTTTTCAAGAACATGACGAGTGTGTGACATGACACGACATGACGGAGGACGGGACTGGTGACTAGCGGCATGGCCAATCTGCAACAGGTGGGTTGGGGAACTCACATGGGAGCGCTTGTGATAGCAGCATTCCATTCGACCAATTTCCCACTGACATCCTTAAACCTGAGTCAACAAAAAAGCCAGACAAAAAAAAAATGTGTTTCCTCTCAAAATGAGTTTGCCTCTGCCACGACCACTGGGGGGGAAACCAGAAGGTCAACCAGAGTACACCCATATTTGTTATAAACATTCCAACTACACATGTTCTCTCGATGTTTAATGATGCTTCAAAATTTTCCTTTCTGGAAAACAACAACTAGTAAAATATTGTTTCAAATGGGTGCTTGGTTACACACATTAACCTGATACTCCCCGATTAAAGAAATCTTGGCAAGACTGAATACAGTGCATGACTTACGTTTGTGGCAACACAAACATAAAATAATGACATGAAGGTATCAGCAAACTAAGAAGCCTAGGCTCGCAACACACTAACCATTACATGCATAGGTAAACATTTGCTACGCTAGTGCTTAATGTATTTTCCAGCCCTAGCAACTCGAGCCCCATTTGCACAGTTTTCACTTCCTCACGAAATGATCCAGCTGGAAGAAAGCAGCTCCCCCATCCCCAAGTGACTGACCGTAAAAGGTAACTGCATTCTTAAATATGTGACCCGTTGTATACCACTGAACAAGTTTGGCCTACTGCTGGCCACAAATGTATGCTTTTTTGTACTTTTAGCTCGCATGCAGGAAAAGTTTCAAATTGACCTTTTATCAACATTATTCCAGTCTGGCATATTCTTTCAAATAAGTTATCACTACTTGCAATATAGAAACCTTGAGAACATTTTATTAATGTAAGCCTTCTGCGTACACTAAGGCTTTCAAGTGCATCGCATGCAAGCCACGCACCTTATTAACTCGGTGGGTATTATCTTCAAAGCAGTCTAGGTTTATGCATTTTTATAAAGAAATCACTGACCCACAAGCTTTATTCACAGTAATACATAACAAGATTTTACAACACAACTCTCCACAACCGCCCCACTAGTTCAGTTCTTCATTATCCTGCGTTGTCATCCACATTCAGGCAGATACACGAGCACAGCCATTTTAAAACTAAGCTCTGAATTTTAACTATGGAAATTAACAGCTGCTGTAGCACTGACTCAAAGAATGTAGCAGAAAGTTGTGCAAAGAGATTACTTTTAAACCAATACTTAAACAAAATTTTCAAAAACATTTGTACAACAGGTCAAGACCAGCTGTCTCCTGAAAACTGATAAAACTGCAATAATTTTTGGTCCAATGGGTTCAGATTATTCATTTATGTCTTGCACCACTCTTATGACTCCAGATCATCCAAACATTCCTCCAAACATGGAATTTTGCTTACACGACAAAAACTATTTATTCTAGGAGAAAATTTATTGCATCTTTGGCACCAAAATATCAAAAATAAAAATAAAATTTCGTACAAATCAATTAAAAAGAATTCACGACCAGGACCCCACATTATAGCAGTAAAGTGCCAGTACGTTCCTTCACTTTTCTGCTCAGACAGGAGCCCTTACACCTTGCAATGTAAAAGAACATTTCATGGTTCAGACACCTGTATACCCATCGTACACATTGGCATGTTGAAAACGTGCATAGTGGAAAGGAATGGAACAGGGACTGAAAGCACCCCAAGAGGGGGGGAGGGAGGTGAAATGGCAGCGGTCGTCCCTTACGCCGCAGTGTCCTGGATGTTCTTGATGCCCTGCTCCATGTCATCCTTGAGCTCCTTCCAGACGGTGATGCCCAGCTGGCGCTTCAGCTCTTGGGACTTGGCCACCTTGGTGGCCAGCACGGTCCGCAGGGACTGGATCTCCTCCTCCACCTGTGCACAGAGAGGAACGGTCGAATGTACGTGCACGGTGCGCACACAGCAGCTATGGCCTACTCCAGTAATGGCAACCCACCATGATCCACCTATGCATGCACACGGTCAAGGAACACAGAAGCCATGCCAACAGTCATGTGCCACAATACTAAGTGCCTGCCACATATTCTGGCAGTGTGACAACTCAGGCCACAAGAACCCTGCTTTTCTATAGCCGCACTACCAAAGTTTTTTGAAAAGCTCCTTTAAATTTTTGTCAATGCCCCGAGATCGGGTTGCAATATATCACAACACAGGCATGGTTCAGCTTCCTTAAAACAAGTGTGGCTCAATGAAGACCACGGATGTTGCAAATCTGATTAAAATATGGCGTTAAATGTACCAAGACCAGGTATATACTTATCTCAGCTCCTGTAAGTGCATCCTCAATAACTGGCTTCATTTAATTTTCCTCACAGACGTCCCGCTCCGCACACTATAAACAGCTGCAACTGCTCTAAAGCCATGAATCTCACCTGTGCCAGCTCGTCCCTCCATGCAGCCTCTTGGCGAGCCTTCTCCTCGGGGTCCATTCCAGAAAGGTCGTGCACTCCGCTGTCCGGGGTGGCGTCACTCACCTTCACGTCGGCACTCGCATCAAAGAAGTTCTCTGTCAAAAGAAGAAAGAGCCAATATAAAATGAAGCCATTAGTGGCCCTGTTTTATAATGGGCAAAGACAAAAGTTCTATACAGGCTGATAATCGCCTGCTTTCTACTTGCATGACAAGCAAACTGCCTCGTCGTCCTGTCATAGACAGCAAGTTAAACAACTGAACGCATTCCCCAAGGCATCTGCGCTATCTCTGAGCCAGTGGCCATTCACGAAAGGTTGCAGGAAAAGCAATCATAGCAACGCCATTGTCTGCTACTACTCCCTAGCAGTCGCAGTAGCAACAGCCACTCTACTTTTGTACCCTCTGAATGATGCGCAGACGTCTGCCGATGCAGTGGATTGAAACAGAAGCTCGACAAATCTCTGAAGAAACTGACTCAGCAAACTTGCTTTAGATGCGTCAAGCCATTTTTCGAGGTTATGTCGACAAAGTTGTGCTGACACTAGCCTGAGAGCAAACTGTATGCAGTAGACAAATTGCAATCTAGTTTTTGAAGTCAGTTCTGACACAGAGTTAACAGAACATTTAAAAAAAAAATTAAACATACTAAACAAACTAAAAACATCGTACACAATCGTGAAGAGATTCTCTCTGTCATGAAAAGAAGGAAAAGGATTAGGAAAAAAAAACAAGGGCCAATTCTGAGCGTGTAGCTCAAGGAAATAGAAGCATCTACCGCGGAGCCCAGTTCAACGCTACTGTGGCTGGGCAAACTGGGCACGCATCCAAAATCAAGTGGAGGCAGACGACCGAAAAGCCAGTGAGGTGACAGGCACGTGTGCGAGATCTGTCATGCTGCGATGAACCAGATGTCTGCAGACACAATGGCAGCCTGTACCACAACGTGCCAAGAAAACACGAGGAGGGCTTTACTTGACAACGCACAACTGCGCAGGAGGATGCGGTTGGCACGTTCGTATGCACTGCACTGCAGCCGATTGTCTTATCTGCCAATGCACGCATGGATGCTCTGTTTAAGCTACTTTTTAGCGTAAGGCCAATTGTGAAGTGCTGAAAAATAATGCCTGCTAGCAGATATGGGAAAAAGCACATAGCCTAGGCAATAAGCAGTGCACAATTATAAAATGCGGAAAAAAGAATGAATGGTCGGGAAGAAGCTTCAAAAACAATGCACCTGTAATGCAAAATATACATGTTTGGTACACATTGACTGCAAGCTCTAGCCTCTGTTGTGAAATGTGGCACATGTTAAACAGTGCACACCAGAACAGAACTGCACTAGCTTAATAAGGCGCAAAAACGACCCCGATGAGCCAGACAAAACAAAGGCGCACAAAGTGACCACGAGGCAGAAGCCGAGTGCCATGCCCATTCATTCATTCAGTCAAACAGCTGTTCGGGAAATGCACCAGCTGGAAGTTCCCCCCAAAAAAAGTGCCGTAGCCCAAGCGCTTAAACAAATATAACAGCGCGGTACGAAAAAATCGAGGCATAATTCGACGACCAAAGCACGGGGCAAAAATGCGCAAGAGGAGAGATAACGAACGAGAGCGCGCGCGCGCGGCCACCGAGCCGGATCATGAGGCGCAACAAGTACCACAAGTATCGCATCCGTCTTTGATACTTCGGAGCACTGCCTCGACACAACACAAACCCGGCAGCTGCTCAACTTCATGCTCCGGCAGCAGTTTCAATGCGCCCCTCACCGTGGTGCAACTCTTCGATCTCTTCGCCAGCGGCCAGTCTGAGGAGGCTGCGCCCTTCGTCGTCGAGCGTCGGGTCGGTGGCGCCCACCTGTCCCAGGTCCTGGCCCGAGTCGTAAGCGGGCGACTCCTCTTCGCCGGCCTTGCAGTCGGGCAGGTACGGGTCTTCCTCGTACGTCACGGCCCCGGCGCGGTCCATGCGAGCGCCGCTCGCTCCGAGACGACGACGCGCGCGCGCTCACCGGACGACGGCGGCGAGGACCAACCCGTTCCTCGGCGGCAGCGGCTACGCCAGTGGCCGCCGGTGCGTCCACTCGACGTGGCGGCGACCGGCTCGCGGGGCGCGCAACACGGAACGCGGTCACCGCGACGAGGAGGAAAGGCACGCCGACGGCATCGCAGAGCGAGCCGCGCCGCACACGACGTCGCCGTCTCTCGCCTCGGCGGCCGGACGGGCAGCAGCACCACGCCACACCACACCGGTCCAGCGGCCGCCGCCGCGTCACCCTTTCTCGCCGCCGCCGCCGGGTTCTTTCTTTCTTTCCCCATTGTTACGCTACCTGGTTGCTCTCGGCGGCACGGCCCTTCTTACCGGCGTGCTGCACGCCGAGTACGCCGTGTGTGACTCATGCGCGCGCCCTTGCTTTTCCCGCGCAGTTTTTATATTTTCTTTGTCCCTCTCCTTTGCTTTACTCCTCGTCGTCGAGCCCTTCTCAGGACGACAGCGGAGTACTGGCTGCCGCGTGGCTCGCTGTTCTGCCTGCTCCGCTTTTCTGTCCATTTCTCGCCCGTTCGTGTTCCGCTGCTCGCCTTTTTGCCGTCTCGGACGAGGAGGAGCGGCCGCGGCGGCCAATGCGGAGACGCAGCAGCAGAAGACGACTGCGCCTCTCCTCCCCCCTTTGCCCATCCGTCCATCCCGCGCGGCGCACAGCCCGTCAGCCAGGCCGGGTCAGCGCGGGCCTTTGAACCGTCGCGTCAACTTTTTCTTTTTTTACCCTCGCAACGCGGTCAGCCGCGAACTGCCAGTTTCTTGGGATCCGCGCGAAAACAAAAAGAAAAAAGAAGAGAGCGACCTGGCCGAGCATATGCAACACACTCGAAACGTGGCAATCGATCGCCCGCACAAAGAAAGCAGACCAGAGGCGACGCCTGAGCGGCCAGTTACGATGCGTAGCGCAGGTCTCAATCAGTGCGCCCTTAGCGCTAAACAGCGACCATGAACACCAGAACTATTCCGCAGAAAGATGGCACTCTGCGAATTTCTTTCCGAAAACACTTCTCGCGGTTTACGGATGCACACAGCTGTTGCCAGGTGTTCATATTCGTTATTTTCGTCTTTTCAAGACCACCGTCAACATCATCAACCAGTATTTTGTAAAATGGAACAGACTACAAACGTTTTAACGGATAAACTGTTGTGCCGGTGGAATATGAACAATATTATATGTCGTATTCCTGCTCGCCACACGCAGTAAAACGCACAAAATGCGCGCAACAATACTGACGGCAACGCACCCAAAAAGCGGCGTAGGAACAGGCGACCGCAGGTAAGAAAATACGAGGCGCCACATCTGAAAAGTGCTCCAGTAAACAATACAAAGAAGGATCCGATGGCTAATTCTAACACAAAAAATGTTCATAATTTATTATGCAAATACAGCGCCGCGAAGAATTTCACACGAATCCGCTCCCAAAACTGACGACCAGCAGGCTATACTAAGGATCTGAACACAAAGCACAGCGGCGGAGTCGCCGTTCGCCCGTGCAAGAATCGGCGGCGAAAAATATGAGTAGATTACATGACGAATGAAAACGGCCACACTGGAAGTTAGTCAATTATTCGTGCCGGGAGCTCCTCGCATCCACAATTTTCTTCTTTCGTTACGTACTGAGAATAAACTTAACCCACAACCTATCCCATGGTCACACGTAAAACTGAAAAACGGCCAGAAATCATCCAGGGGAACTGTGTCCTAGCGCGAAGTGGCAATAACGGACTCATGGTGCAAAAAACACCGCATTGATATTTCGACCGAGAGGGCCAATGCACGAATCGACAAGCTGTGGAGCTCCAAATTCAAATCGAATATAATGTGCGTGCGTGCGCGTGTGTGTGTGCGCGTGTGTGTGTGCGCGTGCGTGTGTGTGTGCGAGCGCGCGTCCTATTAGTTGGAAGCATGACTGAATAATCACACAGAAATAAAAAAAGGAAACTACAGGACGAACTTTACGCGATGACGGCAATAGTGCTTTCCAAGCCGTGGTATTCTCTTTCCCGTCGGTTATCAACTGAAAATATACGCTAAAAGACACCGAAAACCAGCAAAACCTGCCAGCATCGAAAATACGAAAGATAAGAGGAATTACTAGTTTCCAAATGTATATACGCAGGGACCTTCGTTTTTTTTTTTTATTTATTGCCTGACTTCGGCAAGAACCACAGTACACAAATACACTTACAGAGCGCAATGAGCAATAATTAACAACACTATCCGCCCGGGGGTGAGTGGCTTCATCATATTAGAACTCCTTAAGCGTCACCAAAGGCTCGACTCTTTCGAGCCACTCGGGAGCTTCAGGAGCAAGTTTCTGAACTTCAATATACTTATGCATGCACTCCCTAAAATAGATCCGTGCTGGCCGTGCATCAGGATCGCAATGATATCCTGCCATTCTGGAGCGCCAAATACAATGGAGGCCCATTAGCATAATGAGGTCGAATGGTGTCCCATCCTCACTCTCTACAGGCAAGTACCGAATACCATGAGCGTCGAGCGGAAATTCCTTTTTTAAAGTCCGTTGCAAGATGTCCCAAAAGTATACCCCCTCCCAACAGTGCAAAAAAACGTGGTCTATTGTTTCTGGTTGTTTACAAATTAAACAATGTGATCCCCAAGGTAGAAATAACTGCTTCCTTTCCAAGAATTCCTTTACTGGTAGTGTTCCGGTATGTAATTTAAAGAAAAAAGTTTTTGCACTTGGCGGCACCTGCATCGCCTTCACACGCTTAAGCACGTCGCGTCCCTGGCCTCCATTGTATAAGGCCCTGTACATAGGTTGTGGAAGAACTACATCGCACAAATCTTTATACAACTTCTTCCTGCTAACAGAAGATAAATATTCATACGAAAATCGAACAGACAGGAATCGAACACTCGCGACAACCTCTCTAAAGTAACCAAAAATACGTCCCGAGAAACTTGCGGTTGTGACAACAAAGTCCGGCAGTGCATTTCCGAGCCTTAATTGGCACACAGTGCGCAAAAACGGATCGCTTACATCACGCACAAAACAAAATCTGCTTACAATCTGCCGCAGAAATAAGTGTCCCAGACTCAGGCCGCCATCCTTCACCCGCCTAAACAAATTGGTCCGGCTACAGCGTTCCCAGTCCGCAGCCCACACAAAAACGGCAAAGATCCGGTGCAGTCTCTGTACGTTCATCCTTGCACAATGCAACACTTGCATCACGTACCACAGCCTAGACATAAAAAACAGATTGCACACTGTGGCCCTTGCAAAAATTGAAAGGTGTCGCCCTTTCCACCTTTTCACGCGTAGCTTGCGTCTGTGCTTTCCAGTACGAATCGCTATCGCGATAACCGTCCAGTGGAACGCCTAAGTACTTTACTGGGGTCATCACCCAGGACACGTTTGCAAAATTGCCGGGCTTCGTTGGCCATTCTCCGTGCCAAAGCCCCAGGGACTTTGACCAATTCACTTTACTACCGGTGATCTTGGTGAATTCTTTTACGCATGCCACGGCCTCGGTTATACCTTCCCGATTCACTGTGAACACCGCGACATCATCCGCATAAGCCAGCAGCTTAACTTCTGCTGCCTGTAGCTGGAATCCTCGAATTTTTTCACTTTCCATGATATTCAAACACAACGCTTCAATGTAAATGCAGAATAGAAGAGGGCTGAGGGGACAACCCTGGCGCACAAGTGAAACCCGATTTTACGGCACCATTTCGGTAGCTGCAGCGCTGCTTCCGCAAACGATAGCTGTTTCCACGCGCTAACAGTCTAAACAAAGCGCGCGCACCACTCGAGAGGCGCGAGATAAAAAGGGCCTCTAGACAGAGGCGCGCTGATATCGACAGTTGCGGCAAGCAATTCTGTAAACAACGACAACGCCCAGAGAGCACTGCACGGCGTACAACCAATTAAACAAACTAATCATGACAGCTAAGAAAGTTCGCTAAGTAAAAGCAGAGTTACTGGGTAGGTCAGCCGCATACTTCTAATGTTGTCGCAAGCTATGCAAACGCTCGAAGTTGACATGCTGTACCGGGCAAGAAAAAGGAAAAAAAAAATTCTACTTTCATTCTATTCCTTTTTACTCCCCTTGGTATTCGTCATCAACTCAAGCGACAACAGGCACCCGTACGCTAGTCGGCATTGTGAATTACATACATGTGAAACAGAAATCGAAGGAAAAGATTTGTACATCAATGATGCCACGCTTCAAACTGAACACTTCTCCTTAGAGCGCTGTCGCCTTTTGCCTGCTTGACAATCGCACTACGAAGCAACAAGATTCGCGCACCTTTCGACTGAAAAATTGACACGAAAATCCTCCCCACCCTCCCCATACGTGTAAAGCAGCAGTTAGTGGAAACAAGACGAAATGAAGTAACACTCGGCACAAGTTAACAGCAGGTTGCAGTAATATTAAGGCGAAAGCCTTTAATGTCTCGTCGTTGTAAGCAGCAGTTGTCGACAGAGAATGTCACGCTTTTCAGTTGGTCGAAATGGTCGTGAAGTCACAGTGCGCCAATTTCAAACGGGCCAATTGTACTTTGGCTAGTAACCATGCAACCAATTGAAGGGACCATATAGTGATGCTCCAAGTGGGACTGAGCTTAGTTAATTGCTTAATTACCCAATTAGCCTAATTAACTTCTCTAGTCAGGCCATATAAATAAATAAAACCTAGTAAGAAATTGGTCGAGCTCGGGAATCGAACCCTGGTCTTCGGAGTGCGAGACGAGCATGCTATCCACTCCGCCATGCCAGCTCGATGGTTTGGAATGAACAAAGGCACGTCTAGTGAATACGGTGTCTTCGCTCACTGCCATCCTCCTCCCTTCCCTTCCGGCGAGGTTTAGGTGTCCACCGAGATATGAGAAATACATTTCCTTTCCTCAAAAACCAATTTACCGCCGAGCGAGGCGTAGAACCGAATGGGCGATGGCGTTCTATGGCCTCCCTGGCAGCGTTGCAAGACGCTCTCGCGTTCCACTAGAGGCGAAGCTTAACATCTTAAAGGGACACTGAGGAGAGCACTATTAATATTTTTTTTATAGTAAAATCCGATAGTTCGGCATGTCATGGCTTGGTTGCCACTTGGCCGGCAGCGAAAGATGCATTTATTTCTAAGAAATTTGGATTCGAAGTTGAAAAAGTTTTTCCCGCCGCTGTGATTCAAACTTGGGATTCGTCTATGACGACAGAGGACTAAGAGACGTGAAACATGACGTGTACATGACGTAACGCAGACTCCGTGATTTCTGGCTGCCAGCAGTGCGGCCTAGCAGCAGCCGAAAAGAAAGCTACCGCCGGCCGCACGTTGAAGGCATCTATCGGCTATTGCGGCCGTCGCTACAGTCGCTTCGATTACGTTTGCACTGGCGTTTTGCCAGCGTTACGATGCATCTCGTTCTCGAAGTCGTCAACGAAGTTCTCGCAAATAGACACCTTTAGCATACCGTGTACCTTGTTACCGCTAGCGGAATACCGGGAGCCCGCCTACCGCCGGAAAACAGGCGCTGATTTGTCCCGATGCTTCAGGAGCGCGCGTAGCAGCCGGGCACGTGGCGCCATCTGGCGACGTCAAGGAGATTTGCGCATGCATTGGCTGCGCCTCAGTGATGCATGGTTTCTCGGTTCCTGGTGTTGCTAGAACCATTCGTTCTAGCAACACTGTTTTGTTCTATGATCTCATCACGCTTGTACTTGCGAGTTTGGCCTGTGGCGGCGATACCTGTATTTTGGTTCTTGCTCTTTTCTACGTTACAAGAGCTTTGTTGCCAGTATGAGTGGCGTTTTTGTAATCAGGAGCTGGTATTCTGTCGATACAAGCCAACTTCAATTTCTCCTCAGTGTCCCTTTAACCACACATCAGTGACCACACATTAGGTCAAAAAAGTGCACCCCCCCCCCCCCCCCCCTCTGAATTTTGACGGGTGTCCACCGAGATATGTGAGACAGTTACTGCGTAATTTTCTTTCCTCAAATACAATTTTCATTTTCTTCATTACGGGCCATCTTCGTCTTTCTTTCTTCCTCCGTTCCTCTACGGTGCGGTTCAGGGGTGGTATTCTCCCGGTGTCGCCTTTTGCGACATGTCGCATTCGCTCTTCGCTGATTGGCTCGAGCCGCGGTGACGGCGGCGTGACGACACGGACCCGCCTTCCTGCTACGTCATCGTGGCGTCGCCCCAATTTACTACGCTTAGTCGAACAACGGAATGCGCTGAAGCGATTCGCGCGGGCGACGGGCTACCGTAAGCATACGAACGCAATCGGCAGTTGCGGCTTTTGCGCCCTTGGCGTGAAAACATGGCGACGTCCTTTCAAACGAGAGCCGCCCGCTTCAGCCAATTCAGCAGTCCTTGCGATTCCAGTCGGCATGTTTACCGGCAACTACTGGTGTTGTTACTTTTCGCTATGACTAACCTTGCTTCGACGATAAAGTTTAAGCTGCAATTCAGCCTAGTTTTTGAGATACGCTCTCGATTCTGAAGCGCGCAAGCCTAATGGGACCTCCAACTACACTGCTACCGTCTGCAACTGCCCGAAACGCAGCCGAAGCCTAGCACAACCGTCCGGAACGAAAGAAAAATAGATTTGGAGCTTTTTCGCGGTGTTTTATAGACTTAAATGAAGTAATGCGAGTTTATATTAAATTTGCAAATGTTTTTTTGAACATTAGACGTCATGTGATGGCAAATATTCTTGCTATAAAAGATACGAAACTACTGCTGCTAGTGAATCAGCAGTGGTAAATTGTCGCTTCTCGGAGTGAATGAATGCACCGCAGACGAAAGTGCCGGCGGCTTTTTCCGTTTCTTCGAGCATCTGTAAGCACTTTTTTAGGCCCCGCCTATATGCGACATGTCGCAAAAGGCGACACCGGCAGAATACCACCCCAGGTGACCACCGAGATGACAGAGATTTACTGCGCCATTTCCTTTCCTCAAAATCTCTGCCTCTCCCGTAACCGAGAGTAGAGTAAGCATGAAATGTTTACGGGCCTAATGTCATCTCGGTGGACACCCGAACCGCACCGTACAGGAAGGGAGGAACGCCACCACCCGTTCAGCGCGATGCCTTGCCATTTGAACGCAAGGTTTTTTGAAAGGAAATGGCGCAGTAATTCTCTGCCATCTCGGTGGGCACCCGAACCGCACCGTAAAGGAAGGGAGGAACGCCACCACCCGTTCGGCGCGATGCCTTGCCCTTTGAACGCAGCGCTTCTCCCCCGGATCACGTATGGCAACGAAGTGTAACATGGCATTTATGTGCTTTTTGCACGCGTTATTAGAAATCGGAAATTATAATTCCGTGCATTATCAAACCCACAGCTCCACTGATATCTTGATAAACATTGAGAAGGCACTGGCAGCAGTTATTTTTTGTCTCGTTTGGAGACCAACCGGCGCTTGCATGCCGGTCGCGTAGGAGGGCTTAGAGAGTCTCGTTAAGTCTCGTACGGTGCCCGGATGTTCTCGTTTTAGAGCCCGGATGACTGGAATTCAGTGCCCGGATGACTGGAATTCAGTGCCCGGATGACTGGAATTCAGTGCCCGGATGAGTGGATTTCAGTGCCCGGATGAGTGGATTTCAGTGCCCGGATGAGTGGATTTCAGTGCCCGGATGAGTGGATTTCAGTGCCCGGATGATGGCTCTAGGTCTCGGCGTGACGTCACCACACTGCCGACAACGGGAGCTAAAAGCATTTCATGCTTAAAAACCGTTGCGTTGAAACGGCAAGGCATCGCGCCGAACAGGTGGTGGCGTTCCGTGGACTCCCTGGCAGCGCTACAACACGCTGTCGCGTTCCACTCCTAAAGGCGAAGCTTAAGCTTAATTAGCAGTTAATTATTATTCAGGCATTAATCAGTAATTAACCATTAATTAGTGATTTGTCATCACTTAGTACTCAATTGCATGTGACGCCACCAGTGAAGCACTGAAAGTGGTGCGGAAAACGCTTTCGCCTCTACGCACTTTAGACAGTCAAAGTGCCCCCTGAAATTTTCATTCAACTCAACGTCACGCTGAAAAAAAAATATAAGTTCGTTGAATGGAATAGTACCTCTCAAATTTGTGCTTTTCAAAGTATTTCATTCGCTACGTGCGAAAAAAAAACTAACAAAAGCATCTTGCGGGATCGATACATTCCACCAGTCTCTCTACAAATGCAAATTAAATTTCCTTGCACTCCCCGCTTGAAAATTACAACAGATCGCCACTCAACCATAGCCAATAACTGACCACGCACATGACGGCGACTGGCATTACTGCTTCGATCGTACCTAACACATCATCCAGCTGTCATGTTTACCGTGTCCTGCAACGTCTGGAGCAGCGGACAATTTTTATTTTTTTTTTTCAGACGCCGAGGAGCAGAATTTTCGGCTTGTGTACGCAACTGTACCCCAGGCGCCACTAACCCTGACTCGCAGACGACTGCAACGCAGCAGCGCGTCCAGGAAGCCGAAGAACGTCGAGAGATAAACCGAAGCATGCACACAAAAAAAATCTAGATGCCGGAAAGAGCCCGAAGCGCTACTGCTGCAGTGCGATGTCACGTACCGGTGTACTACGTGGGCTTCTCAAAATAGCACGATCGTTGACGGATATTGCACGTCAATGGTCTCACGACCCGTCGTCACATGTTTCTTAGAACGTCTTGTTCATATGAAGTCCTCACATCACTTAAAAATTGCCAGCTATTAGATTAATTAGGCAATGCATTACGCTGACTCTGTTAATACCCACTCCACAAACTGACATGCGCGAATCGCAAATGTCGTGAATCACGGGCTTAACTGGTTGCCATATTTCCAGCCACTGTCAATAACAAACGGCGAGTTACCAGTAATTTGAAGATTAACAGCGGCGCCACACATACAAAAAAAAAAAAAAAATCTGACCACCGCGGTTTACCATGCATTTGAAAGCAGTCCCCAAAGCCGGAACTCGATTGAAGCCCTTATCGACGTCTGTCGTTGCCGCACAGTTACGTTTCCGGTCGCAATTGAAACCAAGGCACGTGATGAATATGTCGAAACTCGTACATGCCGGCCGCGGCGGCGGAATTTCTTTGGAGGAGAAATTCTAGAGGCCCGTGTACTGTGCGATGTCAGTGCAGGTTAAAACACCCCAGGTGGTCGGAAGTTTCCAGAGCCCTTCACTACGGCGTCTCTCATAGCCTTGGTCGCTTTGGGACGTTAAATCCCATAAACCAAAACCAAACCACCAAACCGAAACTCGTACGAACCGGACTGATAGGTTCCGGCGCACTGGAACTGCCCTTGCGCAGCAACGGTTCCAAGCTGCTCGTACAACCACCATGCAACAAAAGCTCGTACTACACATCAGGGACAGCGGACAAGCCTGACGTTCGAGCAAGGCGACGAAGCGTCGATATAGCAGAGCAACTGGCGACGCGGGAGCAGGTCGACCTTGAAAGTTATACCCGTTACCCAGGAAACGCGAGCCGGGCTAACGGTGCCGGCGCACGTAACAGGCAGCCACAAGGTCTGCCCCGCGCTGACCTTGCACGGCACTGAGATCTCGGCATCAGGAACACCCATCATGCAGAACTGGAGCGCGCACGGCATTTCCAGAAACCGCTTCAGCACACAATGCAGAGTGACGGGCAAAAAGCGTCCCAAGAAGCACCCCCATTAGTAAAAAAAAAAAAGGCACTCGCGGCGCTGCCAACGTAAGAATCAAGATCAACCACGGGAGAAAAGAAACAAATGCATAAAAAAAAGCATTCCCTTCAAGAGCGGCGCAACAAGTAGAGGTACAGGGTCGTCCACTCTTAGTTAGAACGCGCTAGCGCATGGCCGCACTCTTCAGAGGGCCACCGCGTGCGACACAGTCGCTCATCGCACCAAAGCGGCGCAGAAGGTGTACCTGGGACGTGGTGCTTCGCGTCATCTGCCATGCCCTTCGCTTCGATGCGCAGCCGTTTTGGACGCAGTGACCCTCCAAAGAGCACGGCCATGCGCTAGCGCATTCTAACTAAGAGTGGACGACCCTGTACCTTGACCCGCAGAGTAAGGGGGACAGACAGGAAGCGTGGCACACAGAGTGGACATCGCAAGAATGTGCGAACCGGAGAGAAGCAATGATTCGCGCAGTAAGTAGTGAGCACGTTTTGCCAATGTGATACCGGCACGGGGGCCACCATAATAAGGGCTCCCTGGGCGCTGCCATATTGTTCACCGGGCTGTCGTGAGCACCTCGCACTAGCACGGTGGAGGCGGCGGCGGACCCGGTTTCCGACAGTCCAGAGAGGAGGCGTTTCGACAACTCCCTCGCATACGTTCCATGATTTACTGTTTTCAGGTGGACAGTACTGTAGCGTGACTAACATTACTAGGAAAACAACAGAACAAGAAACCACCAACCTAAATAAACTTGCGTGCGCATAACATTCAAATACTGCTACTCCTTAATCGATAACAAAGTCCAGGGCACGCCAAGCCGTTCACTATCAAGTGATAGTGAGGCGATAGAGGCAAAGCGCCACTATCATCTTCAATTTTGCTCGTTTTAGCACTTTAATCCAGCGCAAAGAGCGACACGCCACCGCGATTCGTTGCCTCGAGGCGAAAGGTACGACAGCGCGCCTGCCACTGCGCAGTTGGCTCTGCGCGACGCTAAAACTTCCTCGTCGCAAGAAAAGAACCAAAAAGCAAGCAAACTCCGCTCTTCCCCTTTCCCATTTTCCTACCTCGCCTGCCACGTCTGTCCACCGCGCTGCACATTCTAATAATAGCTTACCAAACAGCCCAAAACCTTCAAAATTAGTCTCGGGAAAGTAAGCGAATCGTCTTCACCTGAATCGCTACCCACGCGCCTGGCTAAATAGTATTTCCCTTCCCTATCAGTTCAGAGCCTGAACAAAGCTGGCAAATGTGGACCTAAGCACAACGAAAGGAAATTCAAAACACGGATCACCGTTGCAATCGCTTCACTTCGGAGAACTACCACAATTTCAACTTACTGTCGGGGACAAAAGTCTCCAGGACGCGTCATCAGGAACGGAAGCTGATAGCTCTGTGATTAGCCGCGGACTATGATCTGTGCTAGTGACAGCAGGTCATCGCTAACAAACATGGTAGCTATTAGCCAAAATCGCTTGTCGCGTGTCCTGGAGAATTTTGTCCCCCATGCGTTCAAACAGCAGTCGACCGCGAGCCAGATAAGTTGACGCACGAGCGCAGCTGTGCGAGTGAAAGTCTTTCGGGTTGGAGCCCAAATCAAACAAAAAACAGAAAAGAATGAGTTGCTCAGTGTACGTTCCAATCGAGTGTGTCACGCCTTAACGGCCCGGAGCAGTGAAAAAGCAAACGATACCCGGCCCCACTGCACCGACCGGCAGGACAATGGAAAAATAGAGCGGCAAAGAAAGCACGATGGCGTTTGCGAACAAAGTAAAGACACGTACGGAAGCGATACACCAGTTACACAATCCTTACGGTACGGCTTTCCCGCACGGCCCCAACGCCAAAATGGCGGTGCGACGCAGCCATCAAGCGGAACTTTGAGCAGTGCTCGCGCGATTTTCGTGCGTGACCTACACTTCACTTGCCCGTTCACCGAAAAGGAAAATTGCCGCACAGAAGCTACGCTTCAAGGCTGCGCGTTTAAACCTGTGCGGTGAAGCGAACTTTAGAACTGCCAAGCTATTCCTTGGCATTCGGACGAGACATTGCGAGGTGCGACTGGCTTTTTAAATTTGCTTTTGTAGGGAATAGCAGCGAGAAGCCAAGTTTCGACGCTAACTGTGCAGCACTCGCAATCTTGTGCTTCAGACAGCTTGTCCCATCGCATGTTGCGCGCGCCAGAGGTAATGCAGCGCACATAATGCTGACGAAAGCCACGCTGGGAGAAATAAAGCCTTCGCTCAAAGGGCATTTAAGCTACCGGCGCCGAGCTCGTCTGGCCCGCACTCATGCATCTGCTATCGACTGCAAATGTCTGGCACATTTCCCGTGGATACGGTACAAAACGGGCACTCCATATCAGTGAACCCAGCTTGCAACTGGGTGTTGCGCAGTTTCAAACGGTAACGGTATGACGGATGGCACCGGTCACACAGCAGTTCCGAAGTGAAAAACAAAACCTTTCAAAGCAGTGACTTGTCTCGCAGAAGGCAAAGATGCGGCGGCGGATTGCGTCATCAATGGACGTTGGTTTCAACCAACAAACGATGCCGAGCACAGAGGCCACCACTTGGCGCATAAGAATAGGTGGTTTGCACGTGACGTCACGGGCGCCATGATGTATCACCGGCATTGCTTATACGGTCCCGATCAAAGCAGGTGGCTACAAGCAGATTAGAAAACCACGCAGGTTTTCGCAGCTCTGCATGGTATCCAACATGGCTGCCACTCTGACGTTGCTGCAAGCAATCTATGAGAATCCTAGTTCTACTTGCGGCTTCGGCGCACGGAAGGTTGTCCCCCTTCGGAGTAGTGCACTGCACGGGCTCGGGCCGGCCCGAAAGCCCGGGCCCGGCCCGGCCCGCGGGCCGGGACATGATTTGTTTTGCCGGGCCTGGGCCGGGCCCGGGCCTGAAATTGCGGGCCCGGGCCGGGCTCGGGCTTAAAGCTGCGGACCCGAGTCAGGCTTGGGTCCGTACAGAAACGGCTGGTGTCCAACTATTCACTCACTATTGCACAGTGAAGTACACAACTGCGGCATTGGAGCAGCGACACAGATGAGCTATGGGCCATGGTACGCGCTGAGAAAAAAGCTAAGCTTTATTCATTGACTTATCTATTTCCTTATTTCCACGCCGCGGTGGCTTAGTGGTCAAGGCGCTTGATTACTGGGCCGGGGAACCACGGTTTGCTCCTAACCTCGGCGGCCTAATTTCTATTTAGGCGGCAAGCATGGCAGCCATGTATTTTGTAGTATCATTGCTCGTTGAAGAAATTCAGGTGGTGGAAATGATACGGAGCCCTCTGCTTCGGTGTCTCTCACAGCCTGACTCCCCTTGAGCCCTTAAGCACCAAAAACATAGCTTTTATTTTATAGCTTTATTTTTCTCATGTGGTAAAATTCAAAAACTAAAGCGCGTTTGGTTTTCTTTTTGATCAACTGACCGGAACGTCTCGTAAATGAAATAGCCACAAAATCTCGTGAGAGTTTGTAAATCTCCTCTCATAAGTCTATTCCTCCTCGCTTCTTCATCCTCATTGTCATGACAAGTGTTATCATGCGCTTCGCGCGTTATCTTCTGCTCCACCAATAAGAGTAAAATTCAATCGGTCTTAATTGGCAATTGATCGTTCGTCATCCCAAAACATACCTATACACTATTAAAATACATTCGGGAAGAGCGTATTAGTTTAGGACGCTTACAGTCTTCAAAACACACACCGTGAAATACTCAAGCCTTTGAGCTTTTTGTTTCTGCTGAAAGGCGACCAGTACGGCTATGAGTTCAACCTCTGAGATCGCGTTCACTAAAAAAATGTCATCCCACTGCTTGCTAGGCAGCTTTAATGTTTGTACGTCCGGGCGGCAAAATATAACTGATTAAAATCATGGGGGAATACAAAGTAGTCTACTGCGCGCGTATGCAGCTCTTTTTGTTTGGCTCTCCGAACTCCCCGAGTTTATCATTGCGCACTTACACGAGATCACTGTCCAAAAGACGAGCCTGCCGAGCACAACTCTTAATCACTTCCTTCTGGGTTAAAAAGAACCAATTTTCTGCAAGCGAAACTGTGGTTTCAGAACCTTTGTCGGCCAGTTTCTTATGGGTCCAGTAGCAGTCTGCTGGCTCAGAGTGAGCGGTATACCTCAAGCGTTACTGTGAAACGGGCCGGGCCGGGCCCGGGCTGGGCTTCACTCTGGGATTCACGGGCCGGGCCGGGCTCGCTACAGCGATAATTTAGCGGGCCTGGGCCGGGCCCGGGCTTGAAGCCGCGGGCCTGGGCCGGGCTCGGGCTTCAGGTCTCGGGCCCGGGCTTGGGCTTCAGACTGAGGCCCGTGCAGTGCTCTACTTCGGAGTACTACACGCAAGCCCACATCCGTGCACCGCTCACCAGTTATGGGTGGCGGAAGGGGGATCGACACTTAACAAAAAAAAAACACCCAAATGGGAGTAAATGACTCTTCCTCTAAGCACACCCAAAAGGTTTTATTTACTCCATATAAATGGAGTATTTTATTTACTCCCTTATATAAGGGAGGTATTTGGGAGTACAAGGGAGTAAATTTTTTACCACCCACAGAAATGGAGCCCAAAAATGACGTCATGTTTGTTTATCCTCATTCAGGCTCACTTTAACAGCAGTGACAGCGGCAGAAACGGGCAGTAGCTGCGAGGGCCGCTGGCAACCCAACTTGGGAAACTGCGCTGCCCTAATGTGACCCCGCGTCACGCATTCTTTTCGCCGTCTGCAATCCTAGCGGCGGCGTATAGGCGGCAGGAGTCGTCTGCTTTTGCTGTACGAGCTCGTTTGGTTGGCCATGTTCGCAGATAAAGGAATGTAACATTATAAACAATAGTTCAAAACTGAAAAGGAGACGTCGGGTTGTTTTCACGGTGATGTACCGCGCTATATTTGACTAAAAACCAGAGCAGAAAAGTCGCAAATTAGAACACCCCTGATGGTAGTTTGGAGTGGCAGTGTTTGCTTTCATATTCACTTCATTAAAGGTGCACTGAAGAAGAATCTGAACTCGTCTTTTTGCCGCGGGAACTCGATCTACACGTTCCGAGCATTCTTAGAAACCTCGAATTATTGCCCTGTGCGACTGATTTCCCTAATTTAAACCGGATTAACGTCCGGCTCCCGCCTTTTCTTTTTTTAATTCCCCGCAGACGGCGGGAGGAGTCGACCAACGCAGAGTGTGCCTTTCAGGCAGTCGCGTGGCGGCTTTGCTTTCGCTTTTATTTTGTTTTTTAGGTTTGCGTGAATAAATAGATCTAGTCAGAGACTAGCTGCATATTAGGCCCACGGAAATAAAAATACGCGTGGACTCTTCGCTTTCGCCGATCACCACGTATCACTCCGCCGATGGCAGAGCGGCAAGCCGCCACGAGACTGGCTGAAAGGTTGGCTGACTCCTCCCACCGTCTGCGGGGAATTAAAAAAAAAAGGCAGAAGCCTGGAGGTTTAATCGGATTTAAATTAGGGAAGTCGGCCGCACAGGACAAAAATACGAACTTTCTAAGAACGCTCGGAACGTGTAGATCGAGTTCCAGCGGTAAAAATTCGAGTTCAGATTCCTCTTCAGTGCACTTTTAAGGCTTGGCTTTTCAATATGTATGAGAAACTATGTTCTATCACAGTTCCATGTTCATAGAACGCACTATAATCTGCTGCAACACACCGCGAGAACCACACTGAAAAAGCCTGTGAGAATTAGGCCTAAGCGGGGGCTGTAACGGGGTGGCGACACTAACAAAGGAGGGTCAGGTATGGTTAGAGCACTGGAGGCTTCGCAGGAGCAGTTCAATTATGTTGCTTACTGTAGCGGAAAACGGCAACAAGCCGATATCCTGTACCGCGGTAGGCGTCCGTGAAGAAGCAAAGACAGCAGAGATCCGGCGACGATGGTAACCAAGGGGTCGTTACTCACCGCCACTCACCGTTACGACTGACCAGAAACAGACGAGACGCCAGACGGCGGGGCGGATTGCGCAAAATGGTGTTCTTTTTACTCCATTGAGGACTTGGGGTGCATTGAGACCAAGATACTCCACTTCAAAACGGGAGTTGTAAAGAGGAGAATCCTCCTTTATGCCTCATTACTGAGTGCAGGGAGTAAAATAGGTCATTTAACACATTTTTACTCCATATTGATGGAGTAAATGTTTCCGCATATGGAGTTTAAAGGTGGACGCCAACCATTTAAACTCCCTTTTGGGTTGATCCTCGTTTACAGTGTAGCAGTGTCTCTGCCGAACCTCTTTTTCCTTCCGCATATATTCGTTCCCCCAGTAGAGGGCGAGGTCACAGAGCTCGGTCCCTTTCCCCATACGCACTCCTATGCGCGCAATAAGCACTCCGAAAAATGTACCTCCATCCATGCAATTTTAACGATCGAATCATTCTTTTTTTTTATTCGAAAAGCAAGCAAATCTGGCATTTTAGACAACCTGTCTGGGCTAAAGCCTGCGCTCAAAATGCAGAAACGCTGGTTTAAACAAGAACTGGTAGTACGTTAAACAGCTAATACTGACGAAAACAATACCTGCAATTATCCCTGGCACCACACTGAGGCTAAACTACGTTACTCGACTCATGGAGCAGAGTTGATATTTTTTTCTTTTTATCATCACTTCTCAGGTTCCTACAAGGAACTGAAAAGAAAAAAATTACCAGGCTGAACAGCAACTGGTCCCGCGCATTTCGAACGCCAATCTGCAAATAACATTTATTTTTCTGCCTCGGTAAAGTACTTCCGTCAGCAGCTGCTTGACATATGATGTAGTATATTTAAGTTAATTCAGTAGGGCTTTTTCCTACCCTTTTATTTAACTCGACAGCGTAAACGGCCACGTCGTCGTTAGCACTGAGCGAAAAACCTCCAGAGAAGCAACCTAGGTGGCAGGCCTGCCACCTAGGTCACGTGACCTTGTGACGTCACCACAACCAACCCACAAGCTGTCTACCATGGCAGGTGCCAGCTAAATTAATGACTGGTCCCAAGAGGTTGCTCGGGATGAGCAACCTGGGTCTCACAAACCCCACTGGAGGCAGTGCCTGCCATTGTAGGGCAGTGGCGTATAGCTTAACCTGTGCGCCAGGACTCCCATGAATCTATGCATGTAGAGTTAATGGGTATTAGCGCTATCTCGTCATACCCTTACGGAGGAGCTTACGTGTACCCTGCAATTTTTTTCTCAACTTCTTGTGTTTCTCAGTTGTGTGGGTTTCTAAGTGAACACAGGCCACCACCCACCGCGGGTTCGAGCTTCGCGCGAGCCAAGGGCCCCGATCAGCCGTCACCACACACACACTGGGACACCGCTGCAGCGCACTCAACCTCCGCTGGGAGGAGAGCGATTCGCCGCAAAGAAATAAGCCTCCAAGTTCACAAAGGAGACGTTTATTCACGTCGTCCTTCAGCAGGTACACACGCACTCAATCGTCACCCCGTCCCGGGGGCGCGCGAGGAGCAAGGCTCCGCTGCGCGCACGAAGCGACTCGAGCAATGTGCGCCGCTAGCACGCCGCTGCAGGAGAATGTCCCCGCGGCAGTGCTGTGATCTCTCTCTCGTGTCGACCGTTGGGCCGGTTGCGAGAGAGAGTGGGCATTCAACGCAAGGTACGCCTGTCAGAGGTCGCTGGACCCCGCTGGACAGGCTCGAGCCGCTGCAGGTCAGAGGACACGTGCGGGCGAGCTCGAGTAAGCACTGGTCCGAACGGCAAAGGCCGGCACGGACAAACAGTAACGTACGCACCTTACGCTGTCTCGGAGGGATCTCTCTCTCTGGGCCCCGCTCGGACGGTCGCGCGGCGCGCGGCCGCCCAAAGCGGGGTCCCGAATTCCCGCCAAAAGGCGCCAATGGCAAAGGCCCTTGGGGAGCCGGGGCGGAGCTGTGGCTAAATGACAGTGATTAGTCACCCAGCCGCCTCTCCACCGCCTGAGGCGGGAGCAAGGGAAAGAGGAGAAACAACGCGGGCGGCCGGCACAGCCGCGCAAAGGCGACGGCGGAAAGCCAGATTCCCACAGTTGTTAACACTGAGCTTTCGCTTTATGGGGCGACACAGTTTCAGAGAAGGGAGAGCGTGACAGTTTATGGTTTTGTTGTGGTTTAACGTCGCGACTCAGGCTATGACAGACGCCGTAATTGGAGGGCTCTGGAAATTTCGACCACCTCGGTTTTTTTAACATGCACCGACATCGCACAGTATACGGGCCTCTAGAATTTCGCCTCCATCGAAATTTCACCGCCGCGGTCGGGATCGAACAAGCGTCTTCCGGGTCAGCAGCCGAGCGCCATAACCAACGAGCCACCGCGGCGGCGGAGACCTTGATAAGGATCTAATTAGCGTTTGTCTGCCGTCGGCGGCATGGGAGCAGCTGGGAACTCGGGGTTAAGTCGACGCGACAGCTGCACACGACCCCTGTTCAACTGTTTCAACATTTTTCTCTCATCGCTATTTTCCTACACGCAGAAGCTCAATTTATTTGGCAAAGGACGAGTGAAGAGCAACTTCGAAACATTTTCCAAATTCAGAGGTAATTCCGGGTAGCCGGCTAGTAGACCCCGACTCCCCATTGCTTCCCCTTCCGGTCACCGGCGTTAGCAAAAACTTAGCAAGGGGAAGTTCTCTGCTTTTATGTACTGCCGGCCTCCTGATTCTAGCCTCGGGGGAGAGGGTCAGTGTACTAAAAATCAGTGCAAAGAAAACAGAAGCGTCAAGAAGTAAACATCACGATTCCAAGTCGCCATGCTGTGGTGCAGCGCAGCTTCTTCGTTACCTTTTACGCATGCTGAGCACAATTTTCACCCATGCCTAAGCACAATGGATTCGTTAATTCGAACTGGCGCTTCGGTACCGTAAATTTCATGCGTATCAGAAACTCCCCTTAATTCCAACTCCGCATACTCGATCAAATTTCGGGCCCGTCCAGGCTCAAATTATCGAGGTGACTATATCACATTGAACACTTGATAGTTCAATGAAAATCTCGCCAATGTACCCCGCACTGCGGCATAGGCCTCGGTGCCGAGAGATAAAATGGCCGAGTAGCCGGCGACGACAAATCGACTGCGGATCGGCACACCCATTCGCGCCGCACGGAGAGTCCGTAACCGCAAGTCGCTTCCCCGCCGCCAACATCGCGGTTGCCGGCCGCGGCGGCACTCTAGGGGGATCCCGTTGGCTGCCATCCAATCGCCCCCTCCGAGTGGGAAAGCTGCGCGCCGAGCTTTACTGCAGTTCCTCGAAGCACCAACAACCCCGAATCGAAAATAGGAGCCCGCCAGCGCGGTGGTTACCCCCTCGGACCGACGTAGGACCACCGTCACCCGGCGCCATAATCAAACCAATCTAAAAGGAAACCGATATGCTGGGCTAGTTCGCTACTGATTTTCGACGCGCCACCTAAATAAATTTCACGGAAACAGAGGAAGCACGTGTCTGATCTGTCAATTTCGCGCACAATGAAGGTTAGGCCAGTGCTTTTTAATTGTTTTGCATTTGCTTTGTACCAGCTATGCATGCATATATACACATTCTTTTCAAAGTAAAACTGAAGTTGGTAGTGTAAGTCCTGTCTGTGCTCCTTCCCATCTGTTTGGACAAATCACAGACAACCATAAAAGCCAAATAAGACCAGTCTGCCATAGGAGGATACTTGCGTGTTAGGTGACCATATTGTCTGGCATTTTTGCGTGTTAGGTGACCATATTGTCTGGCATTTTTGCGTGTTAGGTGACCATATTGTCTGGCATTTTCCAGTACCCCAACACTGTGTGCGGCCTGTCGCACTACAATTAAGCAATTTCCCCTTCTCATGTTTGTTCCCCCACAAAAACACTACCCATGAGGCCAGTGGTCATGGAGCATGAAGTGCCAACACTGGGGAAGTATTCCTAGGCATCCCATACAATTGTGACTTTTATTGCGAAAGCAACACTACGCCAGGTCTAACCGCTCGTTGCGTGGTCCGTGGACACCCCTGCTTTTAAAAACGAATTGGCCAACATGAGTGGCACATTCTTTACCGTTGGCTGTGATAGAAACAGCCATCGGCCAGTGCAGTGGTGCATCATTTAACCACTGCGCCACTGGGATGGTAGTGGTATGAGGACTCGCCACATCTATGACTGTTAAGTAGAGAATGAGCAATTCTGCATTTATGCACATTAATCCACTACAGCTATCACGTCATACCCCTAAGTGTCCTCTCCAAATGAAGAATGAACACCTGCTTTCGCTCATCTACTCAGTTTAACCACGTTAAACCCCTACCAATTTTTTTGTATGGCATGTCACATACAGCTGCAAGGACTCACTGTACAAAAAAAAAAAGCTGCCGTTATGAATTAAAAAATTCATACTAATGCAATGATATTGAAATTTAATCACCAAGAATACTTTTTATGCCAAGCTGAAAATTATTATTCTTTGCTTTAGTGTGGTATGAAATCTTGACTCTTGAGGTAGCATTTTCATCTCTCACAGGAACTGGTTCTGTAATTGCTCAAAGTTTAAAGCATGTCATGAGAGTTTCCTCGCAACATACAAAACATTAGCCTTTCTTCTGGGAACCCATGAAAGGCAACTATGAACAAGTAAAACAAAGGTGTAAATGTGGCATATAGTTATATGGTGTTTTATGGCACATAAGCAACTGTAGCTATCATGCTCCAAACAAAAGGTTAGATGATGTTATAAGTGTATAGATGTTACATTATATTAGATTTAAAACATTGGCTTCTTTAGAAACTTACAAACAAGCGAAAACTCGACGAATGTTTGCTCGCCTAAAATGTGGCATATAAGCGGCTTCCGAAAGGAAATGGCAACTAATTTCACCACCTTTCAGTTGTTCTGCCATGGTGTCAATTTTAGCCTGCAACAATATCATTTACAACTGCGCAGTTATCAAATGTGCTCAATGTTATGGAGTTAAAATCAAAGAGCAATCTTTCCACCTCTAAATTAGCCTACACTTTATGGATTAATTGCTGGCCCATTCTAGGTTTATATTTACTATTCCTCAACTCCCTAACTATGCCACAGTGCCAGCCCTATATTATCAAAGATTACAAACTTCATTTACTGTTCAACAGATTACACACAATGCTCCTTGCAACTTGCTAGCTTCAAAATGCAATTCAGCTGTGAGTATGCTTACTTGATCCTATGCGATCAAATCCAAACAAAAGTTTGTTCATTTTTCTAAAGTGCATGAACAGATTCACATACAAAGACAATAAACACACTTCCATTAGAAATATGTGAAGGCAGCATTAGTAATTTCATACAAGCTTCCCACTGCCTTCAGAAAAGCAGTAGATGATACCACACTAGACAGGTGCTCTAGCTATCTACACTATCGGTCAATGAGCCAGGGGATAAGAGTGATTGCAAAGACAAAGGCCAGCTCGCAATATGCTACGACAGCATTTCTGCAGTACTGCACACCAGCTCTCGATTTTCATCAAGCAGATGACAATAAACTAAATGAGGGATGAAGATAATCCACGCGTGTCATCAATTTTCACGTCCGTTTCTTCATACTTGATTCAGCACCAGAACGGATATAAGCCGCATCATTACCAGGAAGCCTCGCAACTGCTAATACACTTTGGATGTGCGTTTGGAGCTCCCTCATCGGCCGCTCCCATTTCGTGCGGCCGACACCGACCCACCCACTCACACGTTGCGGGCAGCCGGGCGAAACAGGCAAATGCGGAAGAGCGAAAAAAACTGCACCGGATACGCCGAAAACCGATCACATTATATAGACTAGGCTTGCGACTGGGTTACCTCACGGAAACAGGTTCCTTTTGTCTGCGAGTGTGGGACTGGAAGCGAACGACCGAGTAGCGAGCAGCAGCCGCTCGTTGCACAATGCCACAGTAGCTGTTCGTTCAGAGAGGTCATGTTCCCAGATCGCGGCGCACATGCTATCATCATTAGAGCCAACTTCAGTGCAGCAACAAACATCACACCCAACTTGACGTAGTCGTTAGTCGAAACGGGCAAAGTGCGAACACACTAGCGGCGAAAATTCAATCAGCTTTCTCTTGGCGCTCGCAAGGAGCGCGAGAAAAGATCAAATCCTCGATAACAGTAAAGCTAACGCGGTAATTACACGGCGGATGTGCGAACATGTGCACGACTGCGCGGGGAAATGCATTACAGAATGCGAAATAGCACTTGGCAACACGTGCAAAAGCACGGAGACGTTTGAAGCAATGCAGCGAGACACGGCTGCCCAACTGCGGAATTTATCGATTTTGGTACGCCTCCTCAGCACCGACGTGAATTTCGCTTTTCCTCGGATGCGGGTTGCGCTAAATGCCGTGACAAGACGCAATTCAGTTTGGCTCACGACAATGTAATGACTCACACTGGCATGTAGCTTCACGACGAAACGAACGAAACACAACAGCTGCTAAGCTTTCTCGGCGTGTGTAATGCCAACATGCCAACTCAACCGGCGAAGCAGCTGATGCCTAAGCCTACAAGACGACGCGCTCTGAAACAAAGCAGAGAAGCTGCTCTTACCGCCGCTCGACATCGTGAAAGCCTTCCGTTCTTCCCTTGGAGTAGTGGACATAGATGCCAACAGGGCTGTCAGGCACTAAGGATGCGATTCTTCTGCGGATTTGTTTACGCCGACGCAAAGCTGCTGTCGCTTACAACACCCTCGCAAAGCGTTCTCGAACTGGCCGCCAGACCGGCTTGCCTTGGCTTTGTGGCAGCCACAAAAGAAAAAGAAACATTATTGTTTTAGAAGCAACAAAAACTAATATACAAATTATTACAACTATAAATTTTTTAAATGTATATATTTTATAAATTATTTTTATTTATTTAGAGTATTTTGAAGCTTTGTCAAACAAGCTTTATGTTTTTTTTGTTGGTCCTAAGCCAAGTCTGGCCAAGTCGAGTCGCAGCGAATCACAACAAAACGCAATCATGGCGATGCAAAGGAAGACAAGCGTAAGTTTTGTAATAATTTGTCCCCTTCGTAATTTGTGTGGCTTCTTTAGCATGCTGTGTAGAAGCCGGAACGACTAGCAAACATAGGGCTACCCCGCACGCATTACTTTGCTTCCCTTTTTTGTTCCTTGCATCCTCTACGCAGCGGCTGACTGTGCATCGGCGTCTTTGAGCTGATTCTTGCTTTCTCCTCTGTAGGTTCGGCTGCCGCCAGAAGTAAACAGGATATTGTACGTCAGAAATTTGCCGTACAAAATCTCCGGCGAGGAAATGTACGACATCTTCGGCAAGTACGGAGCCATCAGACAGATCAGAGTGTAAGTGCGATGAGTTTTCATATATTGCGGACAACGTTAGCAACGCTCTCTGGTCGTCACGACAGAAGGCTGTACGTGTTACTGGAATGCCTGATTGTGTGTTAACTGACGGCGCATGCCGTTGGGGGCGACTCCTGTACTTACCTGATTTTATTCCTTTTGATGTTACCCTGAGACGTCGTGGTGCTTCTATAAGGTCCATGTATGTTCTGGTGATGCAAGCTCTTGCTACTTGTCTTTTTATTTTTTTCGTGCAGTGGAAACACACCCGAGACTCGTGGCACAGCTTTTGTTGTCTACGAAGACATCTTTGATGCCAAAAATGCCTGCGATCACCTTTCCGGCTTCAACGTTTGCAATCGGTACCTTGTTGTACTGTACTACCAGCCTACTAAGGTATGTATGGGCCCTGTGCATCGCTTCACAGTATCACAGTGTATTCGTTCAGCAGTCTTGTATGCCCACAACTTAATTAATATACAGCATCTTCGACAGGTCATCTTTGATCCTGTAATTCGGAGAGAGTGGATCTGATGTCGGTTTTTAACTAATTCAAAGGAGGCACTGGCAATCTGAATATGCGAACTATTATGGGAACACTTATGCAACAGAAACAGAACAGCGTGAAAGCCCTTTGGTTAGCACCAATTGGTCACAACATTTGGTGGATTTCATTTATTCCACTCCGCACTTGATTGCCAAAGCACATCTGTTTTCCATCCTCAGAGCTGTCAGTGGTGAAGAGTTTTACTTGCAGAAATGTTCATCGTAGTCTGTTCCGGGAAACTGTACATACTTATGCTGTCATTACGTGACACAAAAGCACTGCACTGTGCAGGGATTTTTCTCGTATTGTTTGCACTGAAAAGCACATGTATTGTAAATTCATGAAAGAAGAGAGCAATTACAGAGTTACAGCTGAAATATTCTCACACAAAGCCTTTGTGTACTTGCAAATACTGCTGGTGCAGTCATCACCATTAGCACTGCTGTTGCTGCTGCAGACGACAAAGAAACACTTGCGTGTATTTACAGTGATGCTGGTGAACTACAGCAGCTTTAAACTTCTACAAAAATAACTTCAAAGCATTGTCACGCAGCCTCTTGCCACTGTGAGCTTGTGTCCTTATGCATCACTGGCATGCTGTCTCAGCGCCAGGATTAATAGAAAGTATGCAAGTGACTCGCACCACCTGGCTACTCTAGCATCCAGACTGAGAGTGCCCTGGTACACCTTGAGCCAGAAACAAGCACTCATAATGAACCAGTCAGATTCATCAGGGGCTCTCTATTTAGACCAGGCAATGGTGCTGCTTGTCAAAGTGCTCTGGAAATTACCAGTCAAAAGTGCCATAAGGGAAGCTACTTTGTAATAGATAGATGACTGAACATGCAGAAAATGTTGCTAAATTCTAGATTGTTTACCAAGTTGCATAAGTTTCGAGACTGTGAGGCATGTCAAAGTGCCAAAAATGCTTTGAAGAACTCTGAGGACTACTGGTGGGC
The DNA here is from genome assembly GCF_055824585.1 of Amblyomma mixtum. Lineage (NCBI taxonomy): Eukaryota > Metazoa > Arthropoda > Arachnida > Ixodida > Ixodidae > Amblyomma > Amblyomma mixtum. Next base: position 323,860,976 of record NC_143012.1, read on the forward strand.
AGTTTATCTGTCAGAAATAATCACCAGTGGAGGTTTAGTGCCATGTGACTTTGATCTTCTCTGTAATGACATTGCATACAGGTCCGGTTGCCTGAGTTTGATGGCTTACATTTAACATATTTTTCATTCACTTCCTGTATCTCTACCTGAGAGTAGGAAATTAGAGCAGTTTGCAGTGTGATCAGGTTACGAGTGGTGATAGTGCCTTTACCCTAACATGCACAGGCAGCCAGCGGCCTATGTGACAGTGTATTCCCATGTGCTTTACATATATTACTCTGAATTCACTATTCGAAATTTGTTTAGAAAGGTCAGTATCTGTTACTTGCATACCTCAGCTAATTGGCTATTGAGTCGGAGTTCAGTCAAAGAAGAAAACTTGAGGGAACACTTAAGAGAGAGAGAGAGAGAAAAGGACGGAAAGGCAGGGAGGTTAACCAGGCGATGCCCAGTTGGCTACCCTACACTTGGGGAGGGGAACAAAGGGGAAAAAAGGAAAAAGAGCAGCAAGGAAATGAGTTTTCTAAGTGTCCAGTGACCACTATGTCACAGGGATAGAGGGCGCGCACTGAAAACTTAAAGATTATAGGCTGGAATGCAACCCCGAGTCCCTTAAGAAATTCAGGAGCGCTTTCACCGCTTTCCGTTGTGTGGAAGGTTGTGTCCAAGGCCCCAGAACGTTGGTCTCTGTTAAAGGACGCGAGTCCAAGCGGAGCAGAGAAGCAATTAAGAAACCGCGCTCTCGCTCAAAACGAGGGCAGTCACAGAGGAGGTGGCTGATCGTTTCGTCACAACCGCACTGGTCACACGCTGGAGAGTCAGCCATTGCGATGAGATGGGAATAAGCGTTTGTGAACGCCACTCCCAGCCACAGGCGGCACAACAGCCTAGTATCACCGCGGGGGAGGCCGAATGGTATAGATGTTGGAGCAAGAGGTTGAAGTGATGCGAGCGGGGTGTCCAACCTCCAGGGGCAGACCACGACGTTACAGTCAGGTTTCGGGCGAGCAGTTGAAGGTGCCTTGCTGCGTCAGCTCTTGTCAGTGGTATGCGGACAGTGTTGGTTGTATCGTGAGCCGATCGAGCAGCATCGTCAGCTAAGACGTTACCAACAATGCCGGTTAAGCTCTGTCTTAAGGGTATGATGCAATAGCATTAATGGGTCCCTTTAGTGACCTGGGGTCCTCTTTATGTATCGCTTTACAGACATGGATGCTGTTCTTTCACCATCACACAATGCTTGGCCTACCCGTAAGAGTACATTGCGATAGCTTTAGAGAGCCCTCCTCACAAGTACTACACCTTCTCCATCCCCTATGTTTTGCCTACATGCCCATATATGTGGAGTTGGTCATTGTCTACTTTACGTTCATCAGGGAGTCTTCATACCACTTCTGCCACAGTGGTGCAGCGGTTAAGCGATGTGCTACTGCCCCGGCAGGTGGCCGTTTCAAACACAGTCACCAGAGGGGCTTATGAGACCCAGATTGCTCTTCCCGAACATCCTCTCACAACCAATCGTTAATCTAAGTTGCTACAGTGGGCAGTTTGTTCACTATCCGGGTGGCAATTTGCCACCTTTCACGGTGAGCAGAAAGTACGTAAGCGAGGGGTGTGGTAGGACATTGGTAGGGCTTGGTTATTGCAGTTGTGTGTTTTGAGGCATTGTTCCACTACCTTACGTGCCACTGCAGACCTAGGCTTCACCTCCTCACCATCTCTAGCGAAGCACTGTTTGTTCGCTGTCATCACCCAGTTAGGGCAGTAACTTGGTTAAGTAGGTTTTTCCACTGCATGTAAGGGCACTGACCCAAAACCACTTAATAAAAAAGTGTCATGTTTTGGTAATTGCACCAGTTTAGCAGGAGTTTCATCCTGGCTGTAACACGCAATTCGCAGGATATGTTGCTCTCTCACTCAATGCAGCGTAACAGCCCAAAGATAACACGACCGCTCAGTTTTGAGAGTAAACCTCGTCTTGCGTTTTTGTCTTACAGCTGCATCATTTAACTTCCGTTACTTTCCTTTATTATTAATGGCAAAAAAAAAACAGCTCTTAGTGAGACTATTTTTGTTATAATTACTAAGTAAATCGTCTGCTATTTCTGAGAAAAAGGCCAGGAACAGGCCAAGATAAACTCCTGACTGAAGTGTCTCCTGACTGCGCAGGAATGCCACATTGTCATCGAAAAAAAGTCAGTAACTCCGCTGTAGAAAATGATATTCGCTGAATAAAAACACACCGAGAAAAGTTCGCCAAATTAAAAAAAAATAAAAATTGAAAACTCCAGCCCCCACTTATCAGCACTCATACCAATTCGGAAACTCCACTTCAAGAATTGACTGGTCCCATGGGCGACTTTATGGGGGCTTATGGAGTCACTGGCTAAGTTTTTCAGAGCACCTTGTTCCTTTTCCTCGCGCCACCGTGCTTGGAAGAAATATGGCTGCCACAGACAAATGTGCCAAATTAGCTAAGGCCATCATTTGTAGGAACCTTCTATACAGCGACAGGGTTCCATAGCCTAAGAGCTTTCCTCTAGGACCCGCATACATGCGCGAGACAGAGTCCGTTCACATTATCTCCCAAGTTAGTTGTGCCTTATGCACATAAGTTTAAATTGTCACTTATAACAACCACATTGCATAAGCAGATACATGGAGAACCACATATGCAACTGCAGTGCTGAGACGGTCAGTCAGCGCTAGCCATGAAGCTTCCAAATCCAGTGGCAAATATATGACGATCACAGTACTTTGATAACTTCTGCAGTGACTCTAGGGGCTTATGCATGGCGGTGCCATCTGGAACCAAACCAATAAAAGCTGTCGCAATTATCTTCTGAAGGCAGTCTCTTTTTTTTGCTTGTTTTATTAATTTATACCTCCGACTGCTATATCTGTGGATTTTCATTCCTCCATCTGTTCCACTGATTTCTTTGCCAGGTGGTTCTGATTTCATCAACAATCTCGGATAATGTCTTAGCTTGTAACCTTAACACAGTTTACGTTATTGACCCTTGGGTGTTGACACATTCAGTAAGCCCCCTAGTTTTGGCCTTATCAGAGCTCCGTTTTTTTTAGTACATAAAGCCTATGGGAAGTTTCACAACTGGTAAGATCGAAGAGCTGTGCTACTTATAGCCCGTAGTGGTGCTTTGCCGCACAGAAGTAAACGAGCTGCAGAAAACTTGTTTACTTTTTGTAGTTTGTAAATAATGTACATAGCTCTTCCCAGTCCCTTCTTGTTACTCTCCCTGTCCCGTTTATTTCCACCTGCTGCTGCTCTGGATTACAACATTAGATAGCAATTGCCATGGCCAGCAACAAAAACGACTACTACCACACAAAGAAGCCCATTAGCCCCCCAAAATTTTGAGTTATTGTTTTAGTCTATTGATAAGACGAAATGAAACAAATTCAAAACGGCCTAATGTGTCATTTATTCATTGTGGAGGTGGTGAACACTGTGTAGTGGGCACTTCTGACTCTGCAGTGCACCACTATGATTTCGACATACAGCTTTATTAAGGCGGAAGCCTTTAATGCCTCATCGTTGTAAGCAGGAGCTGTCGACAGAAATGTCACGCTTTTCAATTGGTCGAAACGGTCGTGACGTCACAATGTGCGAATTTCAAACGGGCCCAATTGTACTTTGGCTACTAACCATGCAACCAATTAAAGGGATCGTATAGTGATGCTCAAAGTATGTTTAACTGAGTTTAGTTTGTAGTCTAATTATAACCTTTCTAGTCAGACCAGATAAATAAATAAAACCGAGTAAGAAATTTGCCGAGCTTGGGAATCGAACCCCGGTCTCCGGAGTGCGAGTCGAGCACGCTACCACTCCGCCATGCCAGCTCGATGGTTTGGAATGAACAAAGGTGCGTCTAGTGAGTAGAGTGTCTTGGTTCACTCCCATCTTCCTCCCTTCTGGTTATGGGGAGGTTTAGGTGTCTGCTGAGATATGAGAGACAGGTACATTTCCTTTCCTCAAAAACCAATTTACTGAGGAGCAAGGCATATTTGGTCCAAATTGGTCCATTGCGTGACGGGTGTCCACCGAAATATGTGAGGCAGTTACTGGGCAACTTCCTTTCCTCAAATACAATTTTTGACTAGTGTCTACTGAGATATGTGAGACAGTTAATGCGTAATTTCCTTTCCTCAGATACAATTTTCATTTTCTTCATTAAGGCCCCTCTTTCTTCTTTCACTCACACTTCCTCCCTTCCTGTATGGTGCGGCTCAGGTGTCCACCGAGATGACAGTGAATTACTGCGTAATTTCCTTTCCTCAGTAATTTCCTTTCCTCAAGAAGCGTTGCGTTCAATGGGCTATGCATCCCTCCGAACGGGTGGTGGCGTTATGGCAGCGCTACAACAGGTGCTACAACAGGCTGTCGCGTTCCTCTCCTAAACGCGAAGCTAAAGCGTCATTAATTGGCAGTTAATTAATGCACCAACAAAATTGGCAGTGAACAATCGCGCAGCAGAATGCAGCACTCAGGCTTTCGCCTTTCACCACTTTAGCCGCTTAAGTTCCTCGTAATTTTTTTGCATGTATCTATGTCACCTGCTGCAGTTGAAAACATGTGCAAGAGGTCCAGCATAGCTTGGTGTGAAACACACTATGTAGAACGCTCGTTGGTAAAACTTTGTGCCTGTTTCTTCCATTGTATCATTCGTCTACCGTGATACTGATTTTCCCTTTTTGCTTTCATTACAGGCCTTCAAGCGAGTCGACCAAGAAAAGAAGAAGGAAGAAATTGAGAGAGTCAAGAAAAAGTATGGTGTTTCGTCTGATGACTGAAGTTTGCAGGTTACTACAGTCGTACCAAGTGTCATTATTGTTCATTTCAATAAATGAGCCCCCCATTTCATGCCCTCAGCTGGTTGCTGTTCTATTTCCCTCTTCCAGAAATATGGTGCACAGAGAGCCTGTAATATTGAAACATCAGTTGGATGAGGCAGCTTAAGGTAAGAGGGTAACTGGAAAATTTCTGTATAAGTTTCAAATTTCTGGAGGATGCTGTACACTAGAAGTCCATTAGTGTCACAGTGAAATGCAACCTATTTATTTATTTACTTATTTTTCCTTCAACAGAAAGGTTGATAAAACTAATAAACAAGGTAAACTTTAAGCATTCAGATTATGCAGTTTTAGCTGAAGAAAAACAAAAGCCTTGGATGTTTGACAGTAGTAGTAGTCAGTCCAGTAAGATAGTTCTGCTCTTGAGAAATACAAGATGTGAGTGGCTTATATGTTTCAAATTTATGTGGATAATCAGTTCTGGATGAACATGATAATTGGACTACTGCAGTATGCAAATGGGGCTTGTGATGAATAGTTTTGTGAAGTAAGAGAGACGAAAACGTTCTGAAGTACAAGAGAAGATAGATGCAATGTATTTTCTGCTGCAGCTGTGCTTGCAGTATGACTGCTTGTGTGGAAAATAAGTGGTGTCATTCTGTAAAAAGGTAATCACTGAATTACAGCAATCTTGGGCTCCATTCAACCAAAGAAACAGCTGGTTTTAGTGTGATGGCATTAGAGTTGTCACACCAAAAGCCCTTGTCTGAGATGAAAGTCACTGATTGGTCGAGAGAGGTCATGTGGCCTTGTGATGACATCACAGCATGCCCTGACGGGCCAACCCTGACTGGCTATGGCCTCAGGTGAGGTCTTGTTAGGCTTTTCTCAATCGAATCAAGCCATACAAGTGAAAGTCGAAAAGGCAGTAAACTTAGAAATGGAATCCTACCAAACCTCTACTTTTTGGCAGTTGCATGTGGTGCCACGCAGCTCGGATGTTAAATGGTAGGCAGAACCTCTCAGTGCTGTGGCATACAGCATAAATAAAAAATTATGTTCAATTTGCGTAGTTAGGTCAAATGCAAATTAGGTGCACTAGCAGCTTCATTTCGGTTCCAGTGTTCATGGATGGCAGTTGCTCGGATAGCGGTAATGGGTTAGCGTCCATATATGCAGAATCGGTCATTCTCTACATTCATAGATTCCTGGAAGTCTTCCTGGTGCTGTGGTGTAGTGGTCAAGCAGTGCCCCACTGCTCTTCTCTGACAGGTGCTGCCATCGGTGGGACCTGGGTTGCTTGGGCTGGGTTGCAACCCAGGTTGCTCTTCCCGAGCAGCCTTTCACAGTTAACTGAGCTGCCACTTGACACTGTGGGCAGGCTGCTCACCTGCGCACAGAGTGGTGACAACCTGCCAGAAAACTGGCTTCAAACACACTAAATGCGGGGAATGACCACTATAAGTGCTAGCGCGCTAAAATAGTTATGGGTGTCAATGTTGATGTCACCCATGCTTTCATGTTTGAATATCATACATTTCAGCTACAAGAATTAAGGTTTGCTTTGCATGAGACATAGGGATGATTCAGCAGTGATTACAAACATCTTTATTTCTTCAATATTCTCAGAACATGTAGGTGGGCCGCCTAGTCCGGTAGTCCATTGGCTGCTGCTGCTGCACTGGCCCTCCCCACCAGCCAGTGCTGATGGTCAGGATCACCGCTGAGCTGAATAGCCTCCCACTGCTCCTCCGAGGGGTTGGGAATGGGGTCAACTAAGGGATTATATTGTCATGCCCACACCATATGGTAGAGGTTAGCTACCTCTCCACAGTGTGGGCACCGCGGAGAGTATAGTGTAGGGTACCACAGGTGTAATTTAGCTGGCGTTGGGTATGTGTTGGTTTTGTATTCTCCTAAGGGTGTTCTCTTCTAACTTATTGAGGGATTTGTGTGGTGTTGGGTACTCCTTTCTAGCTGTTCTGTATGGCGCGAGATTGTCAGCATACACTGCTAAACCTATTACCCTTCATGGTCATCAGGGGGCGACGCCCGGTATAAAAGAGCTCGGGCATGCCTGTGGGCGGCTTCGTTTCCTCCTGGTAGTTCCAGGTGACCGGGGAACCAGATGACCGAGACTTGGTTGGGTGCATGCTTAGTCAGCAATGACAACCCTGACTTGTGAATTAATCCGTTATTGAAGTTGCGACAGGCGTTCTGGGAATCAGTGAGCACAACGGCGTTGGGGTTAGATGCTACAGCTAATGCAATAGCTGCCTCCTCTGCATGAGTGGGGTTAGATGTTTTCACCGAGGCGCAGTTCACCATCGACCCTGAATGCGTTGAGACCACAATAGTCATGACTCCATTCTTAGAATTTGGTTTCTATGCCAGCATTGTTAGCAACATGAAAAACCTTGAAATGTGTGGCTTTGTTGCTGTGAACATTTTTATTCACACAAGAGAAAAAAAAGTGGATGTTGCTTGCTACATCAGCTGGGTGTTACATGGATGAAGGAAAGGTGGCGTCTACTACGAGACAGTGAACAAGAGTAGAACAGAAGCATTACGTACATGCATATTATTCCTCACGAGCCCACCTCTACCTTCACCTCTAAGTGCAGGCTTATTACCATGCTTCTGTCACCATTCGAGGGCTGACACATGGTGCGGTGGCCATCCTGCAGCAACCGCAAACAAATGCTGCCGTCACACGAGACCTACTCACCGAATGGAAATGCCATGAACTCCCAGACTTGGACAACTCTTTCACAGCACCACAATTAAAAATGGGAACAGTCAGTACAGCTCATATACATCAGGTACAAATGGCATCTAGCGCCTCAATACATGACCAACACTGCACTCCAATTTGTATTCCAGTGGCCATGGCCACTAGCATCAACCTGGCCTCGTTGTAGGCTTCTCAACTACATTCATGACGTAGTTATTTTCTACTTGAGCCCACTGGCTGTTCTCTGCATCTATCTTTTTAAAACAAAAGTGTGGTCACTGCCACCTCTGACGAATATGAGTGGTTACAGAGAGCAAATGAGCCGTGAAGACTATGTATTCTCCTCGTTTTTACTGTATGTCAACCCCTTATGTTACCGTAAGCACAATGAACAGCCGAGCATTCCAACATTTCATCATTATTTTATTAATCTGTCTAAGCAAAAAAGAAAAGGCGGATTGGAGAACAGGCGCTCCTACTTATTTTCCTTCTGGACGTCTCCGCTCTCCTCTGTGGTTTTGCCACTCGCATCAGTAGCCTTGCCCTCATCAGTGCCTGCAGCCCCGACGGCCATGAGCTTGGCGAGCATCTTTTCTTGTTTCGCTTTCTTCTTGGCCTCTTTCTGGGCTTTCTTCCTCTCTTCCTCCTTCATCTCCATCACCTCCTTGAACTTGGGATCGGAAGGCTCAACATTGTAGCCAATGTACTCACGGACCTCCAGTATCATCTGTTCGCGCTGCAGCCGCTCTTCGTCGGCCTTGGCCTTCCTTGCGGCCTCCCGTTCTAGCATTGCTATCCTCGCGCTCGCCAACTTTGCCATGTTTCGCTCGATTTCCTCTTCCCGAAGTCTCCGCGCTTCCACCTCTGCCTGTTGCTTGGCTCGGTCTTCGTCGAAAAGCTGCTGAAGCGTCGGGTAGAACTTCTTCTCGATGTATACTAGGTCTTGAAGCTCCTCTTTGGAGGGCCACATAATGCCCGGGTTGATGCCCGTCGCGCTACCGAACTTGGCGTAGTCCTTGCGCATGTTAGGGATATTATATTCGAATTCCATCATGGGAGAAGTGTACTCCAGCTTGACGCCTCTGGCGTATACGCGCCGCGAAAGGCGGGACACATCACGCTTTCTGTCGATCTCTTCCTTGGATAGCGTTCTCACCGCGGTACTCGTGGACGCGATCGCCGATGTTTCGGATGTGGAGCCAGTGCAACGACGAAGCGAGTTCGGCACGAGCTTCAGCGAGGACAAAACTGCGCTTCTCAAGGCAACCAGCATGGTCGTCGATACTTAAACAGTAAGAAGACAAACCAAGTAATATCCCAATTTGCAACAGTACGTCAATTTACGGGCGCAAAAACTGCATATTCAAGCCACACGTCCCGCACAGAGAACAGCGATCATGCACGCCGCCATTTTAATTAGCAATAGGAGCAGTAGAGAAATGTTGAGACATTCGAATACTGTAGATAGATTGTATGGTCGTGACCCCATTGCGTTGGGGTAGTGACAATGGTCTTCGGCAATTTCTCACTTAGCTAATAAGTACAACTACCAGTGTGTCTTTACTAAATTTATTGTGACTTTTTTATATTTGTTGTACTGCACTTATTTGTTAGCGGCACCAGAGCCGCTGACGAAAACGAAACCGAAACCCCGCGCGGAAAGCTCGGCCGCCAATGTACAGTGCGTCACATAACGATCGTAAATAATACGGTAACAAAGTAGTAATGGCTTGTTCACTAAAGCACAAGACAGAGGTAACTAAATACAGCAGCATAAATATTTTAGCGGAGCTTAGTTAACACAGAGACGAGAAGGCGTGGTTGTGCGGGCTATATTTAGGTGCGCTGACCCTGAGGCCCCAAAACCGTTTTCGATGCTCTCGCAATTCTAGGTGAAGGGGTGCACATCCTCGAAGGTATTTCGCGACCCTTGTGCGGGCCATTGGTGCGGGCTACCGGCGAACAGCGTACAATGGATTTGCACGGCAGGATAAAGAGGCCACGCCATGTCAGAATCATTACAGTCGGAAACATAGAAGCCGGAAAGGTACTATTGCATGGAGGACGCGTGCATTTTGAACTGTACACGTTTCATGTAGCTTATCACGCTAAGAATATTGGCGAAATTATATGACAGTATGTACAGACTATTTGATGCAAATGCTACCGTATACCTGCGGGTTGAGCTTAACTAATATTTCACGATGTTAGCAAGAATGAAACCCTGTACATGCAGATTAATGGCAGCAGCTAGCTGTACTTTTTCATGCGAAAGAAGAAGAGTTGTCATAATTTTTCATATAAGCAGCAGTGTTAAGAGAATTCAGTGACTAATAAATAAATAATGCGCAGTAATTCTCAAAACGGAGGTAAATCGCGCATACTGACGATGATTCAACAAACTATTTGCAGACCAGCATAATCAAGAGGTACTGCGATGGAAGATTTTCTTCGAAGTATCAAGCAACAGTAGGCGTTGACTTTGGAGCAACTAGGTGCGCTGCAAACAATACTCAACTGTTTCTAAGCTTTAATAGCCCTTGCTGCACTTTTACACTCTTCTTTTGTGCTTTGTTACCATCACAGGGTTTCTGTTGACAGCACTGATGTTCTGGCCAACATATTTGACCTTTCTGGACATCCTATATTCAAAATAGTGAGTCCCATATTAAACCAAAGAAATAAAGAGAGATATCCCACCAAACTGTATCACTTCAATCTTTCTTAGGTACGTATGGAATTCTACTCAAACATTGATGCTGTTCTCCTTGTGTATGACATCAGCAACAGTTCAAGCTCTGAAACACTTGAGCGATGGCTCAACGAGATGGCACAGGGCATGGACAATACGTCAGTGGTTTGTGTTGTGTGCGGAAACAAGGTAATAACCAAGCATCCTGCTGTATATTGACCGGTTCATGTCAAAAGTGAATGAACCATTCCCTCTGCTCCACACATTCAGAGTGACAAAGCACATGCACCAAACAAAGAAGTGGAGAAATGGGTGGACCTCCACAAATTTTCGCACTTTGTTGTGTCAGCATACACTGGTGTTGGCATCCACGAAATGTTCCAGGTATGTCCGCCTATTCTCCCGGAAAAATTCTTTAATAATTTCATGCATTTTTTGCACCTACGGTTTCTATGAATAAAATATGCTGAGCCACAAAAATATCCAAACTCTCCAAGTTAGTTTTAGGGAATAATTTACCGGTCAAGGTACTTGTGTGGCCTAGCAAGCAGTGGTGTTTTGAACAAATTCTCTTTCGGAGTAGCACAACGCCTCTCCCAAAAAGACCGGGAAAAAGAAGTCAGTTTTTATGTAGCCAAAAGATTGAAATGTGAAAAAATGTAGCATGAAGAAGATGCGAACGTGAAGTGTACACTCAAGCTAGAAAGTGACAATGTACAAGTAATGAAGGATGAAAGGAGGAATGAATGAACACACGTGTTGAAAGGAATAGATGAACATCACTTCAATTTTTCTATTGCGCTCAGTGTTCTTTATAAATTTTTGCACTTTAGAAATCAATCATGTGGATGTGAAGTTACTTAGGCAAGGTTTTATCAGGGTACTTGGGCCAAACCATTACAAAGTGCAGAGCCAAGCTGCTGGACTGCAGTAACTGCATCTAATTCTTTTATTCCTCCACTATTCTCATAGAGCCTTCTGATGCAAGTCCTCGAAGTGCATGACATGGGAAGGGACCCAGTAGCACTGTGGTCTTCATGCAATTACAGCAAAGAGGAGCTCCAGGCAGTCCACCAAGTACGTTGGTCCCGATCAGAGTACGAGAAGCTGGGTGTCGACACAAGGGCATCTAGGTAAGTGACGAAAGTAGCACGTTCACATCACATAGAGCATAACACAGAATTAGTAAAAAGTAGGCAAGTGATCATTAGTTGAAGGGAAATATTAAACCAGCACATTCACGTCACATAGTCAGTGAAAGTTTTCTATCAGCAGTACTCAGTGTGTTCAATGTGCACTGACTAAAGTTGAAGCAGCTGCAAGAAACTTGAGACTCAAATTTTTTACTGCTGTGTTGCATCATTAAAGTGAACAATAAATGGCACACAAAACACTTAGTATGGTATGCAGGTCTTTGGCCCTCCATGCTTCTAAGTGCACCATTTTAATTAAATAATCATGATATCAGGATTACTGTTGTCAGGAGCCACAAAAGTAATGACAGAAGCATTTAATATCATGTCTGCAGTTGTGAAAAACATTTTCGTTCAGCTGTCCCAGCAGCTGCACAGTACTACAGGCACAATGAAATGCAGATATTTCGCATGAACCAGAACACACAAACTTCTGCATTTCACACAAACAAATGACATTATACCTTTGACATGAAGGGTCATGCATGATGTATGTTAGCAGCTCGATATTGATTAACTTGAAGAGTAGAGTTGATTTCAGTACGTACTGCCTGGCAAAAACAAAACTTGCATGGAGAAAATTAATGGGAGAGCTCATTATGTGATCAGTGGGGGTGTATGAATACCTAAATGCCATGACCAGACTGAAAATAAATATTCGGAGAAAATATCAAATCAAACACCAAAGAATTTTTCTTAAATTCTGTAACATTAAAGAGACGGCAAGGATATAAACAATTTACTTCATATTGTTCAAAATATGATGTCACCATAAATCACATGGATAATATTCCTGATTTGACTAGTTTTCACTTTTCACGGGAATTTTCACTTGTGATGCTACAATGCCAATGCCCCATTCACTGCAGAGAATATCCTCTACATAAGTGCTGGTTTAAAAATGCCACTGACATGACGGAAGAGAAAATGGTTCATGCAGGTTTAACGCCCCAAAGCGACTCAGGCTATGAGGAACACCGTAGTGAACGGCTCCGGAAATTTCGACCACGTGGGGTTTTTTAATGTGCACTGACATTGCACAGTGCACGGGCCTCTAGAATTTTGCCTCCATTAAAATTCGATCTCCGCAGCGGAATTGAGCCCGTGTCTTTCGGGCCAGCAGCCGAGTGCCATAACCACCGAGCCACTGTGGCTGCTAGGAGAGAAAATGACTTAGCAGCCTTTGAAAAAGGAAACTGGGGATCATTTTTAAAACGCCGTGCATCACATTGGTTTGGTTCTGCAAACTGTCTCTAAGTTTTAGATGTACGGGAACATGTTACAACCAAAATATTAGCTGTAAACAAATATTGAAAGATATTCAGTATCAAAATCCTGAATCTCATAAGCATCAATATACTATTCCGACCGTATTTGAATCCTGACACTCATTCAGCGACTGAAACATCATTTGGGTAAAACATGTTCATTCTGCCGCTTCATGATTTATTCTGGCCCATGGTATTTTCTTCAATTATAATCATAAATGCATTTTTATATGCCAAAACAACACTGTGGGCTATGAGGCATGCTATAGTGGTAGGGCCATGTAATAATTTCAGCCTCTTAATGTCCTTGAGCATGTACTAAAATCTCAGCACTCAAGTCGTTTTGTGTTTTGCCTTCATCGAAATGCGAGTGCCGAAACTGGGATTAAAACCCTTACCTCATGCTCTACAGCCAAATGCCCTAGGCACTGAGCCATCACAGTGGGTACAGTCTTTGTTAGAAGTATACAGCCCAAGAGGTTTACTTCTAGGCTATGTACTGGGGCTGTTAGCATCGCCTTGAAGACCCAAGCTTCATAGAGGCAAAGACAAGAATTCCTCCCACCTTCAAGAAATTTACATATCGACGATGCGAAACCAGCTACACAGCAAGGCCCAGAAAGAAACCTTCTGCTGGGCTGGATACTCCATCTTTACCACATTTCTGTACAACAGCCAAGCTAATGTATGACACTAACACAATGGTTGGTTGTTTTTGCCGGTTGCAGAGATGACATCAACAGGTCTTACCGCCGCCTAGCAGTCCTACTTCACCCAGACAAAAGCACAGCACCGGGCTGCGAGGAGGCCTTCAAGATGCTTGCAGCGGCAAGAACTGCACTGCTCAAACGTGTACTGCACTGACAGGAACTGCCACTTAGTCATTCATTCACTTTAAATCTTACCTCACTTAAAGCGTTGCTCCACACCCATCATCCTTTTGTGAGTGTTGGCTCTATTCTTACCACCAGATGATCAGGATCATTTTATCAAAAGCCTTGCCTTGTTTTGGCACATCTGTGCCTGTCATAACACCTGGAAATCTACGGAAAAGCGCCACTGGTTGTGTGCCACATCAATGACAGTATAACACGACAGAGGTTTGACGAGAACTGGTGCCAGGTGATGTGGGCCCCATATTTTACATTAACCATGCTAGGAGAAGGTAAGTGACGCCAACCAAGTAAAATACAGGAAAAACACGACGTTTCGGGACCGGCTCGGCCCCTTCTTCACGGTGTGACTACGGGCGAGCGCAGCTTGGCTTTTTAAGCCCCTGTGTGGAGGACCTGCGGGTCAATGGCCGCAGCCCATGGACGTAGGATGAGGGGAGAGTCCCCAGGGAACGATTAACATTCTCTCGTGTTTGCTGTATGTGCCACGACTCGAGTAGAAGCCTCCTGCGTGGGTTAGCTTCCGTTTCCAATACAATGGTGCTGTCGAAGTCAATTGGGTGGTCACACCCTTCACAGTGTTCGGCCACGGCGCTGCGTTGACGATTCATGTGACGGACGTCCGCTTTGTGTTGGTTCATCCTTTCCGCGAAGTTCTTCGTTTCCCCTATGTACGACGCCGGGCAGACGGAACACGGAATTTTGTACACGACGCCCTGGGCCTTTTCTCTGGGCTGCCGGTTTTTTGGGCGGGGGAGAAGGCGACCGATAGTGCTGGTCGGTTTGTGCGTTGTCAGCACCCCTTCTTTTCCGAGAATGCGACCGAGCGTCTCGCTCACGCCTCTCACGTAGGGGATGCAAACACGTTTCCGCTTCTGGCATGCGTCTGAGGAAATAATAGACCGGATTTTGTTTTGCCTTTCTTGCTTCCTGATAATGCGCCGGATGAATGAGCTTGGGTAGCCGTTCTTTTGGAGGTCAGAAATGACTCGGTTCTTCTCCTTCCTTTTATCTTCACTTGAGGAACATATGGAGTCGGCTCTCTTCAGTAATGACGTCACGACAGATGCTTTGTGCGGGATAGGATGGTTCGAATCGAAATGTAGGTACCGTCCTGTGTGGGTTGGCTTCCTGTGCACCGAGGACTGCAGGCCTTTGTCGTGCCTTGTAAGTAGGACATCCAGAAAAGGCAGGCTGCCGTGCTGTTCATGTTCAACAGTAAATTGTATGGCCGGTTCAACTGAATTTAGATGACTCTGGAGGTTTTCTATCTCTGAGGTTTTCACCACACAAAAGCAGTCGTCTACATAACGGAGGAATAACTTTGGCTTGGGATTAAAGGAGGAGAGGGCCCGGCTTTCGACGTCTTCCATGGTTAGGTTAGCCACTGTGACTGAAATTGATGCCCCCATAGCAGTTCCGGTTGTTTGCTTGAAAAATTCTCCGTTGTAGGTGAAAAAGGTACTGCGCAGACAGAGGTCGAGAAGGCGACATACCTCATCGACGTTGAGTGGAGTTCTCTCGTGCAGCGTTTGGTCGTTTTCGAGTGCGCCATGCTGCTGGCAAAGTTTTTATGTACAAAGAAGGCATTACTGCACAAGCAGCAGAAAAAAAAAAAGAGTACAGTAGCTGCAGTGCTGAAATATAACCTGTTAAGTGGTAGGCTGCAACTAATACCACTAATTGTTGCAAAAGTAATGGCAAAATTTGTCATGCACTGTCTTGAGACAGGGATCATCACGCGTGTGGCACTTGGTCTCCTCGTTGAGGATAGTGATGACCCGTCTTTACTATCCTCAACGCGGAGACCAGGCTCCATATGTGTTCCGAGGCCAAAAAGTGACAACATTTGGGATAAACTGACAGGCACTGAACTGCACAAAGGGCGCTATGACCAGGGCACAGCTCCTTTCTTGAACAAGCACAGTAATTTAAGCTCAGGTCTAATGAAGATATACTCGCACCAAATTAAGCTGTACACATAAAGTCAACGGATCTTCTTCAAGGTACGCATACCAAGACAAGAGATTTGGCCATATTTCAGCACTTGGGTATGCTAAATTATCAAAAATCTTGGAGGGCACTATAAATGTGAAATAAATTTTTTCTGTGAGCCTCTAGTAAAAATAACGCAAAATGCGGGCATTATGGAAGTTGTGGGTAACCTTAGTGAAGACAGAGCACAGCCTCTTTACATGCACATACACCTGTGGTCAAAATTTTATCCGAGGCTTATCACTAGCAATTCAATGGCACTCTGTAATTTGCTTCGCCAGACCTAGAAGCGAATATCCAATTTCAGACTGCATATAAAGACGGTGGTAAGCATTTTTCACTGGTATTGTACCCCATAAACCTTTGGCTGCAGGGAAATTTCCAGCATTTTCATGACCACGTGCTGACGCTCAAAGGAAGACACACGTCTATAATTGAAAGTATAGTATTTAATAAACATCCTGCAACTAGAGTGAGACTATACATGCATATTTTCTTTGTACGACTGAAGGAGTAGCCTTCACATGAAACCAACAACTTTTCAGAATACTTGAAAAAAATAAAAGCAACAGAAAAGTATAACATTGTAACTAGTACAGTGTGACTAGAACTAGAATAAGCAGTGCATCTAATGAGAGTAAATACATTTATGCGGTGTTGTGTTAGATGCATTAATACAAACAAGCCAATGCATGGGCCATCATAAACTGCCGAACATACATGGCTTGCAATCCACTAGAGCAACAGCAGTAGCAGCATGAAGAGTGGTTATTTTGACTCAAAATATTAAAAAGCTGTTCCACACTTTCTCCGCATTATGTTTCGTGCAAATGATGTCGTAGCATATGATACACATTTGATTATAAAAATTTTCCGGACCAAAGAGTAAAACAAAATTTGAGAGTCAAGGAAAATTTCTTTAACGTCGTTCTTACTGTCCTTTGATCATGTCTTTGAGCAGATGCAGGCTAATCAACATGCACTCTCTGTGCGACGCGCCCACAAGCAATATGTGCTTGATATGCTCATAAAACCTTCTAAAAACTTGAGAGTGCAAAAATTATGACAGAAAGTACAGGAAAGACCCGCAGCCGCTGTATAAACCTTTTCACAATAGTGCAGCAGTGTAGCTTCCCAGCATTACTCATATCACTATTAAAAAGCTCTAAGATTCACTCTTTAATATTTGGCTACATATTTCTAGTTTTAGAAAGTAGACAGCATTATTGCATCCTCCCATATATTCCATACTGTATGATTTCAATCACAGAAAGATGATCCTATATTTTTTTTTTTTCTAGGTCTTAGTGTTCAGACTGTCAAAAGACTAAGTGTTTGCCACCACATGTGTCAGCTTGCTGCATACATTTTACTGAAGCAAATTTCTTACTCTGTAGTCTCGGCTTTGATTCTTTAGAGGAAGGAGCTGCATGGGATATCATTTGTAGTTATGTAGTACGATACAATTTACATGGGCAAACAAACCTGTGACAATAACCAGCTTTCCATCATCCATTTAACCCAACATGTGATAGCACAACTGCACCTCCACCATGCTACTTTGCATCTCAAAAGAATACGTCACTGATGGCAATATTGTTCGGCCTGGCAAGTTCAGTCAGCTCAGAATCACATACGCTATGTGTGAAACAAAATGCCTCTAGTTGTCGATAACACCAGTGAACAACAGGCCTTGCAAGCATCGAGATGGGAACTTCCATGTCTGCAAAACTTTTTCACCGCTTCTTCAAAACCGGTGAACAAAGATTCCAAGGAATGCAACTCTGCACATAGTAGAGTTTGAACCAAAAAAAAAGCAAGCATGTGCATAACTGGTATTTTTAAGTTCTAGTTACAGCCAATATTGCCAACTGAGACCAGGCATAAGAATAAAATTGCACGCCATGCAACCAGAAAATGATGTTCAACTTTACCAGCAGTGAGAACGCATCAGCCTAAAGACATGTACATTTTTCATGTCTCTACAACATGACTGAAGGCTACTTGATCACACTAAACACACGCACTACCTCCTTGATGAGAGACAAACACTAGAGTCTCCATTCATGCATTGTGATAGCACCGAAAGTTCCATTCTATCTACGAGCTGCAAAGTCAGTATAACTTTGATGTGTACAAAATAGAGAAAAACGAAAAGTTTGCTTTACGACAACTGCACACAAAAAACCACTACAGAGTCACGCAACCAAGGTTCTCAGGACTGCACTCGACAGGCAGTGAATGTAGTGACAGACTGTGAAAGATGAATTCAAAACAATACAGAACGGCCACATGTGAAGTGCTTTGAAAGACAATAAAAATATATGCTTTGTTACCATGGCAGCCTCATTACAAGCAATACGGACGTTGCGATTGAGATGTCAGTGTACAGAGAAGTGGCAGTGCATCAATTAAGAGAACAAGAAGCATCACTCTTCTTCTGCACACCGCAAACAAAAACGTCCATAAACGCAAAGTAAAGGTCCACAGCCAATAGGGAATAATATATATTTAAGTCTCTTAATTGCGCAAAGTAAAACATGATTAAGTAAAATATAGCACGCTAAAACACAAAACTGGTGACACGCACAAAAGCAAAAATTAAAAGCTACAACATGCTAACCACAATGCACATGGCGTATGCATTCCATTACACGAAATCCAAGACTATACGTCTGCAAAGATAGGCATCTGAATAACAATAAAAATACTTCCATGTAAATATATGCAAAAAGCACAACGCAAGTTTCGATTCTGCGTGAAACAACCAGGCTGTCGACAAACAGCAACACATATGCGTCCCTCTTCGCTAAGAGTTAATAAACAACATCAAGCTAATCTCGGTGCCACAAAATCATGAGCTATGTGCGCACGAGGCTAAATTCATAGTTGCATAAGTTGCACAGGCCCAATTTCATCTCCCACAAAGTTACCAGTGTATCACACTTTTCTTCCGCATGCTTTCATTTCAACACGCTGCCAGGCTCCTCCAGTGCTCTTCGTTCACTCTTGGCTCTGCAGATGTCTTAAGGCGCTTGCACGACGCGTCACGGTTGCCACGCTAGGACAGCTCCCCGATAGGAGCGTTCTGAAGCCACAGCTCGTGCATGAACATGTAGAGGTTGTCGGAGACGGACACCTGTTTTGAAGGGTTCCAAAAGGGAAGGAAACCCAGGTCAAGAGGGAAAGAACAGGAAAGAAAACTGCAACCTGCCATTGGAGAAAAGGCACACAAAATGGCGAGCAAAAGGCAGAGGATAAACAAAAATTTGTGCCAAGAAGATGGTGCGTAGCGTACAGATCATTCCCAGATAACATCAGACATGCATGGGCAGCCTACATGTTTAAACTTTAGCGTCAAGAGTAAAAATTTCCCCTGTAAAAAAGTTCACCGGGTTGGTTCCTACCACAGGCATGTTTCAAGAATCGAGCGAAGTTAGCAATTAGAACAATTAGAAAAAGCATAGGCAGTTCCAAGTCACCAGTTTGAAGCTTTTTATACTAAACAGACTTGCAGAACCTAACGAAAAAAATATGTTCATCCCTGTTTTCTAGCGGTGCTTCTTTCATGAAAGGACTGCGAACATTGTACACTTTGAAAAACTGGATGAATTTGATGCATACAACCTCACGTATAAAAGACATGAAAGTTGAAATTCTTTTTGGCAGACAACACATCCTTTCCCAACATTTGTGCCAATTTGCATTCCAACTACATGCTTCGTATAAAAACATTTATTAATATGCATACAGATGATATATATTGCAACATTTTTGCATTTGAAAGAAAAACACTACAGTTGCTTTCTTTTAAAATTTTTACAAACCAAGGACCACAATTAGTCTAAACATTTCCAGAATATACACAGCACTATTCTGTCTGCTAGAAGTTATGAAGTGGCGAAAATTACTCATTCTTCTTTTGTGCAATCCATTAAATCTGGCTGATGCCAGATTTAATGGATCTAATTTAATGGATCTAATTTAATCTTGCTTTGGAAGGATAACTATTATACTTTGGACATGAGAGACCTGAATATGCTTTTCCAAGCATTCAAAAGCAGCAATATGTATTTTTTTTCACCCAAACTAAAATGTCAGCCAGATTTGTCTGTTTAATCTTTTGTGAAGATAACCTATGTAACAAAACAAGTATACAGGCAAGATAGATCTGCAGGCAATCCAACTTATGGTACCATACTATAGGCACATTCCTTTCGTTACCAGAGGCCAGAAGAAAAGTCTGGAAATTATGTCACGCAGAACGGGAAGGTAAGGTTTGGCCTGCTCTACTCTTTTTTTTTTTTTTACAAGCATGCATACAGTGCACTGAGTGTAACATGGTAAAATGTTGTAAATGTAACATATGCTGAGGAGGCATCGTTCAAGCTTCTCTGTAAAGAAGTCAAGAGGTGTGTGCAGGACTCTCAGATGGTACTGAAGATGTTCAGCAATGTTTACCAGGTGAAAAAGATTCGTTAGTCATTTTTATTTGTATTTTCATAATCATGTAGATCTCCTTCATGGTGCACATCCTGTCAGTGTTCACAGAATGGAGGCGCTGAGTCCGCAGTGTTTACCATTGTTCCCAAGGATACTTGGCAGTATTCAGTGGACAGATAAAATCCCTCCATTCCTAAATTTGTGCAAGCATTGAGTACAGCAACACACATGTGCGCACATACGGGATGTAGCAGTAGCGTGGCCCATAAGCTGCCCAAGTGACAGGCAATTAGAAATTACGGAAGCCACAGCCTCCTCATCTGCACATACCTTGTATGGTGTTGGGTTCAAGGTTCGTTTGATGTCCGGACGAAGTGTCTTCAATGACTCCCCGACTCTGTTCCGTATGGCATCAAGGGGCGGAAGTTCCCTTGCAATCTGAATAAATTGTGTATTTAGGGAAGAGTTTTGCAAGCACCATGCAGAGCGAATGACACAAACAAGCAACTGAGCTGTCAGTTTGTTCTATTTAATTGTAATTATTGCAATGAAAATTCAGGATCTAATAATAAATCAAGGACTGAACATTTCAGGAGCTCGTCAAGCCATTTGAAATTCATGCCAGTTACACATGTGCTTTCAACCACATCCAACACGGCACATGAGACATTCCTTTAAATTGCACCTTCTCGTTATTATCTGCAGGACATGTGCAATATAATGTATTCTACAGAACCTGTATAAGCTGCAGATGTCACAAAGACTTAAACAAATAAAAAAAAAATAAACAGAACCAACAGCATGGCAATAACAGGGCAATAACAGGGAGATGGAAAGAAAAAATGTAATGGCGGTTACACCTGTGCTAATATGTAAGTAAGCTAATGTGGATGATCAGTGCTGGCTTGTCCACCTTATGCTTTTGCAACTGTTTCATTTCCATTCGGCGCTGCTGCCATATATGAATAGGCGATGATTGTGTTTTGGCTTTGGAAGGGTTACAACGAGTGCTTTACGGTGTGAGAGAGGTGTTGACAGGAACTTAAGCGTGCAGCGAGTTCAGGATGCAATCTTGGGTGGCATTTCATGTCTTGTTGCGACCGCATGTCCCACTTGATGACAATGAAGTTAGCACAAGACGTGCAGCATCGGCTACCTGCACGAGGTGGTTCTTGCCAGGAACCTTTGCCTTAATGGCTAGTGCTGTACAAGCCTTCTAGCCCTACATGTACCTAAAGCATTGCAGATCAAATTTAAGGAAACGTGCCATTTTCTTCTGCCTTGTGGGTGGACCAAGCAATGGAATGACGATGCTGTCAGAAGCTACAGCTGTGGCATGAGATTCAAAGCTGCCATGGCAAGGCAACCAAGGCATGTAAGTTCCTGCTGTAAGCAAGTGTGGTACCAGGTGTAGTATTGACGAGTGTGGACTGGCAGCAGCCAATCACATCAGTGGGTGATAGAAAAGTGTGGCAAGTGGGATGCAATTCTTGTCCATCTTTTCATGCTTGTATAATTCTGAATTTTATATGAGGAACAACTTTTGCACATATATATAGAGATTCCTACAATTCTTTTTTGGCAACATAGGGACCCTTTAAAATGCAATAACCGGCAGTAAAAAAGAAATGTGTCGCACAGCCCCTTTAAAAAAAACCCTGAAAATTCATAGCTCTAACTGTGACATATGTGAAATATGTGGCAAGCGAAACAGGTAACAGGATCAGCTGAAGACAGAGACAATGCATGGGCCGGCAGCACTTGCCTTGCCGTGATCCCACCACAACAGGCACAGGTCTTCGACGAGGTCAGGTATCACATATGCGCGCTTTGATTCCTGTGTTTTAGAGGACGATAAACAAACATTGGAAGTGGAAGCCGGAGAACAGCAAGTCATTTTTATCTTGATGCCTAGCTAAGTAATGTCGGCAATAGCACTGCCATACGCACTGTATGAGAAGCTCACCTGAAATGGATGCCGACAGAGGACCCGTTTTCCCTTCTGTGGTGGGGGTTCGTCCATTCGCTGCATCAGGTCCAAAAGGGCGTAGCCTGCACAAGCAGCACATTCAAATGTAAGCACATTCAAATGTACGTGCAGGAAATCACCACGGCTGAAGCTCAACACTAGCAACTGCCCCATTCTAAGGTATTTGCCCAAGGTCCCTCCTGAGGATCCTAAGGTGTGTCTAAAAAAGGCATCTTGTTTCATCCAAGGAGAAAAAGTTGAAAAGCGGCAGCAACCCAAAGGTTGGTTGGTTGGTTTATGGGGTTTAACGTCCCAAAGCGACTGAGGCTATGAGAGACGCCGTAGTGGAGGGCTTCAGAAATTTCGATAGTGGAGGGCTCCGGAAATTTCGACCACCTGGGGTTCTTTAACGTGCACTGACATCGCACAGTACACGGGTCTCTAGAATTTCTCCTCCAAAGAAATTCAACCACCGCGGCCGGGATCGAACCTGCGTCTTTCGGGTCAGCAGCCGAGCACCATAACCACTGAGCCACCGCGGCGGCTGACACAAAAGGATTGTCTCTGCTCACAAAAGTGAAGATATACAATCTAAAGGCCATATCTTCCAACAATAAATAGGCAGCTGGTTTACAGTAGCAAAATGACCCTGTTGCTCAGACTTCCACTACAGACTTCATCCCCCATAATTCAGTGCTAGAACACTCAACAAGTAATACTCGTTTGAGGTGTGTATGTTACAGCTAATGGCAGTTTACTTTTATGGTGAACCAGTGCTGTCAAATTTGTTGCGCTTAGCAAGAAATGAAAAAGAAAAAGAGTGCTGATGCCTATGCTATGCAAGTTGCTTATTTAAAACAATTTTAAGAGATATCTTAACCTGCTCCAGTTAAGATGCCACTTGATATTAAAAATGAGAGTGACTTAATATTTTAATAACCAACACACACCCTTTTTGCAAAGTATAACACACACTACACACTAACATTAACAACTGATTTGTGTGGCCAACCACAATCCCAGAATGTTTTCTCAGAGTAACACAACAAATGGCTTGTGGTCAACCTGGCAGCAATGATCTTGGGAACAAGGAAAAATATTTCATTTTAGGGCTAACACATGGGATGTTGGTCAAATGTTTCAGGGAGTCCCCCAAGGTGGAGTAGATTTGTAATAAGAGAGTACATAATTATTCATTGGCATCCACCCAAGCGCAGCCATATGGCTACAAAGGAAAGCTATACAGCTTTCTCAGAAAATTTGTAGTTAAAGAAAAATTCGTCCTGGTCCGGGGGTTTGAACCCGGGACCACCGCCTCACTGGAGCAGTCGCTCTACCAACTGAGCTAACCGGGACGGCAAGCTTATGGCAGGGCGAGAGCGAATTGATCAATAACTCGAGGGCGAATACATCAACATATGTGAATGCCTTATGCTGTAGCAAGGCACTGCACTATAATGAAAGTGCTGCTGAGTGCGATTTCGTCATACAACCTTAAAGGGACACTGAGGAGAAATTGAAGTTGACTTGCATCGACAAAATACCAGCTCCTGATTACAAAAACGCCATTCATACTGACAACAAAGCTCCTGTAACATAGAAAAGAGCAAGAACCAAAATACAGGTATCGCCGCCACAGGCCAAACTCGCAAGTACAAGCTTCATTGCGTCATAGGACAAAACAGTGTTGCTAGAACCAATAGTTCTAGCAACACTAGGACACGAGAAGCTACGAATCACTGAGGCGCAGCAAATGCATGCGCAAATCTCCTTGACGTCGCCAGATGGCGCCACGTACCCGATAGCTACGCGCGCTCCTGCAGCGCCGGGACCAATCAGCGCTTGCTCTCAGCGGTATGGGGGCTCCCGGTATTCCGCTAACGGTAACAAGGTACACGGTATGCTAAAGACGTCTATTTGAGAGAACTTCGTTGACGACGTCGAGAACGGGATCCATTGTAACGCTGGCAAAACGCCGGTGCAAATGTAAACGAAGTGACGGCCGCAATAGCCGATAGATGCCTTCAACGTGCGGCCGGCGGTAGCTTTCTTTTCGGCTGCTGCTGGGCCGCACTGCTGGCCGCCAGAAATCACGGAGTCTGCGTTACGTCATGTGAATGTCATGTTTCACGTCACTTAGTTCTGTGTCGTCATAGCAGAATCCCAAGTTTGAATCAGAGCGGCGGGAAAAACTATTTCAACTTCGAATCCAAATTTCTTAGAAATAAATGCATCTTTCGCTGCCGGCCAAGTGGCAACAAAGCCATGAAATGCCGAACTATCGGATTTTGCTATAAAAAAAATATTAATAGAGCTCTCCTCAGTGTCCCTTTAAGGTGACATCGAGGACAATTCCACCCAATTTTCGTTCTTCGTGACAGGCAATTGTAAGGCACTTTCTAGCACTGCTTATGTTTAATTGGTAGCAAAGAACACACTTAATGCTGAGAAAATTGGATCTAGAACATTTTTTCCCTCCTCTTGATTCAAACTCACAATGTCAAGACCGGGGAGGACTCTGTGATCACTATTTAGAAGTGAATGAAGGAGTAACCTACCTTAAAGATGCCCCCCCCCCCCCCCCCCCCCCCCTGAAAAAAAAAAAGGACTTCACCCCAGTTTTTTTGCAAAAAGTGCTGGCAGCAGCAATATCTGAATTTAACTTGTCGACCTTTTCCAGCTAATCAAATCTTCATTTTCACTGAGAGTAGCCTCTTTGCTATCAGAATGCGGCAATCTATTGACATAGGCCAACTCCATTTTGCCCTCAGTGTCAATTTAACACTGCATGAGCAGAGCAACGTGTATACCAGCCCCATCTGTTACTCTCACCTTGCTGCCCGTAGAGGCGATAGCAGGCCTTTTTCCCAGGTATCGTCACTTTCTGGATGTCAAGGCTGAGCTTGATGCACGAGAGGTTCTTCACCTCCACCAGCTTTGCAAGCAACGAAGAAGAATTTTTAGCTAGCTGAAGGTGAATGCAGTTAACTACATAAGCATACACAGCAGCAATTCGCATCTGCGTTTAAAAACATCTTTGAGCCTGTGGCCTAGCACAGAACACTGTCTCTGATAATCGTCCTCGTCTGTATGTTTCTTCAACGTCCTTGTTCACTTCCTGCTGCTCAATTATACAATCATGAACCAACCAGCTCAGCAGTCCACCTTATTAACTGTCTCTGAAGCAAGAGCATACATGCCTATGAGTAGGTTGAGGATATACCATCATGTATAGTCCTGGACAAGGTAACAAGAAATGACGAAGCAACACCAAAATCTACCAATGGCACCATGCATCCCCGAGAACGAACCAATAGGGATGTGCCTTTGTTGTGCCTCGTATAATTCTTATGATCTGTTCTCGACTGCTTTCAACAACTACAGAATTTAGTTTACTATGCTTTACTTCAGTTGCTTAATTTTGAAACTGTACCTTCAAGTTTTATCACTGCTAGGTCATTCCACCCGAAAAGAGGTGAAGCTAGCACTCTCAAGCCAATGCTTGTCTCATTGTTGGTTTGGGTTCTTGTGGCTGCACAGCGCCATTGACAGGTTTTTGGCTGACAAGACAAGTTTTTGGTTGCTGTTCCGTCATTTCAAGTTAGCATGCAGGGGCAGATTTAAGAAGAACGAGTTGCCCCCACCGAAGCAAGAAATTTTAAATAGGAAAACCATGCAGAACCCTAGTTTTTTTGATAAAAGAAGTGCAAGGAACACATGGTTCAAATGGATCTTAGATATATTTCTTATTCGTGCTGGCAATAACATGTAGCCTTTTTGACAGGAGACATGAATCCTTGAGTTGAAATTTTAAAACTCATGCATGCATACTCCCAAGTAAACTGACTCTGTCTGTAAAAAAAATTATACTGGTCTATTGGTCTATTGGGGTTTAACGTCTCAAAGTGACTCAGGCTATGAGGGACACCGTAGTAAAGGGCTTCGGTAATTTCTACCACCTGGAGTTCTTAACATACACTGACATCGCACAGTACATGGGCCTCTAGAATTTCGCCTCCATCGAAATTTGACCGCCACGGCCGGGATAGAAGTAAAAGTATTGCTCACTGCTGAACGACGCAACCATACAAAACAAGTGTCACAAGAAACTAGTGATAGTAATAATATATTAATGCACAATAGGGGAGAAGGCCAGAGCTAAGAGGTAAACAACGAATCTTAAATGCTATCAGAGGTTTGTCTTGACATTCACCTTGTAGACGCAGCCAAGGGCAGGCTGCTTTTGACAAGTCACCAAGTGAGTCCCGATGCCAAAACTGTTTATCTTGTGCCCCTGCAAAGCAGTCAAAGAGAGGTAGTACTAATTGTCATTTAAAAAAAAAGAAAGTAATAAAAGCACGCACACATGAAAGCAGCAGTGATGCCTGCTTTCTCTCAGAGAGACCGGACAGAACCGCACCAACAGCAAGACTTAGAAAAGAGACCTGTACGAAGAAAAAATGCTGCACTCAGGCAATGCTCCTTACAAAAGTGGTGCCATGGTTTGCGCTCTTCCATGCCTGGAAAAAACAAAAGGACGAAAACAGAAGGAGAGGAGTAAAAGAAAAACTTAGACTGCCTACCGTTCACACTTCAACCACATATCGTACTTGGCATAATGATGGCTACACCTAATTTCCTGCAGTGAAAAATTTATAACAAAACATCTGTACTGTTCGCCACAAAATATAACACAGATAAAATAAATATACAGTAATTTTCGCAACATGCCTCGCATATGCCCAATGTACCCTCATTAAAATTGAAGGTGGCTACTGCAATTTATCATCAGGTACAGGGCCACACACGAGATGCAGCCTTACTAAAGTTTGGCACCCAGCTGCAACTCACTTTTTTTCCTGGCAGCGCATCAATGGTGCTCATGTTGCTTTGTTCACAAGCTGACTGTGTTTGTGTATGCACCATGCCGACGTCTAAGTGCTTACAAAGTGTTTCGTATGTGGACCCTCGCACAGCAACGCTTTGTGGGTGTGTGCATAGTGCACGCACGTGCTTTTCAGCTCTACTCCCAACGCTTCATGCTCGCTGTAGCTCAATCTTCTTCATGTCCACACCACTATGGCTGCTCTGGACAAGCGATTCTTGGCTGTATGTGCATGTAATGCCACTGGAGCACCTTCGTTCACCTGCCCCATAAATTGTGAACTTTTTATGTTTAGTGCACAGGGCAGAATTAGGACCGATAGGTTTTTCCTCTTGCACTCTGCTTGGCATAAGATTGGTGCAGTTTTCTGTTAAAATGCCACTTTAGCAAGAAAGAGCACAAAAATTCCATCACTCTATTTTGGTTCCTTTTTCTCTGTATTAGCACAACAAGCTTATTCGGTAGACTACACCTGCATTTCTAAATGCTGAAAGAACACCTGTGCAGCAAGATTATACACTGCATGCTAAAAAACCCCACATGGTCAAAATTAACTCGCAGCCTTTTACTACACTTTACTACAGTGTCGATATGTAAAAACCAACTGTCGTTCTGTACGTACCATACAATATGAAATCAAGTCCACCCACAAATGATTCAGACTGGGGTCTCTGCAGTTTGCCAGGAAACGCAAACAATTCGATGCCATACTACCCGGCTGTTTTATGCACGTTTAAGAGGTTTCACACGGCAACTCCACAGAGCAAGCACACATTGCAGAGGCAGCAGCCTCTGCAATATTTTGGTTTGGTGCAATTGGTTTGGTTTAGGGGGTTTAACGTCCCAAAGCGACTCAGGTTATGAGGGACACCGTAGTGAAGGGCTGGGGTTCTATAGCGTGCACTGACATCGAACAGTACACGGCCGCGGCCAGGATTGAAACCGCATCTTTCGGGTCAACAGCCGAGCGCCATAACCACTGAGCCGCTGCGGCGGCGTACATACAGAGGCACGGATGGCACTAAGAAATCTGCATTGCCCAAGATACGCTGCACTATCCCAGTTGTCAACCGAAAGCTGCAGCCAACCGCAGCTTGTGACAAAAATGAGAACACGCTCTGAACGATGACAGCTCTGCCTTGACTGAGAGCGTTCCCTGTTTTGGTGTGCCCACGGCCTAGTCACTCAGACACAATTATGTGTGGCTTTGGACACAATATCTGAGATGTACTTCGGGAGCTGGTGCAATGAAATCACTGTGCTCCTGAACAATGTTTCTCCCTTCAATTACTAGGCTCAGGGTTACGGTGCTGTGATCACATGGAAAGTTACAGCGCTTGTTCCATCTGGGGCAATTATTTTTTCCAGCAATGTGCAAGCACCTAACACAAAAAGAGTGGCACATATATCTATTTTATGCACCAAATAATGGAAGCTGGGAATGCTTGCTGATGTCCTGGGGGCCAAAAAGTAATCTAACAGCCAAAGAAGAACAAAGCAAAAAAGCCAACCACACACAGAATGGCCTGCGTGAAATTGTGTTCATCAAACTTTCCTTGTCTGTACCTGCATTTATAGCTTAGTTGTGTTAACCAAACCAGCAAACTTTCCGATATGAGGCCAACATGATGTCAGATGTGATAAGACTACTGTTGGCGACTGCATTTAATGACAGCAAAACGAACTCTTCTTCCTGCCTTGTGAACTTCCCTTTTTAATGCTTCTGAACTAGGGAAGCAGTAGGGAGAGAAACGTAAGCTGGTTTACCCCCCCCCCCCCCCCCCTCGAAATTACCGCAAAAAATTCCTTGCTTCATGCCTGTGGTTTAAAATACCGCATTTATTCGAATCTAGGCTGATAGTTTTTTTTTAAAAACACAAGACATGAAATTCTAATGTCTGCTTAGATTAAAGGATTTTGTTGCTTACTAATAAAATATGATCACAACGCATAAAAACGACAAAGTAGCCCACAGGTTGCGCCCCCATGAAACGCCAACAGAAGACTGAACTATAGCCGTTACTATCCGCAGCCTACGCTGATAAAAGCACACACAAGCAATGGCTGCCATTTTGATCTTCTTTCCTCTTCGTGTGGTGGTGTGGGCACGTGATAAGAAGGTCAGCGATGATGAGAACGAGTGAGTGGAAGAAGGTTCATGGAAATAAATGCTGTTTGCATGTTGTTTCTGCTGTCGTTCCAAACTTTTTCAGTCGGCTTACATTCGAGGAAAGTTTTTTTTTTTTTAATTTGACCTTCAACTTTCAGGTGTTGGCTTAGAATCGAGGTCAGGCTAGATTCGAGTAAATATGGCAATACAAACTCATGTAATTTTTATTTATGGATAATAAAAAAATCAAATATTGTGGTTGGCCCAAAATGTTTAGAACACACGTTGGAGCCACCTAACAGTAGCAGACATTTCAACTTTTTGCTTCTTTCTGTAGGGTGTTACCAGCAGCCGAATGCAGCAAAATGGGTATTCACAACGCTGCATGACTAAAACTTGGAGGGGGCCGAAAAACACTCCAAGAATGAGAAGCAATATGGGCACGGAACACTGTTGCCAAGCAAGGTCTTGTATCATTTCAGGTGATTCGATCCATCTCATCAAATTCCTCTTCGCAACACCACACAAAGCGTCTCACCAAGGAAAGTACACGATTATCACGAAAAAACAGACTGGCTGCCAAGGGGGAAGGTGAACCTAACGTGATAGAATACAATGCTGTGATAACACCACCTCACTGGAAGCAAGTAATAAAAAAATTGCAAGGATCAAGTGAGCATCAGGAAGGAGTTCCTTGTAGATTACCTGTTTATATAATAACTCAGCCTAAAACTCTTCATTTATCAGGCAAAATAACTACCATTACCACCGAGATAAGAGCCCAACCAGGCAAAATAACTGCTTTTACTAAAGAGATAAGAGAATTAATGGGGCGAATAAAAATGTGAGTAAACCACAGAGATAAGAGAACACAACAGGCAAATTAACTCTGCCATTACCAAAACCCAAACAGCTGCCATCCACTGACCTGCTCATTCAGCGATATGATGGTCTCCTCATTGATGTCATTGCTGGCAACTATGGCGAGGCTTCTGAACCACTCCTGCTGGTACTTGCTGGCAAGCTCATTGAAGAAGTTGTAAGCGCACGAGGAGAGATAGGCCAGGTCACCACTATCTATGCGGATGCCCACTGCCCGATAACCCAGGTCGTTCAGCGCCATGGCAACAGCAGAGAAGTTCAGCAATCCACTCCTGTGCCAGAGACGAGGGCGGAGAAGTCAGCAAAATGGAAAGCGGGGAAGGTCAACTTTTGAACGGAACAAAAAGAGAAAGGAAAGACTGCGCAAATTTCACAGCAATGCTTGGAGCACCATAGCAGCTTGGCTAAACTTCAAGAGCTTTTAAAAGCAGAATGTGGTACACAAGTTTAACTGAAATTTTTCATGTAGTTGCACTCAAGGTGCTACTCCCGGCACAACTAAGTCTAGCAAGGCCTCCGCATGACAAACATGTCATGCAAGCAAGATGGCTGTCTCGAAGTCTCATCTCACGGAAGCCTTGCACTGGCTGAATCCTCCAAATATGATGGTGTTACCATGGCTAGCATCTCACAGCAGTCACACAGGCACCTAGAAGAGGTCGTGGGGGGGGACTGTCTCTATGTTAGAGGTGGTGTTGCTCTCCACAGTTGTGAATACTAGCACATATACTAAGGACGCATGATATTCAGTATGCATGCATAATGTCAGGAATCTGTGCAGAACCAAATGGAGGAAAACATGAAGTGATTTATGCGATAACCAGAGTAGATGTTGCAAACACAATTAGTGTAAAGCATTCCTTACTGAAGCTTGCAAACATCCTTTTATGCCTTCAGTAGCAACCTGACGTCATCTTCCAGAATAATAATGCCAGTTGTTTCTTTGTCACTAATCAATAATAATTTCTTTGTTGTTTAATTACTGCTATCACAATGCATCAGCAATATAAATTATGACAATGAGGATGTCAATGAACAGTCATGTTCAAAACCTAACAATCCCTCACTCTTGAAAACTCACAGCTGGCACTTGAAGCCACATTGTTTTAGAAACAATGTTTATAGCATGAGCTGCTAGTTACCATGAATTTAAATGTCAATTTTTCAGATGGATGACTGAACGAAGTACCACATTAGATTTGATATTCACTACTCCTAAACCAACTAAACAAAGCCCAGCCAAGGGAGTGTTTCATTATTTTCATGCAGACTGCAAGAGCAGGCTTACCATAACAAGTCTAGCAGACTATTTTGTCCACCACCATGAATGCAAGACAACAGCGATTTACAATGGTGCTGCATACCATCAAGGTTTCTATCTTAAAGCAAAAAAAAGAAAAGGTGAAGAAATTTTTCACTTCAGCTGCTTTACAAACCCTCAAGGTGTCACGGCAGCCCCCACATATCACGCTGAATCAGGCCTGAACTGAACTAAGCAGAGTGCTGTCAACTATGGCCTTGAATAACAATCCCCACCTTAATGCCACAAAATAACAAAAATAAGAAAGTGCTCCAAAGCTGATCACTGACTGCTCTTCCACATTTCTAACAGCAAGCTTTAAAGGACTCTGCAACATTAATCAAGAAGGGTGGTTTTGTGTTCTTTGAATGCACAGTACGGGACACTAATGCGTGAATGCCCGAAAAGAATGCCAAAACTGTAGCATTTGATTTTGTCCAGGGATTCTCATTTTCAGCCCACCGCACTGAAATGAAGTGGAAGCCAGACTGAGTGCAGCATTTTTGATAGGATGTGCATCCAGTTTGAACTTAGTTCCATTATACTCTAGAAATGGATACAAAAATGACGTTTTTGCATGGGGCAAACACTAAAAAGAAGCAGTGAAAGCGAATGAAAACTAATAAGAAAAGCACTAGGGGCCACACTTTCCATTTTGCTTCAAATTTTCATGGAGGTGAGCAGTGCTTTCCAAAATGCACCAAGGCAGTGAAAAAAAGGAAAAACTGGTCAGCACATCTTGGGCTAAAAACGTGAAGAGAAAAGCCAAACCGACGGCAAAACTGGCGACAGCCTTCCAGGCCTACAACAAAGAAACATCGAGGAGCTTCCTTCTTTGAGATCGTTGCCCCTGCCCTGTCTACTATGCATATGCCGAAAGGAGGACGCTGTCAGATGTGCAGCCATTGGCTGCCCTAGCAAGGCATCCATTGCATCCAAGTCTCTGCTGGGCGGGCACAGGCGTTGGTCTGATTAGTAGCGCCCAATCTCAGCACTCAAGTGAAACTGGCGAGTGAAACGTGTTTCTACCTTATCTCTTTATTTTGAATTTCCTAAGTAGAATACGTTTGCATGCTCCCACTTCAATCATTATCCCGGCCGCGGCGGCAGAATTTCTTTGGAGGAGAAATTCTAGAGGCCCGTGTACTGTGCGATGTCAGTGCACGTTAAAGAACCCCAGGTGGTCGAAATTTCCGGAGCCCTCCACTACAGCGTCTCTCATAGCCTCAGTTGCTTTGGGACGTTAAACCCCATAAACCAAACCAAACCAAACTTCCATCATTCTTTTTCCAACGGTGTCTCGAAGCACGTAAGCATGAAAAAATCCTTTAACCAAAATAAGCGGCAGGGATAAAAACATCACAGTGCCCCTTCAAAACATGGTCACAAAATGTTTAAGCGCTAATCACTAAGAGTGAACTCTTATGTAGTCTCAAAGAGGGCACCTTTTCAGTATATTTTAGTTAGTGACCGACAGTAACAGGCTCCTGTCATTTTGTGTGCCGTCTGTGTCCTTGTCCCCCATGCACAGTCTTCAAATATTGGTTTATTGGGGTTTAACGTTCCAAAGCGACTCCTTCTATGAGGGATGCAGTAGTGAAGAGCTCCGGAAATTTCGACCATCTACGGTTCTTTCGCGTGCACTGACATTGCACAGCACACGGGCTCCTGGAATTTCGCCTCGATCGAAATTCGGCTGCCACGGCCGGATCGAACCCACACCTTTTGGGCCAGCAGCCAAGCGCCGTAGCCACTGAGCCACCGAGGCGGGGCCAGTCTTCAAATATGTTACCATGAACACACTTCCCTAACACAAACCAAAGTATTGCTTCACTGAGCTTCACCTCTGGTACTCTCTGTAGCAAGTAAAAGGGCTCTGAAAGGAGCTTTCAATAAAGTTGTCGTACAATGTTAAAGGACACCACTTACGAATATCCTCCAGCAAGAATTTTTTAAGCACTAGTTAGAAGCTGAGTTATCTGTAGCCAAATTTGAATTTTGGCGTCTGCCCGCTTTTCCTTCTCCTCTTGTCACTTCTTGCACGCTCAAAGGAGGGCACTCCTTCCCCAGGGGGCGGAGCTTCCTGAACCACCAGAGCAACACTGCTGACTGGCCGCGGCCATGGTAGCTGTGCGACGCCTGAAAGAACCTAACCAGTAGCCATCTCTGAACAGAATTTAGCAGGAGTGCGCGAGCACAAAACGTCGCCAGAAAGGTCTCGCCAACTTTCGCACATGACTGTGGGCTCTCTGCAGCGTGCAGATATATTATTTGGCTCAGGTGTCCATGAAGAGAGAATCTAGTTATTGAGCGAGTTTATGCACTCTCCTCAGGTGGTGTTTCAGGGCCTCTTATGAGGTAGATCGGGAGACCCTGATTGATAAACATACACAATGAGCTTTTTACTAATAGGAAACCTGACCTGGGCTCGTGCTGAACACTGATTCCTGCTAGGATTGATCCCCATCATGTGCACTTATTTCCTGAAGCAGCAAGAATGGCCACACCCACTCTTGCGCAAAAAAATTCACTAATTTCATTTTGTGGTAAAAGATAACGCATGCTGCAGGTGCATAAATAAACTTTTTGGACTGAAGACAGAAAAACTCTCTGAAGCAAATTGTTGTGTCTGGATAAAATATGCCCGAAGAATTTAGTGATATGCTACCTTAAAGTAAAAAGAAAAACTTTAAGAATGCATTTGAAACCACAATGAGGTCTGAACGTGACAGCGTGCGGATACCCTCTGCGTGAAAGCTCTCGTGTGGAACCCTCAGCAACCATTTAATGTCTGTCATTGTAAAAAATTTTTCGCACGCTTCAAGCCAGACAACGAATGGTTGCTAAGGGCTTGCCACAAGGGGTTTCACGCAGAGGAACGCCTGCATGCTATAGCATTAAGATTTTGTTCTCTGGCAGGTGCACAGCTTGCGTGGTGCAAGGAGTGGGGAAACCTCTCCACATCTAACAAATCTCATCAAATCCAGTCATGACACAGGAGAGACAAGTTCGATCCCAACCACTGCCTAATTAATATATTTTATTGTGCAATTAATTTAATTCCTTGTATGTCCCTTTTAACTCTGGTGTGAAGTTAGGCCCCACATACAACCAAACCAAACCACATCAATGCCAAACCTGCTTTGCTACAAGGGTTGTGACGTCCCAGTCCTTTTCGACCAATGGGGAATTATCGTCCCACAGACACCGGGGTGCGCATCAAACAGGAAGTCTGACGCTATCACACTAAAAAATTTTGAGGCCCAGCTTTACAGCTGCAGCTCTTAAATAACTACAAGGACATTACGATGCCTTTGCCAGCACTATGTGGCATTCAAATCAACCTTCAATTTTCCCGACAGCAGCATATCTTGAACATTTCAAGTGAGCACTGGTTGCCCTGTTTGCAGTCTAGGAAGACATGAAACAAGCGATAAGGACATGTCAAGCACGCTTCGGCAGTGATAAGCATATCACTTCCTTTACAGTTATTCAAATTAAGTTCCGATTCTTCCAATAACAGCATGCATGCAAAACAGCAAGCGAGTTTTCTTGATAGGGGCACACTTGCAAAATTGCACTTGAGTGCGCCTCTGTTTGTTCTGCAGTCTTCATTATGTCGAGCATATCACGGTAATGACACATGTATTGTTCCCTTGATGGGCCTGACAATGGCAATTTTCACTACAATTGACTGTCACAACCACTTTTATTGTTTCAACTTATCAGTAAATGCTGCAGAGTTCAATCACTGCAGGGGATTAGAATCACATTACATGCCCAGTAGGCATTTTAGTAGATACAGAATCACCAAATTATGTATCGCATAAATTCTTCCACTGAGCCTCTCTGTCACTGTTAGGAAGCCTAGGCAACATGTAAAATATGAACAAAGAGACTTGATCGAATTGCTGCTTTAAGCGTAAAAGCGAGACTTCAAATGAAATTTTTATTATTAGTGATATCATAATGAAATTAAATGTGTACTTGCATTTCTTCCTCGTGTTTCAAAACTATAATTAGTTCCTAAATTACAAGAAAATATCTGAAGCCTAATTAGGTCATTTCTTATAGGTCGTTAAGACACATTAGTTTAATATTTTTTGGTTCTGACTGAAATGAAACTGTAGCCAAAGACCTGCCATGCGGAGCTGTGCAATCTATATCGTTATTAAGGTACATCATCATATATAAATGTTAAATTACGTTGAAGCATCATAATTAAGAAATATAAATATGTGACATTACTGTTGCCAAAATTTGACATGTTCAACTCAGCCGTAAAAAACTAGGTTAGCTCCATAGTTTAGTTCTTTCTGAATTCAAATGTATAAGATTAAATGAAATTGCACCCTAAAAACGTAATGGAAACTTCCATAAGGCTAGTAATGTTGGCGAAAAACATCAAGTTGAGGAAATCACATTTGAAGTAAACGCACCAGACATTTAGAGGAAATTGTAGAGGCCTCAGAAAATGGCAGAATGCGCACGTTCCAAAAGGATTTCACAATAGTGAATAATACCAGGATGTAGAGAAAAGCACCAGCTTTCAAACAAGACCAAGATAGTGGCCACTGGGAATACAACTGCTGGAAGAAATGGGCATGAAGTTCTGCACAATTTCGCTCCTAAACTCCACTTGAGCGCATGTGAGACATCAAGTATGTCGATTTTTAAAACCAGAGGTTGAATTAGACCTAGAAACTTCGCAGAGGTACTTTAGAGCATACTTAACCTGAATATGCCATGTTTGGAAATTTAAAATTTTCGCATACTTTTTACCATTTCAAAATTCACATCTCCCGTTAACTATTCTAATAGTATGCACCCATGCACAGGTACAAATCGACAATACCGAGTGCAAGAGATTATGTATATGCAGAAGTCAGAAATTGCAACAGACATCTGATGAGTGTACATGCATTCACTAAACGAAAGATGTGAAAAAAAAAAAAAAATGAAAAAGCCAGCTTCCTCCAAGGACACTCAATCCTTCAAACCACCTTACAAAAATCATGCATGCAGTGTTGTAGAACCTAAAGCTGATATAGTCTAGCCCGGTTATAACGAAGTCGGTGGGAACCGGAAATCACTTCGCTAATCCGCTGTTTCGTAATATGCGGACTACGAAAAAAAAAGCTCAGTTGTCCGTTCACCAGCTAGATCAAGTCGAATAACTCTGTCCTTATAAGCAGCATACAACGATCCGCGATAACGATAAAAATGAGCCACGCTTCCAACATGCACAATGCTGCCGCGCTTTCTCCCTGCCTTGCCCACCGCGGCACCGACATAAAACAAAGCACGCGCTGCCACACCTCCTGCAGACTGCAGTCCAGCCGTGGCGCCGACTGCCTGGGAGAAATAGAGAACCGCGATTGGCCAAGACGGCCGCTCTCTGCGACGTCATCGAAAAAAAAAATCGTCTCTGTTCTTTTTTACATTTTTCCCCTGCGCGGCGTGCTCTACCGCTCTACGCCGTTCAAGGACGGCGCAACACGAGACCGGCGTGCCATGCGATGCAGTGAAGCAACCTTTCGCTCCGCAGGAGAGCAGACGACGCCACGAAAGGACGCCGTCAGCCGAATTTCGCTCTTATTTTCGCAGAAAAAAATTGCCTCAAGGACGCAAAAATGTGTTGATTGGCAGATTATTTTTCGGTTGGTATTAAATGTGTTCGTTATATCCGCTGACGCGCTCTTATTTACTTCGTTAAAACCAGACCCAAAATGTATTGAAAATGCAAAAATGGGAATGGGAAATTGAAATCCCTTCGTTATAACCGCTATTTCGCTATAAGTGGCTTCGTTATAAACGGGCTAGACTGTATCAGCTTTAAACCAGGGCCAAATATGTGAACTTGGTCAGTGTTCACACAGAAGAAAGGCTCACAACTGGCCGGCACCATTCCCTGTGTACGCTGTAGAGTTGGTTACTGAAAGTGCCCAGTGCACGAACGCCTTCCAAACCCGAATCGTTCTAAGATGCACTTTGTCAATATGGCCCCGGAGGGGCCAATGACACTTCTGGCTTCCACAACACTGCATAATTTTGGTGACATTGGGTGGTTCGTGCACACAGCGGAGCAGGCTCACCGAAGGACATCATAGGTGTCGACCAAGGCGAGGAAATTCCGTGGAAACGCCACTGCGTACGAGATGAAGGCAGCCAGTTCCCCACCGCTCGCCTCATCTTCGATGGCCTTGAACACGTCGCTCAGTTCCTTGCGCCACTTGCAGCAGAGGGCCACAAAGTCTACTTCCTCTCCAGTGGCTGACTTCAGTTTCTGAACCATGGTGAGGGAAAAGACACGACTCTCAGTGCTACAACAGGCTGTTGATGAGGTGACTGACCAGACCGGTCGCATAAGCAGATGCCATAAAACCGTAGCATGGCAGATGCATACTCCCCATAACAACATTACAGTAGACTCCCGTTAAGACGAACTCGCTTAAGATGAACCCTTGGTTAAGATGAACAGTGGTGGTCATTTGTTTGGTTTCCCATAGAGTCAATGCAAAAAAAATCTGCTTAAGACAAACACTGCACACGTGCTA
Source organism: Amblyomma mixtum (assembly GCF_055824585.1). Classification (NCBI taxonomy): domain Eukaryota; kingdom Metazoa; phylum Arthropoda; class Arachnida; order Ixodida; family Ixodidae; genus Amblyomma; species Amblyomma mixtum. The sequence goes on from NC_143012.1 coordinate 323,898,709, forward strand.
ATTGGTTAAGATGAACTTTCACGACCAGCCGTGCCCAAGCCATGCAGCTTTACTCGACCATTCGAGCAGTATTTCAGCGGAAGGAAAGAAAAAAAAGCTAAAAAATTGAAAGCTTTTTTGCACCGCCGACGATCCATGCGACGCGGGGAGGCACAGAGACCTAACCACGTCTCCATTGAAAGGGCGATTCTGTGAAAGCAGAACTGTCGCTGCTCCTCCCCTGTGAGGGCACTGAAGGATATCTTGGAAGGTTAAGTGATATGCCTACGCTTGTAGCAAGCAGACGATTTTCTCAACAGACACAAAAAAAAATAACAGACTGGGCAACACTCAACAGTGCCTGATGCACTGCACTAGTAGTGCAATAAATGCTTATGTTGCAATTATTTTTTTCCTAAAAGACTATTTCATGGCTTTGTTCACATATACGAAGTATTTGGACACACACTGCATGCTCGAACATCATTTTAAGAAGCACTCCTAATTAGATGAACTTCTGATAAGATGAACAGTCTTCATGGTCCCTTGGAGTTCGTCTTAAAGGGAGTCTACTGTATTTAAACACCACAGGTGTACACTTGCTGTAGCATTGTAATCTATTTGCAAAACTGCTACATATGTCACATTCCTGACCACAGCCTACACCTCCAGAAACATTTGTTTTCGCTTGTATACAAAGGTAAACCAAACATAACATGATTATCATTAGTATGCCCATATACTGTGATGATATCTACAAACAGCATTTTGGGTAGCTTGCATCACATAGAAAAGCAACTTTATGCAGTTATAGGACAGCTCTCAGAATGTGTGCACCAACTAATTGGTACATGTCCTGCAATTTCAAAACTTCATCTGTTACTAAGCAAGTACTAATTTTCATTTGTTCAATTAGGTTTTAAGCCTACCATTGCACTTCATGCATATAAGGGAAGCCAACAGTAATCGAAAGCAATGAATGCACGGGAGAATGTTTTCTTTTTAATTTGTGGTTTTCATCAGTGTGCAACTACCTCATGAAGTAACTGCATCAGTGCAATTACTTCAATGCATCAGCGCAACTACTTCATGGCTGAAAGATAATGAAAAAAGTACAAGAGAAGACAACTAAATGCCGCTGGTGGGATGAATATCGCCTATGGTATTCTACCAACTGAACTACGGCGGCAGCTATCCATCCTTGGTGCTGGCTTTAAATAAAGTTACAAAAAGGAGCATTTATTTTGCGTCTAACTTAACCTTGAGAGCATTCACCAGTTTCACCCTCGTTCATAGAGGCAGACGTAGTAGTCCTGTATTACTGCGAGTGTCACATGGAACATGATCGAACAACGAGGGCAGAAGCTGTGCAAGAACCCTCTTGTGCTACCTATAGCATCAAGACTGCCAGAACCCAGGACCTCATTAAGCTCTTGAGCAAACAAGGGAAGGGAAATGAGGGACTCATTATGACATACATACAACCTAGGGATATGCTTTGAAACCTGATGTAAAATAATTCAAATTCACCTTTTTAAATATGTTGATTCATCCTACTGCTTCAGTCCAGTCACCGTAATATGTGTTTCAATGAAAGGAAACAATTTGAATGCATGGGCATATGCAACAGTTATTTCAAACAGGTAGTGCAGCTCTCCAGCTCCAGCTGGCAAAGCACACGTGCAGCAGCCCGCCCTGGCCCAAATCCCAAATGCAAGCTGCCGCATTCCACTCACTATTATAACTAATCAAGTCCTTGCACTGAGCCCACCAATAGTAATGCTGCAGCTTGCCATCGCCACCCGTGCCCATGTGCCATCACTGCCCGTAACCACGTGCTGTCATTACCTGTAACCATGTGCCGTCATTGCCATTAACCATGTGCCGTCATTGCCTGTAACCATGTGCCGTCATTGCCTGTAACCATGTGCCGTCATTGCCTGTAACCATGTGCCGTCATTGCCTGTAACCATGTGCCGTCATTGCCTGTAACCATGTGCCGTCATTGCCTGTAACCATATGCCGTCATTGCCTGTAACCATGTGCCGCCATTGCCCTTGACCATCTGCCATAATCACCCGCGAGCATCAGCCGTTAGTGCCCGCCACTCACTCCCAATTCTGTTCTTGCTGCCCAGCGTGCACTGTGCACGCTATGCTGTTGCTGTGATGCCCAGTTAGGGTATCCATCAAGGCATTCATCCCTCCACTCGTACAGACCCCTCTTTCGCATCGACCCCGTTTGTGAATTCCGCATGCACCGGAATTTAAATAGACGTGACTGTAATTGCTTGCACCGAATTCGTCTGGACGTTGCCTTTACTAAATTCTATCTTTATAAAATTGGTGTATCAAGTAGCCCTCTGTGCCCGACATGTGGTGTGCGCGAAGATATTCAACACTTGATATGCCACTGCCAAATCTTTAATACTCATCGCAAGGCACTGTTAGGTGCTTTAGGACTTCGTCAGGACGACCCCGTGCACCTGGAGCATGTCCTTGGACCCTGGACTGATGCGACTTCGGCTGAGCAAGGGACAAAAGCTTTCTCAGTTTTTCCAAGGGACACTGGTTTAGTGGACATACTTTGATAGTCATCTAAGGAACACGGTTTTAGTGGACATACTTTGATAATCAGTGTGTGTGTGAGAGTGCGTGAGTGTTGAGTATGTTTGATGTCACCTTTTTTTTCTCTCTTTCTCTCTCTTTCACCCTCTTCTTTCATCCTCATCTGGAGTAGCATGCCAGGCCTATAACCAGGCAGACCTCTCTATTATCCATTAAAGTCTCTCTCTCTCTCCCTCCACTCGTTTTAGTTGCGAATGCACCATGGAAGAGAACTAGTTGATTCTGGATGGTTTGGTTTGGTTTATGGGTGTTTAACGTCCCAAAGCAAATCAGGCTATAAAGGGTGCTGTAGTGAAGGGCTCCGAAAATTTCGACCACCTGGGGTTCTTTAACGCGCACTGACATCACACAGCACACAGGCCTTTAGCATCTTGCATCTATCGAAATGAGACTGCTGAGGCTGGGATCGAGCCCACGTCTTCCGATCAGCAGCCGAGCACCATAACCACTGAGCCACTGCGGCGGTGGGCTCATTTTGGCAGTAGCAGACAAGCAGCATCAGTGTAGTGCCCGTGCTAGTCGAAGGCCATCACAGATCCACTACTTCCCTCTGCTGCTGTGTGGGCTCGGCGGCACTACTAGCATGCGGTGCGCTAATCCTTTCGTCTTCATTGTGCAGTTCGCCCTTGGACTGATTATTCATGGTACTGCCAGCAGCATCGGACCATCCGAGATAGCCTGGGTGACCTCGCCGGTGAACGGAACTCGTTTCCATGCGTGCGATTCCCTGACGTCAGCGGAATTTCTTCGACCACATCATCCGGGAGCAGGAACGTGCGAGCACATTTCTACGCATGATCTGCTGGGAGCGCCACCACATGAATGGGCTACATATACCCTTCCCAGGAATTGCATCGGCAGTGGGCTCGGCGGCACTACTAGCATGCGGTGCGCTTAACCTTTCGTCTTCATTGTGCAGTTCGCCCTTGGACTGATTATTCATGGTACTGCCAGCAGCATCGGACCATCCGAGATAGCCTGGGTGACCTCGCCGGTGAACGGAACTCGTTTCCATGCGTGCGATTCCCTGACGTCAGCGGAATTTCTTCGACCACATCATCCGGGAGCAGGAACGTGCGAGCACATTTCTACACATGATCTGCTGGGAGCGCCACCACATGAATGGGCTACATATACCCTTCCCAGGAATTGCATCGGCAGTGGGCTCGGCGGCACTACTAGCATGCGGTGCGCTAAACCTTTCGTCTTCATTGTGCAGGTGAGCAGGCGTTTTGGCAAATGCTTCCGCTCTAGCGACCGTTTCTTGGTAGTGCTGCCGTGCCCGCAGCTGTGTCTTGAGGTGTTTGATGTTGCTGTATTCCTGTGCAAACTCCTCCTGTTGTCAGGGGACGTTGAAACAAATCCCGGCCCTGAAATGGCACAAATCGCTAAACAACTGAAGGATATTGCGGAAGATATTAAAGAAATAAAGGAAAAACGGCTAACAGACATTGAAAACAAGTTAGATGCCATAACACTTCTAGAAACTAAAGTGCAGTCTTGTCAAACTGAGATTTCTCGCATGAATCACGTAATAGAAATACTGGAAAAAAAAATAGATGATCTTGAGAACAGAAGCAGGAGATCCAACTTAATTGTTTATAGACTACCAGAAGATGAAGAAGAATCAACCGAAACTCTGGAGCAGGCTGTCAACAAAAGTATCATTCAAGATACCCTAAAGCTCGATCCAGTTGCCTTTGAACGTATTCACCGGTTAGGCAGGCCGCAGGCTAATAAGAATAGACCGGTAATTTTTAAACTACTGGATGCCCGTAACAAGTCGGCAATACTGAAGCAAGGTTTTAAACTTAAAGACACGAAATTTGCCATTGGGGAAGATTTCTCTCCGAGAATTCGAGAAATCAGAAAAAAACTGAGGAACAGTGCGAAAGAAAATCGACAAAAAGGGGACAAAGTTTCGCTTGCCTTCGACAAATTATTTATAAACAGCTGTGCCTTTGTTTGGGATGGCGAAACGAACGACAAAGTTCCGCTGAAAAAAAACGAAGAGCAGGAGGAGACAGTCGAAAAAAGGAGCCCACCAACGACACGGGGAAGAGCGCGATTAAAGCACTGACCATCATAAATGTAAACGCAAGGAGCATAGTAAACAAAGTAGAATCGTTAGAAAACCTATTAATTGATAGGGAACCTGATATTGTCGCCGTCACGGAGACTTGGCTTTCACCAGAAATTTCGAGTCATGAAATCGCCCCACCCAACTACTCAGTCATTCGGAAAGACCGAGACTCCCGTGGCGGTGGTGCGGCTCTCTTGATAAAGAAAACCCTACCGTTTGTTACGCTCCCAGATGTGTCAGGTGCTGAAAGCGTATTCTGCAGACTTCTCTGCAACAATACTACTGTCTGTGTAGGCTGTCTGTAGAGGAGCCCCTCTTCAGGAGATGAGTGCATTTCTGTCATTCATGACTTCCTTCAACAATATGCTTGCAGCACTAGAATCACTCTCATGGGTGACTTTAACCTTCCGGACGTGGACTGGATAGCTATGCAACACACATCATCTTCAGAAGCTCTTTTTGACTTAATGCTCTCCTTTAATCTCCACCAAATTATCCTAGAACCAACGCGCAAGCAAGGATCAGCAAACAATATCCTCGATCTTATACTAATCAGTGATCACTTTCCAGTACACCAAGCGCAGACAGAAATCATCGAAGGCATCTCTGATCACAACATACCATTATGTTTGTTACCTCTAGGCTGCTCAATAAAAAAACGATCTGATGTAAAGACAACACTGAACTTCGATAAGGCTGATGATGCCAGCATATTAACCTATATCGCACATGAATTTGAAGCATTCAGTGAAATTGTCTCCGACCCCTCAATCAATATTAACAGGGTTTGGCTTCATTTTAAGACTATGGTTTCACACTGCATAACTAATCATGTTCCACTAAAAACCAAGCGTCCACAAAGAAACAGTCTATGGGTAACAAGGGATGTCATCCACACTAAACGTCATGTGAAAAGGTTGCGTAGTTCTATCAGAAATCATGGTTCGTGTCCTTCTAAAACTACAAAACTAGCGTGCGCAATCGCAAAGTTCAGAGAGATAGGCAAACAGGCCAAGAAACACTATTTTAATGTAACGCTGCCTAACTTTCTGACAAACAACCCGCATAGATTTTGGAACCATTTCCGCCCAACTAAAAACCCGTTATCCGACTTGTCTCCTGAGGATAGAGCTAACACTGCTAATGCGTACAACATGTTTTTTCACTCAAGTTTCACAAAAGATGACGGTAATCTCCCGGACTTTTACGGCAATCAAACATCACGCATTGACCCCTTAATCATATCAGATGCGGGCATTTTTAATCTATTACTCACGCTTGACCCTAAAAAATCACCCGGACCAGACAATATCCCAAACGATTTCTTGAAGCGATACGCAGAATGGTGCAGCAGATACTTGGGTCTGATATTTCGTAAATCTCTCTCGTCATCAACTTTACCCGACGACTGGAAGAAGGCAAAAATTATACCAATACACAAAACAGGAGACACCACATTACCATCGAATTATAGACCAATATCTCTCACCAGCACGGCTTGCAAGATGCTCGAGCATATCATCCTTAAACACCTAACAAACTTCCTTGATACTCACAATCTGTTATCATCAAACCAACATGGATTCCGTCATGGGCTATCAACCGTCACACAGCTTACAGAGGTTGTGCATGACCTTGCATTCGCCATCAATAACTGTAGCCAGACTGACATTATATTATTGGACTTTTCTAAAGCATTCAATCGCGTCTGCCACAACAAATTAATAGCAAAGTTACGGGGTGCCATCGGGGATGGGGAAATTTTAGATTGGATTTCAGATTACTTATCTAACCGGACACAATTCGTACTGTTTCAGAACATGGAATCTGCGACAGTACCCGTCATATCAGGTGTACCTCAAGGATCAGTGTTGGGGCCACTGTTATTTTTAGTTTTCATCAACGACATAACCAACAATATCGATTCTAACATCAAACTCTTCGCCGATGACTGCATTATCTATAAAACAATTAACAGCTACGAAGACCACATTTCACTCAGCGATTCACTGAACAAAATAACCGAATGGTGCAAAACATGGCAAATGACGGTAAACACGACTAAATCTGTTTGCATGACGGTAACAAGAAAAAGGCAACCTTATGATTTTCCGTACTTTGTTAATGGCAGAACACTGACGAAAGTTCACCAGCATAAGTACTTAGGCATCACACTAACTTCTGACCTCAGATGGGACGCGCACATTGCTAGCATAACCTCGAAAGCATTACGCAAACTATTTTTTCTTCGAAGATGTCTGCGCCTTGCACCCACATCGACAAAGCTTCTCGCATATACTACTTTCGTTCGACCAGTTTTAGAATACGCTAACACAGTTTGGTTCCCCCATTCAGTGACTAATGTAACAAAACTAGAAAAAGTACAGCGTAAAGCATTGCGGATTATACACAACAAATATAAGCGCACAGATTCACCAACTAACCTCGCGGCTATTTCGGGTTTAGCGACGCTATCATCAAGAGCGCAACAAGCACGGCTAAAATTTTTATTTCACCTGATGCACAACTACTACAATATAGACGTATCAAAATACATATCTTTCTCGCAATCACGCCCGTCGAGGCATAAACACGCACGCGCGATAACAGAATACTCATGCCATAACGACACGTTCATGTATTCGTACTTTCCCCTCGTGATCAGAGAATGGAATCGCCTTGATCCCTCAATCATAAATGCAACCACATTATCTCAGTTCACACGTCACGGATAGAATCCTTATCAATTAACGAATAATGCAGTTTCACTGACATACTCAACCGCCTCTCATCACTTCATTAGATTGTTAATTAATCGTGAAGAAAGTCTCTCTTATTTTTTCCACTGCTGTGTTCCCATGTGCTCTAATTGAATTCCTTATGGCAATGCTCCACCCGACTCCTAGACATGTATTTTTCTTTTTCCTTGCTAATGTTTACCTTTTCTTTTATTTTGCTTGTTCCTTTCTGTTCACCTGTGTTTGATTTGTATTCACTTGTTTTTTGTTTGTTTTTTTTAATTCCAGAGTGCACTGCTCAAATTTTTATCATGTTTGTCATTTTTGTTCGCCCACCTGCTATAGTCCCTGATGGGACTGGCAGTATTGTGAATAAATAAATAAATAAAATACACGTTGTGGGCGATTCCTCTGCGCGGGGACGCACAGGCAGTCACTCGAGGCAGGACTTTGTACAAAGGGTTTATTCTCACATCAGGGGGGCCGGTCGTCGTCGTGGCAGCTGGGTCAGGTGGTCCTTTCGCAGGGCTGGTCCAAGAGCGAGAGCGCGAGCCTTCCCGGTCTCGCCTTATAAAGGCTTTCTCCCAGCCTCGCTCCCCCCGCCCCCCCACTCGGGAAGAAGGGGTCCGAGGCTACCCGCGGTGAGCGGCGCGAGATTTGACTTGCCCGCGAGCAGACCCTACATCTCCCCCCCCCCTCAAACGTCCGTCCCGGGGTCCGCCAGTAGGCGTTCGATGACCTCCGGGTCCGGGTCCATAGAGTCGTCGCAGGGGGGAGGGGTGCTCGCCGGGGGGCCGCTCACCGCTGGCTGGACGGGCTCCTCACGAGCCGCCTGGGGGAGCGAGGCGCCTGGGGGAGCGAGGCGCCTGGCTCCGCTGGGGGCCCTGCCGGCAGCGCCCTCCAAAGCTCCTCGTCACTAAACACGGCCGGGGGCTCCTGGTCCCTCTCCTCCAGGGTCAGGCCGCGGAAAGGCAGCGGCACTTCCTGGAGGTCACCGCCGCGAAGGGGCTGCGCCTGGTCCCGCCACCTGGACCGCGCGCAGTAAGAGATGGCCGCTCCGTTGGCGACCGTGGTCCAGGTGGCCACGTGCCGCAGGACCCTGGGCCGCTTGGGTTGCGGCTGCTCGGCGGCCGAAGCGCCGGCTGGGTGCTGAGGGGGGCCCTGCGCCTGGTCGTCACTGGCCCTCTTGCGTTGTCCTGCACCACTGGGAGGTTCTCTCCAGTGGTCAGGCGCGCGGTTAGACTGGCGGTGGAGGCCACCGCGGCCGTGGAACCTGCGCCACTCGCGCGGCTCCTGCCGCCAGCCGGGTGGCGCGCCTTGATGGCGGCCACCGTTCGACGGTGGTCTGCCTTGCCTTCTGGAGTCCGAGCCACGGGCGTCGGTCCGCTGGAGCTTCCTAGAAGACATACTGAGAGGGCGAGAGCACTGCGAGTGATAATTGATCGAGGGACACGGGTGCTACCTGGTCCTCAGGTTGTAGCGTCGGTTGCAAACCGCACCGCTACCTGCTCGTCCTCCCGGGGGTGAGATCGCCGCATCGCGCTGATTTTCCACCACTTCGCAGCCATCGTCCTTGCGAAGGTGGAAAGCCTTCAAATCAGCGACATGCACCGGACCGGCGGTTTCGCCGTTTGTCAACAACCGCAACTGGTAGGTGAGCGGCGTAGTCCGTGCCGTAACTTCGTACGGCCCAGCCCACTTGTGCGCTAGCGACGCGGCGAAACCGCGCGCTGCGTTACTAAGTGGGTGCGTTCTCTTGAGTACTAAGTCGCCCGTGTTGAAAACGACGTGACGGCGACCTTTGTTGTACTGATCCGCCTGCTCCATGCGCGCGACATCGAGGTTTTCGCGGGCTGCGCGCTGCGCTGCCTCCAAGCGCTCCCGGAGCCTTGCCGCGTACTGCGAAAGCGGAGGGGGCGCAGGCCCCGCCGCGTCGAGTAGGGCATTCTCTAGCGGAAAAGCGATCTCTCTCCCAAAATTCAAGTAAGCGGGTGTAATACCCACTGACCTGTTCACGGTTGTCCTTGTAGCGAACGCCAGTTCGGACAGCCGCGCGTCCCAATCTCTGTGCTGCTCGGTCGTCGCGACCAGCATGCTCTTCAGATTTCGATTCACCCGCTCGGTTATGTTGCTCTGAGCGTGGTAGGGACTCGTTCTCCTGTGGCGGATTTGAAGCGCCCGACAGGAGTCTACAAAGACTTTGCTTGTGAAATACGAAGCATTGTCTGTAATCAGGTCGGAAGGGAAACCGAAACGAGTGAAAGTCTCCAACAGTTTTTCCCAAATTCGTTCCGACACAAGCTTCCTAAGGGGGAAAACCTCAACCCACTTGGAATAGTGGTCCGTTATTACCAGGATGAATTGGTTTCCGCGCGCGGACCGAGGGAGGGGTCCCATGATATCGCACGCGACCACTTGCCACGGGTAGTTGCTAACTACCGCCTTCATCATGCCAGCGGGCTTGCCCGCCCGGGGCTTGGCTACCTGGCATACCGGGCAGGTACGGGCGTATCCCAGCACATCCTTTCTCATGCCTGGCCAGATCGCGACACGGCATAACTTGTCGTAAGTCTTACTGCCGCTGCCATGGCCTGCCAGCGCTGAGTCATGGAAGTACTGCAGGAACCGTTTCCGCAACCTTCTCGGGACCACGACTCGGAAAGGGGATGCTATCGCCCCTTCCTCGTCAAGTTGGGGGATGTAGCGGAGCAGCAAGCCATCATCGCCCAGCAGATACGCGTCGTACTTGCCCTCAGCGTTCCCGGTGCAAGCTGCGCTGCTCGCAAGCTCCTTCAGCACCCGCTGGCAAAGACCGTCTGCTTTCTGGGCCTCGATCAGCTCTTCTCTACTGACCGCTACTCCCCAAGACAGATTTCTTTCTGCCTCGCTCCTAGGCAGGCGAGCGGTCGCCGCCACGAGCTGCTGTGTTTCCCTTCCGTCACAGCACCGTGCGGGACCTTTGTCCGTCTCCTCTCTCTCCAAACCGGGCGCGACACTCCCGTCCGCCCTCTCTTCCTCTCCAACAGCGGTGACGCCGCTTTTTACAAAGCTGGGCTGCGCCTCTGAAGCGCTTCCGCCAGCATTCCATGGTGCGCGCGATAAAGCATCGGCCACCTTGTTCAAGCTGCCCCGGCGGTACTCGATGGCGTACGCGTAACGTTGCAACGTCAGCGCCCATCTCGCGAGTCTGCCTGCGGGGTTCTTGAGCCTCTTTAACCAAGACAATGCCTGATGATCTGTCTGCACGGTGAAGACCGCTCCGTCTAGGTACATGTTGAACTTCGACAATGCGAACATGATCGCCAGGCATTCTTTTTCGGTCACGGAGTAATTCCGCTCCGCCGATGTGAGCGTGCGACTAGCGAACGTGACAGGGCGCAGTTTGCCCTCGTGTTCCTGCAACAAAACAGCTCCAACACCGTAGTCACTAGCGTCTGTCTGCAAGACAAACTGCTTGTTCAGGTCGGGGAGGCGCAGACTAGCGGTATTCGCTATCGCGCGAGCCAAGGCAACAAATGCGTCACTCTGTTCCTTGCCCCAGACCCACTTCGAGCCTTTACGCAACAGCAGGTTCAGCGGCCTTGCAAGCTCCGAACAGCGCGGGATGAATTGCCTGTAGAACGCAACCATCCCCAAAAACCTCTGCAAGCTTTTCACATCCATGGGGCAGGGGTAGTTCAGAATTGCCTGCAGTTTGTCATCATTCGGTCTCAGTGTGCCATCATCCACGACAAAGCCCAAGAGGTTCACTCTCTCCGATGCCAACTGCACTTTCTTTGGATTTATGGTTAGACCGGCACGTCTCATTCTATCGAGAACGGAATTCAGGTGAATGAGGTGCTCCTCGAACGACTGTGAGAATATCACAACGTCGTCGAGGTACGCCATGGCGTAGTTGAACCTTGCATCGCCCAGCACAATGTCCATCAGTCGCATGAACGTGCTCGGGGCGTTAGACAAACCAAACGGGAGTCGAGTAAATTCGAAGAGCCCGCGGTGGCAGGTGAATGCGGTTTTCTCAATGTCACCTTCGGCCACCTCAATCTGCAGGTACCCTCTGCTTGCATCTAGGACTGTGAAGAACCTCGCGTTCCCTAACGCGTACATCACAGCCTCGATCGACTGAAAAGGGTACGCAACCGTAGGCGTCAGTGAGTTGAGCTTACGATAATCAACACACAGCCTGACCGATCCATCTTTCTTCGGTGCTAGAACCACTGGTGACGCCCAGGGACTTTGTGACGGTCTCACCGCACCGGTGTCAATCATCTCGTCAAGGGCACAGTCGAGAAGCTGCCTCTTATGCGCACTTAACGGCCTCGGGTTACACCTGAAAGGGCGCGTATCACCCGTCTGAATCTCGTGCTGAAGCAGGTCGGTTCTGCCCGGTTTCTCCGTGAAGCAATCCGAAAACGGGAGTAAAGTTTCCGCGAGCCTTCGGCACTGACTACTGGGTCCTGAGAAAGACGCAATAATCGCTTCTAACGGGCCACCGTCTCTCAGCGTCTCGAGGGAGCTCACCTGCCTTTCTGTCGCACAGGTGTGGACAACCACCTTTTGTGCAGGACAGCCGGGCAAGGATGCGCTTTCGAAGGGAATGAGGGGGGCGAGCTGGCTGTAATGATAGCCATTCTCCCCCATGTCGAGCACAATGCCTTCGCTCGAGAGAAAATCCCTTCCCAGAATTACTGGTATCGACAAGCCAGGCAGATAGACGAAGCGATGTCTCCGCTTTCTGCCGTCAAAGCGCATCGTAAGACGCACCGCTCCCTTTGCCTTTGCCGCCCCAGCTGCTAAGCTTAACGGGGTTTGGGCCGGTCTGACACGGATGTTACCTATCCGGCAGGCCTCGTACACCTCGTCACCGACCAGTGACAGCGTTGAGCCCGTGTCTACGAGTGCAGAGTAGCATCGACCCGCTAACTGCACTAGCATAAAAGGGCTTGAGCGCGGAACGACTCCCTGAGCTCTACAGGCGAGCGGGACAAAGGCCTCCCCGTCGCCGGCGCGGGAGTTCTTTTCCTGACTAGCGCCTTGACAACCATGAAATTCTCCCGCTGACGGTGAAAGGCCGCTGCCACCAGACATCACCGCCAGCGCCTGGCGTTTCCCTGCATACGCCTAGCTTGGCATTCGCGTGCCACATGGCCGGGCTGGTTGCAATTCCAGCAAAGCCGGTCGTTCACCCGCCGCGTGGACGGAGGACCCCTCGTTCCACGAAGCGGTTGGGGACGACTCTCCCCTTTCTCCGCGCATTCCTGACGCTCGCTCGGCGCGTGGCCTGTGAGGCCGGCACGACGCCGCTGCTCGAATGCGTACGGGTAAAGCGCGCGAGGGACAACTAGGGGGTTCCGCCTGCCTTTCCACGGCCATTACCTCGGCGCGCCGAGCCCTCATCGCGTACTCTCGGCCTCCATCCCATGCGCATCCCGGTTCCAGCGATTCGGCCGGCCTGGGGGGCGGCTGGTAGCGCAGTTCGGCGAGTAAATCCGCCTGCACGGTCTTGGCCTCCTGCGCTAGGGCCTCGAGGTTTGTAAAACTGCGGCCCCGCAGATACGGCTTGAAGCGCGGATGGCACTGCCTGATCACACGCGCAACCTGATCTCGGTCGGTTGCCGTCGGATCTGCCCACTTGTACAGCTCTTGCATTGCGCGTACGTACTCGAGGAGGCTTTCCTCTGGGTGTTGGGTGCGCAACGCGAGCTCCTCCAGCATGCGGCGCTCATAATCAGGCGGCAAGAACTCTGCGCGGAAACGGTCTTTGAAGTCCGCCATCGACTGAAAAGTCGGCTGGCAGCGCCTCCATCGCGCCGCGCTCTCGACGAGTGCTACAGGCAGGACCTGCCCTAGCATTACGTCATCTGGGGCGCCCAGAGCCGTCTGTTAGTCCTCGAGTTGTTGTAAAAACTTGTGGACTGATTTCGCGTCCGTGTACCCGGAAAAGGAGGGGACCTCCATATTTATCCGCGGGCGCGATGCTGTCGCCGATGCTACCGATGCTGCGGCCTGGTTGGCGCCAGCCACCGAACCGAGCTGACGGGCTAATGCGGCAAACATCTCAGTCACCTGCCCCATTACGGCCGCCGCGTCGGCCGTCTCACTACTGGCTGCCCCGCCATCCAAAGCCGTGGCTGAAACATCCTTTCTGGGAGGCATAGTTCGCGCTAACTGTCCGGCCGCACCGGCTAACTGCTCATGGCAACAAGAACATTCACATACACAACAACCTATCTACAAACACGCGGAAATACACAACACAAAACGCCCGAAAACTACATAAATAACACAAAACCCCTAACAAATTTACAACACTACACAAGTCGCTACCCCGCGAACATTCCGCCTGACCCGCTCCTTAACCCTATCGGTCCGGCGTGGCCCCGAACAAAGAGGGCCTGCCACGAGTCTGGCTGCACGTCCCAAAATCGGCAGAGAAATCGTCCACAAGGTGTTAATTTAAAGCCGCACGCTGGGCGCCATTATTTGTGGGCGATTCCTCTGCGCGGGGACGCACAGGCAGTCACTCGAGGCAGGACTTTGTACAAAGGGTTTATTCTCACATCAGGGGGGCCGGTCGTCGTCGTGGCAGCTGGGTCAGGTGGTCCTTTCGCAGGGCTGGTCCAAGAGCGAGAGCGCGAGCCTTCCCGGTCTCGCCTTATAAAGGCTTTCTCCCAGCCTCGCTCCCCCCGCCCCCCCACTCGGGAAGAAGGGGTCCGAGGCTACCCGCGGTGAGCGGCGCGAGATTTGACTTGCCCGCGAGCAGACCCTACAACGTGTGAAAAGGTCTGGCCGGTACTGGTGCGTCTCCAATGCGGTTACCCGTGCAGTGCAGTGCATCTTCCCCTTGTTTCAGTTAGGCTCCCCTCAATATGAATGCCGCATGATTTGAACAGCTTTTTGGTCCCCTTCAAGTTCAAAGTATAGATATTCCACTCTACTTGTCTTCCACATTCCAAGTATCTGTGGTATGGTTACTTCAATAATTAGAGCAACTTTCCTACTGAAACTAAGTGGAATAGTCACAGGACTGAGCTACCTTGAAATGTGCGCTCAGTAGAAACTGTATATTAACAAGACTGAAGAAAAGAGCTAAACTGTGTCAGTGCCATGAATATCGATTACTTAGCAGGCCTTTACGAGACCAGTGTCAATATAGCAACAGTCAATTGTACTTATTGGACTCTTTAGCTTTTAAACACCATTAAAAGTAGAGCATACTGACTTAAATCAGCTGACTGATGCGAATAAAACCAAGAAAAAGCTAATGACATATATTATATTGAATGAAGAAGAACTCCCAGAGCTTTCATTCAGGTAGAACAAGTGACAGTTTGGTTTGGTTTGGTTTATTGGGGTTTAACGTCCCAAAGCAACTAAGGCTATGAGAGACGCCGTAGTGGAGGGTTCTGGAAATTTCGACCACCTGGGGTTCTTTAACGTGCACTGACATCGCACAGTACACGGGCGTCTAGAATTTCTCCTCCAAAGAAATTCTAGCCGCCGCAGCCGGGATCGAACCCACGTCTTTCGGGTCAGCAGCCGAGCACCATAACCACTGAGCCACCGCAGCGGCTAACAAGTGACAGTGACAGCATGGTAGTGGATAGTAACCCCGAGACTTTATGAGGGTGGTTATTGCAAAGATAACCTCGGTCCGGCCCACGTTTTATTGCACTTTCAGGAGTGGTCTCTCCAGTGCACCCAGATAACATTCTTAGTGCCTTGCAGGCGAATACAGAAATCAATAGTTATGAAACACCACATTGGTGATGACAGTGACATCATTCACCTTAAAAAAAAAGTCCCCACATCTAACACTTCAAAAGGCAATCTTTTTATGCAAAGCATACTACTTTGGCTACCACTTCAGCCCTTCACCGTGGTTATGCGCCTCCAAATCACGTGATACATGACGTCACACCACGTGACACGATGACGTCACGACAGTAGAGGAACGGGGGGCCCACCGCGCGCCGTCGCTGTGGTTGTGCGCCTCCAAATCACGTGATACATGACGTCACACCACGTGACACGATGACGTCACGACAGTGGAGAAAATGACGTCACACCACGTGACACGATGACGTCACGACAGTGGAAAAACGGGGGCCCACCTCGCGCCGTCGCTGTGGTTGTGCGCCTCCAAATCACGTGACACGATGATGCCACACCACGTGACACGATGACGTCACGACAGTGGAGAAACGGGGGCCCACCTCGCGCCGTCGCTGTGGTTGTGCACCTCCAAATTACGCGACACGATGATGCTTCGCATTCTCCAGGCTTAACCAAGTTAAGCCTCAGCCATTTTTTTATAAATAAATATCCCTCAATAACAAAAATAGCCAAATTTGTTCCACTTTAGAACAGGCAAATGAAAATAAAAAAATGCAGAGACTTTACTGATACACACAAACCAAAACCTCAGCAATTGTAAAGGCACAGTACTCACTCGAAGCTTACAGTCATTCAGGCATGAAAAGCTCATGATAAAGGCATGAGCATGGGTTCCTTTCAAAGGAATATTGAATAGCTTGCCAGCCAGCACGTTGCTTGTTCCATCAAAGCCTGAAAGACAATCACAATGCATAAATTAGTGCTCAGGCTGGAAAGACGTTAAATAACTGAAGGCACTTGCATTCACATCCCACTATGGGTAGCTCAACTACAACCGTGCCTTGGGCATACTTTCAGCCAAAAGATGATATATCTTGACAGGCTGAGTATAGCTCTGTGATTTGCCGCTTCCAAATACATCTGCCAGCACTGACAGGCAAACAGAAAAAAAAAAATACTAAGCTTTCCATGTGAATCATTCTTGCTGGAGAGGCAAATATTTCCAACACTTGTTGCTATGCCCCCCACATTAGACACATGTCCTGTATCCAAAATGCTACATAGTATACAGTAGTAAATGGGGCTAATAAACGTCCCAAAACTGTACGCAAGCTATGAGGGACATTGTAGTTATGGGCTCCGGATTAAATTCGACCATCCAAGGTAAATGATGTCTGAACGCTACATGAACACATGAGCGCATCTGTGCCATGGCATCTTGATTGAAAAGATGTCCCATGGTGTTGCAATGTGGACTCTCTGCAACAAAAAGATGTCGCAGTTTTGCCACCAAATAGCTCATTGCAAAAGCTATCACTGTGAAAGTGGCTTTGCTACTGCAACCTCAAGTAAGGAAAAGGTTAGAAGGGGCAAAATTCTCACACTTCCTAGTCTCAGCTAAGGTCACTGAAGGACACACACAAAGTTTGGTTTGGTTTGGTTTATGGGGTTTAACGTCCCAAAGCGACTAAGGCTATGAGGGACGCCGTAGTGGAGGGCTCCGGAAATTTCGACCACCTGGGGTTCTTTAACATGCACTGACATCGCACAGTACACGGGCCTCTAGAATTTCTCCTCCAAAGAAATTCCAGCCGCCGCGGCCGGGATCGAACCCGCGTCCTTTGGGTCAGCAGCCAAGCACCATAGCCACTGAGCCACCGCGGCGGCTGGACACACACAAAGTGAGCTATATTATGATTGTTTTTTTTTACAAGCCAGTTGTGCTTGGACACACACAAAGTGAGCAAGCACAACTGGCTTGTAAAAAAACAATCATAATATAGCAGATCCATGCATGTGCTAAAGAAGATTCTTCCTTTTTATTTCCCCAAGTAAGCCACAGAAAAAAGAAGCATCGCTGGAGGCACACGCGATGCAAAATACAAGCCTCTCAAGTAGTGCTTTGATGCCGAACTGACAGTACAGCAGAAAATGTGGTATGCTTTAAAGGAACACCGAGGACAACTCCATCCAATTTATGTCCTTAGAAAAAACCACTGATCTCCACTAGGCGGCTGGATGGCACATCGAGCGCCCGAAAGTGAAGCCACCGGAAGTAAGCGGCCTTGTCCCAGAAGTCAGCCTTTGGCAGTGCACGAAATCGGACATCAGCACGGTTTTTCAGTTTGGTTTTCCCCTTAGCATTTCGTCTTTTCGCTGTTCTCGTCTTTTTCCCCGACAGTGCCTACATGTTGCGCCGTCAACTGCACGAGGATACCAGTGAAGTCTTCGGGAAAGATGTTAAAAAATAAGGATCCACTGCATCTCGATGGGATGATACTAGCAGACGACGGCACGTCGCTACATACAGAAAGTATGGAGCCTCGTCTGCTCAGCTCTGTGTCGTCCCGTCGCACTAGCGTCGCCAACTCTGCTCTTTACTGAGATGCTTGTTCCCGCGCTCAAGCCCAAATTATGCGGTCAATGGGGGATAAATTTAAGAAAGAATAGGTGGAAACCTTCACCAAGCAGCTGACTTTGCAGTGAACATTTTACCGAATTATGTTTAGACCAAA
The DNA here is from genome assembly GCF_055824585.1 of Amblyomma mixtum. Taxonomy (NCBI): domain Eukaryota; kingdom Metazoa; phylum Arthropoda; class Arachnida; order Ixodida; family Ixodidae; genus Amblyomma; species Amblyomma mixtum. Next base: position 323,916,488 of record NC_143012.1, read on the forward strand.
CCAGAGCAAGGGCTAGGCTACTATCTGATGAAGTGTCGACGGTGTTCGGTTGGTTCACATTAGCGCCTCCAAAAGGTATGGTACTGCTTTTTCGACGGAGTGTGTCATGCACTGTTTCGTGCTGTAGCAAGTCAAGCCTGAATGGGATTTTATTTATGATGCTTGGTGCAGTTGACTTCTAACAGCGTTTCTCATGCGCGCTGCAGCATTTGTCTTGTCAGTCATTTCTCTCGTGCTGTGCAGCTGAAACGTGGCTGTGCTTTAGAGTTAGGCTTCTGGAAGGTAAATGACACCCTGAAGCGATAAAAATCACCTGCCATCATGAGAAGAGTCGTCGTCCGCCACAAACTCTAAACTGAAACTGCGGCAGCTGTAGAACGAGTCTCTTCGAGAGTAAGGATTTCCGTGCCATTGTTCGCCTTCTCCTTGCTACACGAAAATTCGGTTTTAAGATGACCTAGCCTCTTCGTCATTCCAGTACTTCTCATTTACGCTCGGAAGACAAGAACCAGACAAGAATATATATTGTTTAATGCACGTACTCCTTTGCCGCAGAAGGGTGAGACCTACATGCCTGTTTTCTTCGGTTTCTCAGAAATTACAGGGTTCTGCACACAATGCTCACATTCCTCGTGTTCAGCTTGCTTGTTACTTTAACACAACAGCAGACATTACACGAGAACAACACAAAAAACTGAGAACTAAAGGGCGAAAAACGTGACTTTTTGCATTGAAATACACAGCAGACAGCCGACTTCGGGGACAAGCCGTCCAACTTCCGGTGGCTTCACTCACGCTCGTCTCTGAAAGCAGGAAGGTGGCATCCAGCCACCTAGTGATCAGTGGAAAAAACCGATTGCATTTCCCTTTCTGGCTTATGGTGATGTTTGTTCAGTAGTAGAGGACCGATTTATTGTTCTGAAAATAAATTCATTCATTCTACAAGTACAGGTTCAAGTACTATCATCTGCTTATATGGTATATAAACTCTTTATGCTGATGAAAACACTGAGATAGTCAAACTGATTTCTGACCAGACAGAAATGCCACATTAAATCTCCGAAAAGTGTCAGTAATTCAGGGTGCGATTTGGGAGAGTTTGTGATGATTCACTGTGAAAAACAGCACGGGAAGATGGGACACACCAGCGCTTGTGTTGTCTCTTTGCTTTCATGTGTCCCATCTCCCCGCGCCATTTTTCACAATATCGGTAATTAATTCATCGAAAATAATATTCGCCGAAAAAAAAAAACTTCCATTTGAAATTAACACTAAAGATAGCCAGCCCAATTTTTTAAAAAAAGAGAAAAGTCCAACCCTACTTATAGGTGCCCTGAAACCTCCTGTCTTTCCTCCACATTGAGCTGGATGGCACTTCAATGATCATCCTAACCAAGTTGCGCAGTCCTGTGCATAGCAATCCTGTGCATAGCGGTCCTGTGCATAGCGGTCCTGTGCATAGCGGTCCTGTGCATAGCGGTCCTGTGCATAGCGGTCCTGTGCATAGCGGTCCTGTGCACTGCGGTCCTGTGCACTGCGGTCCTGTGCACTGCGGTCCTGTGCACTGCGGTCCTGTGCACTGCGGTCCTGTGCACTGCGGTCTGAGAACTACGGTCTGAGCACTACGGTCTGTGCATTGTGCGGTACTATGTATTGCACAATACTATGTTATGCAATACTATGTTACGCAATACCATGCATCGCACAGGACCATGTGTCACACAGTACTGTTCGTTGCACAGTACTATGCACAGTACTCTGTATAGGAGTGTTACACACTCCTATGCACCCCATAGTGTTCCCAAACAGAGGTCAAAAGTAAGGACATTTCTTACAGCTCCTCTACTGCACCATCGTGACACACTACAGCTGGCAGTGGAGAGGGCCAACACCTATATAAACCCTCGCTGAAGCTCAAGATAGAGGTGGGAGTCAGGCTACCTTTGGCAACAGTGCCAGCCACAGCTTTGGTAAGCAAGGCTGTACTCCCTGAGCAAGTATTTGAGGGGAAGCCAGAGAGAGAATACAAGCAGACGGAAATAGCAAAAGCTACATACTGTGCAGTTAATTTTGCTGGTTCCCTTGAATTTAAAAAAAAAATAATAATTTTAATACAATATTATCTGCTATGTACCTCAGACTCTACGGTACTGATTCTGGGCCTATTTAACTACTAATTACTCTCAACTAATCTAACTAAATATGGTAAAAATATTCCACTTCGGTCAAGGTGGCTGCCAAGAACGCTGCTTATTTTCCTTCCCCATTGCGTGTAACACAATGTGCTTTTTTGATTCGCAGGTGGTGCTCATATTCTGCTTGGATCTTTTCGTACATTGTTTAGGATATAATAGAGATGGAGCCTGCAGAACCAGCTGTCATGCATTATTTAGCTGCAATCTGCCTTGCAGGAAGGCAGCCACGCAGGAGTACCAGCTGTAGCAACACAAATGCAGCCTCACCGCCTAGGTAGGTGTACTTCGATGCCGACAGGCCTCCATCAGGACCCTGAGCTCTCCTCAAGCCAAATTCAAGCAGGCTTATGTGCGAGCCAGCTGCTAACCGGAACCTTGCAGCATTTGTGGTAACCAAACTGCACAAAAAGGAGGAAAATGGAGACAAACTTAAACCAAGGGATTGAATTTATGTGATCCAAACGCATGCTCTCCAGCTCCCTGCTGCAATCTAAGATTGCAACAAGACTAAGCAATGTCAAACAATATCAATAAAAGGTTTACTAAACAAAGAGTTTACTTCAAATGTGAAGTTTTCAACAGACTATTCAGTTAAAATTCTTCTTGAACACCTCTCATGCTTTACTGCACTGAATTCTAGAATTCTGGCATGTTATCTTTTTCAAACTATTTAGTGTTAAAAAAGTTACCACCAAACAAAATATAAAAAGGTAAACATCAGAAAACAGACATTTCCACATTTAAATGCACGAGATCAAATGCACAAGCCTTAGTTTCATCAGCACCTACTCACATGAGAAGAAAACAGCCCTCAAAGTACAGCCCCAACGAGTGCAAACATGCACTATTTGCATACATACACATAATGCTTATCCACACATCACTCAACCTCAGCATTTAGCCTAACAGCAAGAAGTAGCAATAGGCATGACAGTGGAGCAACACATGATAAAGGCTAGAGACCGATTTCAGGATAATGCAGTAGCACGGCGCCAAGACAAGAAATCAATGAGCGGCCAAGTGTACATCAAGGTGTTCGAGCTGGCAATTCCAGTATAAATAAACGAGCTCAGTACCAAACTTAGTATATCTTTACACAGTGCCTTGCTTAAGTGACACTGGTACTGGCTTTGGCTAGTCACTGATGAAGCGAACACAGACCAAATCACCGTGCACCTCATGCAGTTGTTTTTGTGTGATCTCGGTTTAAAACGACAAAACCTTAACCTTCGACCTAGCTCAAAGATCATTGCTTTGCGCTTTGAAATGCTTGGATTTTCTGCCGAAGCCTTTGTCTATGACCAGTCGTATTTTTCAGATAACTTTTCTGCAACAATGCTCACTTCAATAGATGCCATGTGCCAGTAACGACTGACAATGAAGGCATACATATCAGTGGGGTAGGTGCTGATAGCAGCAAGGACTTGTTTAAGGACTACAGCACTTCAGCAACTTACCTGGCATAGTTCACAAGGTTTAACAGTGTTGTTTCAAAGAGCTGCAGGACAGCGAGTGGCCCCTCCACTCTTATCAGTGGCACCCTTGGGAAAACAACTGTTCCTTCTGGTATTGCATACAGCTTCACTTTGTCCGCATTCAAGGAGGCCAGGTAGTCATAGTAGCCTGGATCAACATTGGCTGGAAGGATAGTCTTCAAGTATGCAATATCTGAAAACAACATTCAGTAATCCTCACACAAAAAGCATGAATATGCATGTAGCCTATTCAGCGAAAAAATAAAAGAAAAGAATAATGCTTGAAGGCAATAAGTTCGACAGAGAAAGAATATTCTGCTGCTAACAGCTACGCATACTACCCAGCTGAAGAAAGCAGTGTGTGCTGTCACATATAGCTCTCCTCAGTTCAACATGGCCAGCTAGAACAGAGCACTAAAACTCGAACATTCAACACTTCATAACTTTTTTCTTCAGCAGTTAGTGAACTGTGCATGAACAGCGAATGCGCGTGAAAATGATCGCGCATAGTACGCTGCACGGCGATTTTACAATGGGTGGTTGCATCAGATGGTAAAAAAAAGCTTCCAACTCACCGCTTTGTGAGTAACGGAACGTTTGCAGGAAGCGAATGCAGTCCTCCAAACCTGCAAACACGGTGAACTCTCCTTGAAATGGGTTCTTTCTGAAAAAAAGGTCGAACACGGCTTCGTCGTCGTGCTTGCCGCTTTTCCAGTAAGCATACGCCATTGTGATCTGGTAAAGGTCTGAAATAGGGAGAAATCGCATGTAATACATGCACAGCAAAACATCTAGAGCAAACGGAGATTAAAACTGAGATGAAAGCATGTGTGTTGTACCAGTACGAAGCGCCATGCTCGGAAAGTGTCTCCTGTTCGCCACTGAGCCAACCGAGCCCAGGGTATGCAACGCTCGTGTTCCTGGCGCTCGCACAAGAGAGACCGCTGCTGCTCCCTCTTCCAGCAGAAACACAATGCAGCGAGCGTGAATGTATAAGTGTCGCGTTGCCCGTCGCCCTTTGCGCACTTGGCTCCGACAGAACGAAAGACAGCGAAGCGCCGAACGAGCGCGACTCACTGCATCGCCTCATGTTTACACCGCTGTGCGGCCTCCACTGAGCAGATATCGGATATTTCGCGTAAAGACTCATTGCCGTAGCCGCCTGCCCACCTGTGAGCAAGGGCTGGACGACGCCAACCTGCAACGAAGTCGAAGTCCGGGCCTCGGGCCCATGATGGGATCCTCCTACAAGTGCCATGCCAACTTTGCTCCCTGTGAAAGTGCCCCGGGAATTTCACCGCAGCGAATTATGCCTGCCTTATCATGCGCGGCGATATAAACGCATGCCTGTGTTCCAGGCGCGAGGGGAGAATTTTGAGTTACAACAGGTGCGTGTCAAGGTTACATGATTACAAACACCCAACCAGCGCAGCCAACCCAGCGGCAATGGTAGCGTGCGTCGGCTGTCGGCTGCGCTTCCCGATTGAGATCGCCATTTCGATTGTGCTGAGCTAAGCGAGGGAGCATTATGTGGCGCGAAATACGATTGATAAAAGAACGGAAAGCTGGGCGAGCTAGTTTCTGTCATTCATAGTAAAAACAGCGCGAAAAACACGAAAACGGAACGAACACGACAACAACAACACAGCACGAGTGCTCGTGCTGGCTCGTGTTGTCGTTGTCGTGTTCGTTCCGTCTTTGTGTTTTCCGCGCTGTTTTTACAGAGCGCCGCAATTGTCTCAGTGTCCACTTGAACGTCGAATTAGGTCTTTTTATTAGCTTTTTCTCTTTTGCTACGAAAGATCATGCGCAGCAATCATTTGAATGTCTGTGTAAAGGTAGCACAACGAAAACATTTGAAGAAACAGTGTTTAGGCTCGACAGCACGCGCTTAATTTAGAGGACGCTGTCGCGACTAACAAAAAGTGGGGACGCAAAGAAACCTGAAAAGAAACAAAAATCCTGAACAGGCATCCAAAAGCCTTTGCACATTTTCCCGAACGTGCGTTTTCGGGCTCTCAAAGGGCGAGATGTGATTTTTGACGTAGAAATGGAAAGCTTTTTCGCCTGTGATGCGTCAAGTAGTTCCCTACTTTGTACGTTCACCGTGTTCCACGTTCTACAGGTTTATTTAATTATTTTAGTACCTCAAAGGGGGCATTACATGAGTGGTGGGTTGTACAGAAATATATAAAAAAAAACGAACATGTTCTGTACAATGCCAACATCAAGGTTCAAAATACAAATGAAACAAGCAATCAGCTCAGGAAATCAAAGTGCAAAACGCTCAAATGGTTTCGAATACAAAAGATAAAACAAGGCAAGAATAACCATGGGTAAGAATTCCATGGGTAAGAACCATGGGTAAGAATTCAATAACGGATTAGACAACAGTAAAGACCGCATAGTAAAACAAAGTACAATATAGTTCAACGTTAGAGGGGAAAGGTACACGAAAACCTAAAATGTGTCTAAAGATTTAAGCTTATCTTTGAATGCAACCGTGTCTTCTATTATTACAGCGGCGTTGGGAATGCCACTCCAATCTTTTGCTGTTCGGATGAAGAAAGACTGCGCAAATGTTTGTGTTTTTGGGCAAGGGTATGACACCTGTTGACTGTTTTTGTGACAAGCCGAAAACAGAGAGTGTTTTGTGATGTAGATGCTTAACGGAAATGAATAGTAGAAACGATGAGAAAAGTCTAAACTGGCTAGTTTTCGACGGTGCTTTAATAATGGCAAGCTGGATCGGTTCTTCAGATCGGTTACACTTGTGTAGGATGAATAATCGGAATGAACAAATCTAATGGCGTGATTTTGACACTTTCTATGCTCTTAGAAAGGTATTCCTCATGTGGGTTCCAAATGGCGGCTGCATATTCTAATTTTGGGCGCATTATTGTGGTGTAGGCTAGTAATTTTACATATGCTGGGGCAAACTTAATTGAGCGTTGAAGATAGCCAAGCAATCGGCTGGATGATGCAGTGATGTGGTTGATGTGCGTTGACCACGTAAGATTGTCAGACAGATATAATCCAAGATATTTGTATGCTTTAGTAGCATGTAAACGATAACCGCAGATTAAGCAGCTATGTGATACTAAGTTGGAGCGTCTATGAAAATGCATGACTTAGTAATAATTAAAGACGTTTGCCATTTTTCACCCCGGTTTCCTACTGCTAGTAAGTCACGCTGTAAGCTAATACTGTCTTACAACAGTATTAGTTATGCAACAGGTTGGTAGTTTTACGGGTACAATTCGTACGTGACTGTCGAGGTGTCGTGGTCCTGCCGTGGCCTCACAGTTACTTTTGAGCTTCATGACGGGCACTGTCATTCAATTTGAAATATTGTGACATAAATATATCTGTTTTGTTTGTGCGTTTTAAGGGGGGTTAACGTCCCAAAGCGGCTCAAGCTATGAGGGACGCCGTAACGAAGGGCTCCGGAAATTTCAACCGCCTGGGGTTCTTTGACGTGCACTGACATCGCACAGTACGCGGGCCGCTAGAGTTTTTCCTCGATCAAAATTCGACCACCACGTAAATATACCGGGTGTCCCAGCTAAATGTAACCAAACTTTTAAAATAGGCGAAGTGTCCTAGTCCAGTGAAACCAACTGAGGGTTGTTCATACTCAAAATACTCAAGACTAGGCCACGGCCTAGTCTTGAGTATTTTTTCGCTCTTCAAAGTTCATTAATTAGTTAAGTTTAACGGAGTGGATTCCAAGAGAAAGCAAACGTAGCAGGGGACGGCAGAAAGTTAGGTGGGCGGATGAGATTAAGAAGTTTGCGGGGATACAGTGGCGGCAACTAGCAAAGGACAGGGTTAATTGGAGAGACATGGGAGAGGCCTTTGCCCTGCAGTGGGTGTAGTCAGGCTGATGATGATGATGATGAATTAGCTAACTTTTAATTATTGACTTCAGGACGAAAGTGTCAATGAAAAAGTTTTAGATCGCCTCGAAAAACCGCTAGTAGGGCTGTTTCCGTCAAGTTACGATTTACGTAGCTTCATTTATTGGCCTAAAAAAAAAGTTATCACGTGACCAGCTGCTCGCTTACTTCTCTGTCCCAATGTGCACCGAAAGTCTCATCGAGGAGAGGACTTCAGAAAAATCGGATTTTATTCTTTAAGGCGCGTCTTCGGACGTTGAAGTGGCACAGTTGTCATGTGGAAGCTTTTTCTTATTGTGCGGGTTATAGTTAAAGGCCGGTAAAAAAACTACATTGCGTAAATATTACTTTGCTGCAAAAGTCTCAGTAAGCTGTTTCTCAAAGCGATCTACAACTTTTCCTTCGATACTTTGTTCCTCAAGTCAATAATTAAAAAGTTAGTTAATTAAGCTTAACTAATTACAACCCGTTACAATCTCGCCGTTACAGTCCCACCGTTACAATCTCGCCGTAAAATTGGTCGCCTAACACTATTTCACAAGCTATATCATCACGTTGCGCTTCACGACTATTTCATATCACCCCCAGAATACATTTCACGTCGCATCGATCACCGCCACAAGGTTGCCATCCCAACATGCCACACCAAATCTTCTTTTCAGTCATATCTTCCTCGCACATCTATGGAATGGAACCGCCTTCCCCCAGATATTGCAGCGATTGGAGATAACAAAACCTTTCCCGACGCAATAGCTAACATTGTTTATTCAAAAGGTAGTTGATCATGTGTTATATCTGTTTCCACTGTGTTGTGTACATTGATTTTATGTTATTTACGCGTTGTGAATGTTGTTTGTTTTATTCTGGAGAAAATTTATTTTGTACTACCTGTTTTCACTGTATTATATTCATTGTTCTTAATCCTAATTAACCCACTCCCTTCAGTAATGCCTTTGGCCCTGAGGGTACAATAAATAAATAAATAATAAATAAATAATTAGTCAACCTTGAAGAACGAAATAAATACTGCAGACTAGGTACGCGACTCTAAACAACCCTCATTTGGTTTCAGACGGCTAGGACATCCCGTGTTTTTTAAAAGCTTGGTTACATTTAGCTGGGACACCTGGTATATGAATTATATAAGTTAATGGTTACGTGAGCAAATATTCATATATAAATCATAAATAGATGTGAATTACATATGAGTATTGTTAACGTAACCGTTAGCATTCAAAGCATGAGTTACGGTACAACATCTTGTCGTTCGCCATTGATTTTTCAACAACAAAGTGCACAAAAATGTTTGCGCAAATATAGTGTGAATAGAAAAATCGTTATTTCTATTTTGCTGTCTTTTTTGGTATACGGAAGTCCTTCCGCCACCCCTAGAACCAATCTCTGGAACCGCCACTGGTGCCACCAGGGGGAACTTGGTCGTTGTTCTAGGCAAGCTCCGTCGATCCGCGTCAGATGCCTACCTGCCGCTCCTCACCTATAGCATAGCCAGGTATATTTGTAATCCCGTTCTGACCCAGTTGAGTTTTGTCATGCGACAAATTTTCATTTCGGATTTTATTGAAGCGTGAATGCCGAGTAAATATGCAGTCGTTACCATGCTGAACTACATGTTCCTATTCTTCTCCCACCTTGTTTGCGAACATCCCTCAGTTTTAATTTTTTCCTCGCGTTTGCATCGCTCCTGGTCCCTGACGCATAAAAATTTTAGTGCAAGAAGTTAATGTGCGTATTCTTTTTATGAAGCAAAGAGCCTCGTATTAAGACGAGCTGCTGTGGGCACTGATATCAGAATGTAGCTAAGAGAAAACCAGCTCCTCACAATTTGCATCACACTTAATGTTCTTTCCTGGAAATCGCTTGAGACTTCTCCGGAGGTGCTCACGAGTATAAGTTTGCAATATGATCGACGCGAGGTCGCTTTCACCGTGGCTCACACAAGGACGATCCGTTCAACCAGCAAGGAGGGCGCCCCTTTCCGTGCCATGTAGTCGCAACCAGAGATTAAAGTCAGGGAGGTCTCGGGTGGTCTCAGATCCGTCACCAGGATTGACAAGGGATGTGATACCCCCGTGCTGAATGTAGGGGCTGCATGAATCGGAAACAGGCAACCATTTTTTATTCTTCTTGTTAAAGGTGGTTGGGACGTTTCTTCTCGGCGGCCGCGTTTAGATGGAGGCTCCCACCTTCCTCCCTTCCCTGACGGCGCGGTTGAGGTGTCCGCCGAGAAGTAGACAGTTACCGCGCCTTTCATTTTCTGATACCCAATAAATTATTTTTATCGTTTCCAAAATTACACTGATTTCTAGAAAGAATCATTATAGCATATTTTCTAAAACCCGAGATGAAGAAAATTAAAAAGACGGCAGCATTACACATGGAATAAAAGAAAAAGGGAAACTCGTCATCCTCAAACCACGAGTCAGTCCAGAGCCGGCCACTCAGCTGCAAGGCTACATAACAACAACGAGCACACTGGCAAATCGTGGGGATCGTTTGTTTCAGGTCCGTGTCGTAAATTGAGCGAACTATGACCCATTTCATAAGACACGGTGTAAGAAGTAGCAAAAGACGATGTGTAAAACGGACCGCCAGTCGCTTTCTCTTTCTCCCTATTTATTTCTGTCTCCAAATGTGCTCGGGTCACTCTTCCCTTCGATGGTGCCAGACTTTAAGGACTGGGACTCATATCATCTTCCTTAACGCTCAACGAAGCTTCGTTGACGGCCTTGGGTGCCCCCAAACCATGGTTACGTACAAGAGCGAGGTTAAGTACAATCGGGTTTGAAACAATCCCGATAGTTGGAACAGTTGGCGACATTCAGCTACACAAAACCTACACGATGTAGCCTACTGTCTGAAAACAGTCACTACGTCAGGTTACCTTCCATTATTCCATGTCAGTGACGTCAGTTGGAGAGCCTATAATTCCGCAAGTCTGCATGCAGCTTCTTCCAGTAGTTCCGTTCAGTGTTCGTTCTGTGTTATTTCGTTTGTTCGCGGTTCGCTTGGTAGTAAAAGATTCTTTGTGGCGGTACATCAAGCGGGCATAATTTTTTAGGGAGGGGAATGGGCAGATATAAAAGAGGGATCCCCTCCTCTCCAAGCGAGAAATTTTAGTGCGAGAGCACTCATAAGCTCACCAGCACCAACCAAGAATCTTGTAAACATACGTAAGTTCACCGTTCACCGCACTTACGTACAATCTTGTGCCGTTGCCTAGCAACCCGAGTTACTGCCCGAGCTCACCCGAGTAACTCTGATACTCAGATAACTCTGATAGCCTGTGATAGAAACAGCCACCTGCCAGTGCAGTGGCGCATCGCTTAACCGCTGCTCCACTGCGATCGTAGTAGCATAAGGCCTTTCCGCCTTCTATGAATGTTAAGTAGAGAATGACCAATTCTCTATACATAAGCATTATCTCACAGCAGATATCACGTCATACCCTTAAGGCGCAGTTTAAGTGTCCCTTCCAATTGAAAAATGAACACGTGCTTTTGTACGTCTACTCAGTATGACTACGTTAAACCCCTACCAATATTTTACATGGGAAAACCATGCTGAAACCCGGTTTTTCGTCAAATAAAAGATAAAGAAACTCACGGTTCAAATGGGAATCCTACCCCGCAACGCCCTTTGCAAAAGGGACACTATAGTAGGCCCCTGGGAGGTCGGAGCAATCGAAGAGCGTATGAAGGGACGGACCCCAGTCAATTTTTAAGAGAGATTCCGGGCCTCTCTTCGGCTTGTGAATTTTTTCCCAATTTTTCGCAGTTAATGCATTGAAAAGACACTAGAGACAAACCAAGAACATGCACAAGGACAGCACTCGACCATCAACTTTTGTGAAGGCAAAAGTACAGCGACTGTTCTTCAAGCAGAAAATTTTTCAAATTTATTTCTGAAGGCTGCAAAATTAATTACAGGTTTGTAACGCATGGGGTCAAACCAAGTGGTGGCGGACCAGGGACAAGGCTGGTAGTAAAGCCTACTGCACGATCGCCTCCCAGCGCAGCATTTCCAAAGTCGGATGCCATTGACTGGAGGAGAATACAAACAAACACATATCCAAGTCTTCACATTTTGCGCAAGATCAGACTCTCACAACACACAGTTTACTCTCCTTGGTGGAGAGAAAGCCCCACGCTCTACCGCAAATCTTGGGAATGCCAGGAGGAACCGGACAAAACGGTAATAGCGCCACACATGAGCAGTGAGAGGAGGCCCTGACCAGCGACAACCTGGAACAGCAAGCCTGGAACATCCATCTATAGTGCGCAAAGCAGCTACCCCCAGCGGAGCCCTGAATTAGGGTCCCCAACCATCCGGCTCCTGCGAATTAATCTATTTTAATTAAAATTTTTCTCTCTCTCTCCAAAATACTCAACGCAACCAGCCTTCGAAACCTCACAATTTCTAACCTTACCGCCGAGTCCTCACATTCGAGAAATTACATTAATCTGTTTTTCGCAATGATAATCTAGAGTAGCTTTTTTTAATTTTATTCGTTTCGTGAAGACCTAAATAATATTGGTAATTCTTTCCATGAGTGAATTATTATTGCTGCCGGTACCTATAACTGTTGGAACGCGCCGCGTGTATTAAGGAAGAAGAAGCTTGCGCGTGCGTTTCCTGAGCCGAGGCTCCAGGCGACAATCAAATCGTACTAGGACGTACTGTGTGGGTTTTGTGCATGAGCATCGCTGTATTCAGCCGCCGTGTAATTTCGATAGTGGTTCAGATCAACTTTCTTCCCACTGAGGCTCTGAAGCAATCGGAGGAACCATAGGACGAAAACATTCCTGCAGTGAAGAGGTCATCCAGGTAAGATTTGACTGCATGGACTTTCTCTTTCTCTGCATGTCCAACGGTTTGCGCAGTAACCATTATAGGCCTGTCTTCTCTCTCAGCTTCAGACATGACTAAGGCAGCGACTGCGGCAGTTGTCATAGTACTCATTTACCTCGTAAGACTGCGCCTATTTCAGGCCTTTTTGGATTTGTCCCTCTCGAAGGGCTTGTCTAAACAACTATCTCTCGTTTTCAGATAATCCACTGCGCCTTCTTGCATTACACCTTCCGAAATGTCCTCCTCTGCATCGACAAGTATAGTAAGTAGAATTGTGCGAAGATCAGTAATCTCCTCTGTGAAAAGAAAGAAAAGTGACGATATAGTATGTGCTACCTAGGTGGCGACGTAACAGCCCTTTTATTGGTTATATTTACGTACATCAGTTTTGAAGCATAAAATGTTGCTGATGGAGAAAAGTGGATAAACCCATTCCACCAACAAGTTCGTTATTCATTTGAAATACTTCATAGCAGCCGCTTTACTGATGCTATTTACGTCCATCAGTTTTTGTGCGTATTAAAATATTGCTGTGGGTGGCGAGCGGATGAACCCATTCCACCATACAAGCTGGTAATTCTTCTGAAATACTTCGAATAGATTCAACGTCGTAACTCTCTCTAGTAATGGACTACGCATATGAGGGGAGGGTGAACAAGTTGCCGGAAAAGATGAAAGCTGAAGAGATGTCAGCTGGAAATGCAGGGTCAATAAATTGAGGCGTATAATTTTGACACAGTACTCAAATGGCTCGGATATCATTGTAAACGATTTGGAAATTAGCACTTTCGAACATGTAAGCATCGGGGCTCAGTAAAACCGCATCCTAATACTGAACAACTGAACAACGGGAACGCCTAAACGTGGGTCTGTTGACGGCACAAATGCAGTTGTCTCGTAGAGGCAAACAACTTCTATTATAGTATATGCGGGGTTAACGTGCGTTTCGCCTGCCCGATGCCTGACTCGTGCAAGTAGCTGGCATGCCGCCGCCTCAACGCCACCTTTCGACGCCTTTCAGCAACCAGGTGTGAGCTTGCTGCTTCACAATTGCATGCATGGGCACTTGGCACATTGGGCCGCGGTGACAGTATGGTAAAGGGGCTTAGTATATCGAAACTCCCGACCTTAGCTTGATCCTTCTTGAGTACGATCGCCCGACGTACGACTCTGAAAGTGCCAACCAATGGGCCTTTTTCCAGTAACGCCCTGCGCATGCGCATAACCTCCTTGCGTCCACCATTTTGCTTTGTATTTTGCGCCGGTTTATTGGGCGCTGCATGGAGGAAAAAAAACTGAGGGAGCGGCCGGCGACAACCTTGAAGCCTAGTCTTAACAAGTAAAGATATAGTAAAAAAAAGAGAGTGTGTCCCCCCGTGATCACACCACGTGATAGCATGCGGTAAAATCTAGCCCCGTTGCGCACGCGCATGCGCAAGTTAGCGCGGCAGACTGACTGTAGATCAACCTCCTTGCTGTAGACGCCCGCGCCGCGGGTCGCACATACGCGCGCACTAAAACATACCAGAATCAAAACATGGAGGACAGACTCGGAGAGCGAAAAACTGAGGGAGAAAACGGCTTCGTAAACACTCGGCTTGCGAACGCTGGCCGCGTGACGTCACGCTCCCTCCTTAGTTTTTTTTCCTCCATGGGGCGCTGGTTGCGCGTGCGCGCACTGCCCCCACCTTGCCCCATCCCTTCCACAGAGTATACGTGTACCCTATGTGTACAGACGTGTATACTAGTACGCCTCCGCTACGCTAAAGCTTGATAACAGAGATTTAGCACAGCGGAGACGTGCTAGCAGACACGTATACGTGATTAAGGTATGCCCCTGCTGCGCACCCACAACGGGCCCGCCCGGCCGCGCACCTACCTCTTAGGTAAAGGTTTATTGGTTTATTAGGGTTTTCACGTCCCAAAGCAACTCAGGCTATGAGGGACGCCGTAGTGAAGGGCTACGGCAATTTCGACCACCTGGGGTTCTTCAACGTGCACTGACATCGCACAGTACACGGGCCTCTAGAATTTCGCCTTCATCGAAATTCGGCCGCCGCGGCCGGGATCGAACTCGCGTCTTTCGGGTCAGCAGCCGAGCGCCGTAACCACTGAGCCACCGCGGCGGGGCTCTTAGGTAAAGGAATGCCCTATAGTGCATCTCAAGGAGTAGGGCTATCCCTGCGTAGAAAAGATTAGCCTACTAACTTTCTGATAACATCTCAAGTATTTATATCTTGAGTCCATTTTGTAACGAAATTGTTTCATTTCTTGAGAGGCGCTACTATTTTGTAGCGCTTGGAAATTACTATATGTGAGGAAGCTTCAAGGCGAGCACCTAAACGCCACTTTCATGCTTTGTTATATTTATTTGGCAATACTGTAAGCTCAATTTTCAGTTTCATACAGGAATGGGATACGAAAGTTCAGGCAGAGCTGAGTCACTGTGACACGTTGCCAGCAGCCCAGCATCGTGACCTATCCCGTCACAATCTTGGTTCTTTATAGTAGTAGTAGTAAAAGACTTTTAATCAACCATAATTTACAGGCCGAGCATTTCGACCGCCTGGGCGACCAGAAGCCGCTGTTCTTCTTCCCCTTCAGCGCCAAGCCAGGTTCTTTATATACCACGCTTCCTATCGGCAAAAAAAAGTTGTTCTTCACCGACAGCCGCCCTGCAAAAACAGACAACGCCTGATAACGCCCCGAGGTACAATATATAAACAGTCACAGCGCTAATCAACGGTAAACGAGGGCAATACACACTCGTTAAAACAGGCAGGATTAGGCATAATACACTGCTCATAAATTCATTCATTGCAGGGCTCAACAAGAAGATCAATAAGCAAGCAGCGAAAGTCTACTATAGTAAGTGACGATTACAATCGTGCAGCATGCTGCATTGTGTTTCGTTAGATAAGTATGCGTATACGTTGATCCACCTGCGCCAGATGCTGAAGTAGCTATAATGCACCCTCCTCATCGAAATTGAGGACGCAATAGTGTATTTAAAGGTTGCAGTTCTTTACATCTGCGCGCGCTGTCTTTCACACGCGATAGGTAAAAAAATTAATGCCATCAGCAGTTTATTCTCAACAGAATTTCAGTATGTCAGTGACAGAATACCAAGCATAATTAGCGGGTAAAGTTGGACTGTTTTTAGGCAAACGATGAATTCTCGGTCTAATTGGGGCTCCGTTTCTATTACACCAGGCATATCTAATACGGACATATTCGTCAGTTTTCTGAGAAGGCAGCATAGGGGCTCATAACACAACACGTAACACGCCTGGTAACGTATTGTGTAACCAGATGCATAGCAAGCAAGAGCTCACAACTTGCCTCTCCGCGAAGGTGTGAAGTATGTTCACCGACTTGCCATCACCCGAGCAAGCTTATACCGCCGGTGTAGTGCATTACAATATCGCTATGACGTGCTAACTAGCAGGCTGGTTAACTAATACTTGGTAAGAAACTTGTTAACTATTACTGTTAGGCCTCTTATGTATTGAGGGGCTTGTAGCCGACCGCAAATAATATCCATTTAAGTTTTTTTGGTCTTTCTAAAATGCCGTTCTCGTCGCCGCTGTAGCGCACGAAATTTTAGAGCCGCAGATGGACGAAAGCGGAACTTTAAAAAGGGCGAGTTGGCGGGCTTGGCGGCGGGATAGTCAGCGACCGTGTGCAAGGGCGTCCGCAGAATTTTTTGCAGGGGGGGGGGCCCATTGGTTGTTGGCGCCGGAGGGGGGGGGGGGGTATATTCGTAGCGAAAAGGCACTATTTGCGGAGTAAATTTATTTATTTATATATAAATAAAAAATAAGTAAAATACACACATGAAAGAAAATTACAAGCAGCAAATTAAAGCGCGGATTGTAGAGATACATTGGAGTTTATCAACAAAGAAACAATTAAAATTAATAAAAATGCAAAAAGATACTATCAATACTCGAAGTGCTCAGTCTTACTGCATACGGGTTCTCGACTCACCCGAATTGGTGACCAGCACACAGCGCAATATGTTCACAAACACGCAACTACAGTCACTCAGTCAGTCTTCCTTGAACAGCAACTGTAGGCGCCTCGGATTTTTCTGGGCGAATTGCGTAGTTACACGGGTGATAAATTCATTTCTGTGCTTCATTACACGCTCTCAGTGCACAGTCATCATATATATTGATTGGAAAAATGGTTGAACGAGTACGTTGAAAACAAAAGATGACTATATATACAACGAAAACTTATTTACAAGATAAATGCACGCTCGCAGCTTCATACACCTCGCTCCATCTTGCTCGCGCATCCGCACAGTCGAGCAACCGCACACACACTGCTCGCCGCTCGTCGTTTTCTCGTCCGCTGTCTTGGTTGTTCTCACCTTCGTTGACAACCCGCCACTAAAAACACCGAAGCACAAACACAGAGGCGCGCACACGTGCAAGGGCTTACTTGCCACAATATCCACGAATGCGCACTTTTGGGGTGTAAAGGCCGGTTCACATGCAAGCGACTGAGCGATTGAGCGGCGCGTCGCGGCGAAAATTTCCAACTTGTTGAAACCTCGCCGCTCGTCGCAGCGACGACTCAAAACAGGTTTTTCCGTCGCGGCGGCAGATTTCGCTAGCATATTCGCTTCCATGTGAAACAGGCTGAACGCCGCGCGACTTCCGAGGGGAAGGGACACCCGCAACTAATTCGGCCGGAAAATTTGTTTTTGTGCTTTTATGGGGTTCAGAGCCCCAAAACGACTCAGGCTATGAGGGACGGAGTAGTACAGAGTTTCGGATAATGTCGACCACCTGGGTCTCTTTACCATGCACTGACACGCACAGTACATGGGCGCTGTTGTGATTTGAGGCCCAGCCAGAGGTGACTAGGCGAGCCAGGCAGGCGCCATCGGGCTGCGTTGACCAAAGGCGCTGGTTTTCGGAGAAGAAGCAAGGAACGCTGGTGTGGGGGCTCCTCTGGAGACTGCGTCGCCGTGAACAAAAGCAGCTAATCCCCTTTGCCGAAGGTTCTGAAAGCGGTGCTTCTACCGCACCGAGCTCTCCCGTGGATCGGAGGAGACAGCGCGCGGCGGCGGCGCCAACTCGTCGCCCGCTTGCCCCTGAGCAGCCCGACAAAGCGGGGGTGGACACGGCTGATTTGTCCTTCCCCCCTCAAGAATTCATCGGTGGCCGGCGTACGAACGTATCATGATTATAGCGAGCGACCTGTGCCCTGTGCACTGTCTGCCTCCGTGTCGCTATCTCTCTAGAGATCAAAGAAACAGACACCCATCTCAAGGCGGCTCGAAACACATGCTCGCCGGTGCCGCTGCATGTCTGCAACAGGTCGTCCTTCAGCAGAGCTGGCGGTGGCGTGGTTTGAAAACGGCGGAACGACGCGCGCCCGGACGCGGCATTTCGCAGATGTGACCAAGCGTCGAAGCGGGGCTGCTTTTACCCTTTTTGCTGAGCGCACCACCGCCCCTGGCGTGCGGCCATCACTCACGGTTCGAGTGAGTGATTTTCCAGGGGGGTGCAGCCGCCCCCCCTTGCCCCCCCCCTCCGGACGCCCATGACCGTGTGTGTCTTTCAATGTTCCTTGCGTCCCTGCGCTGTTCCCTCATCATCACCCGCTAAAACTGTCTGCTTTTGGCTGCGCCGTTGACATGGGCGTCGACCAAAGTCTCCCAGTAGTCCTTGCGAAAAGACGTGACTTCCTCCACATTTAATAGCTTGCAACTCGGATAACTAGGGCCTCTGCTAAGTTTTCTTTCCTCCACACTAACGCCCTTTCTGGTCGCGCGGTTTCGGTTTCGGCCGTGTGTGACCCCAAAACGGCTTGCGCCGCAGCCCTGCAGCGGCAACGATAATTACATTTTTTTTTTTCGAAATTGTAAAAAACTGTTCTGGATACTACTTACGGTAGCCTACGACCCTAGCCTAACAGTAATGGTTAAAAGTTAACTATTCAATATTAATTAGCCATCCTGCTAGTTAGCACGCCTTAGCTATACCCTGCTCCTGAAAAACTCTTCTAGCGAACAGTATATTTTCAAAAATTGCTGACAGTCTTATGTGAAAGACCCTGCATGATAAATACATGACATGCAAGCTATACGCTGCTACCTTCTGTTCTCGGACGTTTGATACCCGTTGACGCCCCACATTTTAAATCTCAAGCTATGCGTGCACGTGTCTTAGAGCGTTGTATCCGCAAAACAACTTATACTATACCTGTCTCTTGCCTTACAGGTAGCATAACCTTCTATACCACGCGAACCATTCTCAACATCATCAACGTATGTGTTGACGTCACCACCCTTACTGCTCTGGGGATGGTGAGCTCTTTCAAACAACTTCACAAAAAATGAAGCATCTTCAGCGGTCGTAATCGAGGTTTCCAGTAGCGTCATACTCCGCAGTCCCATATGCAAAATGAATTCTTTAGCTTTATTCACAGAAAAAAAAACAAAAAAGAAAACAAAAAGATAGCAGGAAAGGAGGGGGGGTAGGTGGCAATTCTCGGGAAAAGTTTTCGTTCTGGGGAAGGAGCGGTCGCCGTCACTTACTGAATGGGCCTACTACTGCACGTCGCCTTGGTCCACAAAGAAGGAAAAAAAACACGATATCTTGTACAATAATATATCGTGATGGCGTGTCGCTGCATAACAATACCTCTCGTGTTTATTGCGCGCTTTGGAGCACTGTTTCTTTGGTTAGCATTAGCCAGTCAAGCAAGGTGCTCGTCTCACCTTATCACTCTTATTTCTGCGCAGTCGTTTCTCAACGGGACCATAAAATCGAGAAGTAGGTGGCTCTTCAAAAGAATATGCTACGTGAGTATGACACTTTTGAACGCTAGCTGCAGTTAGCATGAACACATACGACGTTGCACTCCTTCTGATAATTGCAGCCTTTGACGCTTTCAACGGAAGAACTGCTCTAAAGTTGAAAAAAGCACCAGCGATAAAGGAACCGCGCAGATCGAAAAGCCCCATGCTGCCCTCAATTAATCGATCTGGTTGATGCGGAGTTACTGGCTCTGAGTTGTGCGGTAAAAGCAGGTATTGAAATGCCGACTTGTTAGCTGCAACTGCCCAGCCTTGAACCGCGCGTTCAAAAATTCGATGCATGTCCTGTGGACTTCAGAGGTCCGTGGCAATGACTTTCAGGCAACAGATTCAGCAGTAAGCAGTATGCCGCACGCAAGTTCTCGCCAGTCACGACAACGTTACGTTGTCTATAGGTGAACGAAGCAGCTTGAAATAAAGTGACACACTCCGCACGTGGTTCCGTCCCAGGGATGTTCGTTAAACAATTGCTTAACTTAATTACCGCTAGTAATTAACAGTGTCTCAAAGTGTTTGTGTGTGGCACCATTGAACATTACATCTTCACTGCGCAGGACGTTCGCGATTCTTTGGCCATGTTCTTGGGTGGCTCAGTTGTGCTGACCATAGCCTCGGGCATCTGTCGCACGGCCGAGATCTACGTGTTGATATTTTCTCCGTACGACACAGTCGAGCTATGGGATGTAAGTCTTTGCATGCCCGCACACGGCTGATAAGGGCGAGCGATCCGTCACAGCCGCCGCCCTACATGGCTGTAGCTAACCTTGAACCGACCACCTGGGCAGGCGTTGGACTGTGTCGGATTGGAGACTCGGGCATGGGCGAATTTCCCCTCAGAAATTTTTCATGTCACAGTACGCAAATCAATTATTGCATTATAGTGTGAGAGTGTGTCCGTGTGTGCGAAAGTGTACAAGTTGTACGATTTCACGCGATGGAGAGTGAAAAATTTAATAACAAAAGGCATTCGTCGCACAGAATCTAATGAAAAGGAATTCTGACGATATTTAGCCGACCACCAGAGACCACAGTTACGGTGCTGCTCGGGAATTTAAATTAATGCGGCATCTTGGACGCTCTTTCCGTATATAGAACAACATACATGCCACTGCAGCAAAGTCTGTAAGCAACTGCCAAAGGCCTTCAGCACTTGGTGCCGGCCAGTTAAGGCGGCACATGCGAGGCCGGTACCAGCCACAATGAACAAGGGCCACACGCACATACATGCACACGCAGCAGGCGTATACAACAGGCGTAAATTCTGAATGAGGTTTTGCGTGATATAAGTTGCGTGGAGCTCCAGCTTGCCTCAGTGTAATGCGCGTGTGTAGGGCTGCTGAGAAAGCTCTGCTTTCTCTTGCTGGACTGCAAAGGGCTACCCTTCCGTTCCAGATAAAGAAGATTCTCTACACCAGGGGGCGCTTCGAAAACCCGGAATACAGCGCTAACGTAGTAAGTGGCATCTGAATATTACTTTGTTCTTTGGCCGTGCGCCAGTGTGGTCCGACGGGCACTTACCTCTGAAAACCAAGCTGATATTTGTATTATCGGCTACGAAAGATTAATTACTTCCATTGAAATTAAACACGTGTACAGGGCATTACTGAGTGAAAACATCCTTCAGTTTGCACAAGAAAAGCTAATCGTTTTGAAGAATTGATTTGAGAGGTCGATTGCTTGGGTACCTTTCCGTTCGTCTGACTAGCCGCCCCGCTTCCGGGCGAAGGCAATCCTATAGCTTGGGTGGGAGGTGGCAGCCTGTATTCTTTGCAGTAATGCGTCTTCCCGTACTAGGTGAAGAGTCTGGCTTTTATAAACACTATAGGATCTATGAACGCCTCCGCCCGAAGATGGAGACGGGCATAGCGCGGTCTCCGAGAAGTTCTGGCAGTGTGCGAAGACAGAGCTGCCTCTTACGTTCAAAGTGTCGGGGTGCAGTTCTCTTGATCAGTGCGAAAAATGTGGGTAGCTGAGTTTGGTGTCTTTCGAACTACGCTTATCCTGAAGTACTAGGACCAACGATGAGGCAGGTCTGCTCGGAGCGCGCCGGGCTGTCACGCGGTCCATGGCGATCAACGCGAGATCGGACATCGTACATGTTTGGTCACTTCCAGAGTCAGTGGAGAAATGCGCTATAGCGCGCGGCACTGATGATGTGGCCGAGCACGAGTGGCCAGGTAGCGTAATCTGGCCGACCACCTATAGAGTCACTGGGAAACTTTTCAGAGTACCGTGATCCTCCTCTCCCCGCCACTGGACTTTGAAGCTTCATGGCTGCCCCTGATCAACTGATGTTCCCAGCACTTCAATCGCATCCTTGGTTCCCTGTATATCTGACTTCGCAACGTCGTTATTATAAGGGATAAATTAAACTTCTGCGTAGTTGGCACAGCTAACTTAATAGATAACATGAACGGACACTCAGAACAAACTAAAAAGAAAAGATTATTTTCGTAACTAGTTGAAGCAACATTTCGCTTATATGTCCGAGTCCTAGAAGAAAGCCCAAAGGCTATGGCGTGGTATGAAAATCCTTGAAATTATTATGTTTGCTGCTGTGGCAACATGGGCAGTGGCAACCGTATATCTTGCAAGCCTGGCGGCGTCGGGGAAAGGAACACGGTACTATGAACAATTATCCGGTGACTCTAGACAAGCCCTAAACCAATGTTTACAGGTATATTAACGTTGCCCTAAACCAGCCCGAGCACCGAGCTCCGCTCTACTGCCGTATGAGCCAGCCCGCGCACCGGCTTTGAGGTAGCTACCGTGCTCTAGCTGCTGTACTCCTTCACTCGGCTTGAGACGTGGCGGTTGTACTAGAGCGCGCGCATCGAGGCGCTCTAAATCTGCTCCCCTCACGCTCTTTTCCATTGAACACCATCTCCACCATTCCCTCCTCTCTTCCTCCTCTCACTGCCCCTCTGTCGCTCTGTTTAGGGCGCTGTCGTTTGCTACTTTCCTCTCTCTCTCGCTTCTCCATCGGCTCTTCTCTTTCTCATAGTTCTTTCCTCTCCCTCTTAAAATGAGGCTTCGGCCTCCAATAACGGCGCCGGCATTTTGGCAAAATGACCCTACGACTGCTGTCACAGTTCACAACCTTACAGTGGCTATTGATTTAAACAGGTTGCTATAACCTATGGGTGATTTGGGAAGCCCGCACCAGTGTTAAGACGCGACAGGGCTCGCAACTCCGAGAACAGTGCCGCAAACCACACGTTTCCCGTGTATCGACTTGTCCCCGACTGTGCGGCCAGGCGCCAAAGGCCATCGCTATGCGTCGTTACAACGCTTGCTCGGCAAGCAGCCCATCGAGTTGTGCACCATCCTTGACCTGTCGATAGAGGGCGGCTGCATTGTCCACGTTCCAACACCTGATATTGTCGCAACCAGACACTTTGGTGATACCGGAATATAATGACATTCCCAGTGCACATAGCCCTATTGTTCATGCTATTGCAGGTGTCGAGGTACGTGGGATTCTGCATAATCAACTGCCTCGTGGCCGGGTTCAAGGTAAGCTCCGCTTTTCCCTGAGCGGACAAGAATACTGGAAGACAAAGAAGTTCGTTGAATGAATGTACTACAGATCTTCATAGCAATTGGAACTAAGGAAATTACTGGGGTGTTAATGTTTCATCTTTCAGACTGCGTATAAAAATATAACATGGCTCAGTGTGGAGAACGCAACAAGACTTTCGCATTCATGTAATGTGCTCTACTATTTTCGAGCCCTCTCTCGTGTGAAATCTTTCCCCATCCTAGCCGTCATGATATCACCAAGATAAATAATTGCTAGAAATGCTGCTGTTTGATAGCAGTTACACGTGGCCAAGCGAAGTGTTGCATACTGCCTGCTGCTCGTTGGATCCTTATAATACTGTAGTAATGTAATCCTACCTATCGCGAGCGGCATGCCAAACGTACGAAATGGAGTTCATAAACATAACTTTAGAGGCGTGTGCACGTGCGACCAGCGTGGCAAACGAAATATTC
Source organism: Amblyomma mixtum (assembly GCF_055824585.1). Taxonomy (NCBI): domain Eukaryota; kingdom Metazoa; phylum Arthropoda; class Arachnida; order Ixodida; family Ixodidae; genus Amblyomma; species Amblyomma mixtum. The sequence continues at coordinate 323,939,760 of NC_143012.1, forward strand.
GCTACTCTTTCGCACGTACTACGTGTTGTTGACAGGCATCATTGTTGTGTCTTCCTAGTTGTGTTACCAAGATCGCGGACGGCAGAACTCGAAATAGAAACTACTGCGTAGAAGTTACTTAACCCTTTACAGCCCAGTGTCGCGAATTCGCGGAATAAGGTTTTCACGCCGTGTACTCGTTACTACATCGACCTCGCATAATAAGTCTGATGCCGACACGTTCTCAGCCTAGAGCGCTTTCCGGTCGAGATATCTGCCAACGCTGCGAGAAAGCTGTGTGAAGAAATGTGGGGCGCAATTTTGCGACTTCCAGCCAGTGTCTCACAATTACCCGTCTTTAAGTTTCTGACATATATTTCGGGAAAAATGGGAAGAATTTTTTTTTGCATAAAGATACTGTAATCTCTCTGGGCCTTTGAGTTGTTCGAGACCTTCGATTAGGTGATTTACACCAGTTCAACTAGCTGCACAAAACTGGCCAATTTCTATCTGGTGCTGTACTGACGACATATCGATTTCTTAAGTTTTAGTGAGACTAAAAAATTTTGATATTGTCTTTTAAATGTGCGTAGATTAAGTAGCCTAATGTGAAGATAACTTTCTTTTATTCCATCATAATTTCTACATGTAAGGCTTAAATTATTAAAGGTATGTAGGTAAGTAATATATCGCGTTCTAGTGCTGCTGACAAAAACTATGTAAAAAACAGCACAGGAGCGGGACGGAGTAAGAAGAGAGACAAACGGGGCATTCACTAGCTTTGCTAGTTTGCTTTTTTTGTTTTTTTTTTGTGTAGGAGGGCAAGCCTCAGTCAGGTGCTTTTAGCGCCTTTGCCTGCTCATCCTTGGTCTGTATATGTTTTGTGAACCGAAACTCAGAGAATAATAAAAAAAAAACTGAATATTTATTGACGGTCCAGTAAACAATCTGTGTCCAATAAGTTGCTGCCAACTTTACAGCGATGAAAAGTGTGAGCTGTGAACTTGGTGCCATTGCTCCTTTAAATGGTATCGTATGAGGTAGGCCCCTCATCATTTGTGGTTGACAAAGTGCTACAAAAGGCACTAGCCGAATTTCTGGCATTTCAAGCATCGCTACTAATCCCTCTTACCAGAACATGGATATGCGGAGGGCCTTTGTCGCAACATTACCAACGTTGCAATAAAGATTGGGGTGTTTCGCAGGGAGTAGAATTGAAGTTCGCTATTGTTGGTGAACGCCCGAGACCTTCAGATGTATTTCTGATTTACTTCACAATCTTTTGTGCATTAGGTGAGATTAAATAATCTGGCCCTGAACCAATGGAGACGTAGAAAAATTGCGATTATAAAGTTGTACAGAGGTCTAAAAACACTCAGCGGTGTAACTATTGTTACGATTACGTGCCCTAGCCAGCGAAGACACAATCGTCGTATAATGTGCACGAGCTGCCGCAGTCTCAGGTGCATTTGGACTTTCTCTGGCCGAGCTTAATGCTTTCTTCACAAAAAAAAAACAAAATGTTCAGTAATGAGTAGCCATATCTAGGAAGTGCACTACAAGTTCTCTTGTTGATATTCTTTCTAACCTTCTGTTTATCACATTTTCCAATGAATACATGTTGGCCGCTTAATCCTAAAGAAACATAAATATGTTTACTCAAGTAAAACTTGTTGCTGGGCGAGTTGGTGCATAGTTTCTGCGCTAAATTTTGTCAGAAAATAAATATTTTTGAATTCAGAAGTTCATTGCTAAGATAACTGCATGTGTTTCATTCTCACGAAGTGGAACTTACATATACTCTTATTGCTATGCGAATAAAGCGCTATACGAACAGGACGCGAACATAAGCCGGTAGGCAGGACAAATGCTGCTATCTGATATTGTTGTAATAAGGCTAACACTTGTGGCACTTTTTCCACAAGCCCTGTCTACATCTTTATCTTCACGAGTCCCGACCGTTGAGCTTCTTTTGCCTTATTTAATGCGGCGAACTGGTTCGAAAGCCTACTCTTGTAGAACCGTATATTACTATCATACGGCACACTTCACTATATCTGCGTGCTCACAAAGCGTCATTTCGGTCACCATGCATGGTCCGTGCAGAGCATCGTCATGATGCGCTTGTTCGAGCTGTACGACGACCTGTGGGAGTCGATGCGGTTGAACTCGCTGCTCGCTAAACAACGAGAGAAGGCGGCTGCCAAGGAGGTGGCTGCCAAGGAGGCAGTAACTTCTGCACAAACGACTATGAAGACGTGAACATCGTGAACCGGATGGGGACAGACTGTGAACCACCTTCGGGCTCCGGAGTTTCGCGCAAACCTTTTTTTTTTCTTTCTTTTTAGAGGCACGTTTCATCCGAAGCATGCCTTCCGGCTGATCTGGAATAAATAATCGCTTAGATCTTATCGTGAACTTTTGTGCACTGCAACTGAGCTGGCTGATCACACACTGGGCTTATAAGGTGCAACGCGTTTATCCTGATTTGTACACCAGATTCGGATTCGTTTCTTATGGTGGTGGTGGCACTTGTTTACTGGCAAAAAAGATGAACCAGCGGAAATAAAAATGATAGGGTCGAGAGAAAGGAAAAGATGAACCAAGGTAGGAGGGGCAATAAAAGAGCTGCTATCTAAGTCGAATACTAGCTACAGTGTCATCAGCGTCTTCGAGACACGGTTCAGAGTGGCCCTTAACTGGTTGTCGCAGTATACGGATAACACATTTCGGAGACCTGATCAGACCAAGTACCCCACCTAACAGATTCTATTTCCGGACCTATTCTTCTTTTCAGAGCCCTTCGCTACGGCATCCCTCATAGCCTGAGTTGCTTCGGGACGTTAAACCCTAATAAACCAAACCAATCTTCTTTCCATACTCCAGTTCCCATGCTCGGTCCATCCTTTCTCCTCCTGTACATCCACCGCCGTGGCCCAGCGGCTTTGGTGTTTGGCTGCTAATACCAAGGTCGCGAGGTCACACCCTGGCCGCGGCGGCCGTATTTCAATCATGCCCATGTGGTGCGCGATGTTATTGCACGTCAAGGAACCCCAGGTGATCTATTTTAATCCGGAGCCCTATGGTGTCTCTAGCCAAAGTGTAGCTTCGGAACTTTCCATACACATGCCTACCTCCTTGTTCTCTTCTGGCTGCCGCTACAACATCAAGAACGTATTTAAATTCAGAAGGAGACGGACCCTCCCCACACTCCAAGCGAGAAATATTTGAAGAAAAAATTACATTGGCTCCACTTTTTCGACGAAGAAATTTCAATTTCACTATGCCCATATGTAGGACCGCTCTCCGCCACCCTCAGTATAAACTGCCCCTTCCAAGCGCTGCCCAAAACTCTGCTCATGCAAGGCATGCCACTGGTCTATCTTCCTGCATGCTTGATTAAAGCAGCAGCACGGAACAGCGAAAGACAAAAGAATACGACACAGGACGTTCTTCTCTGGTCCTCCTTTATTAGGCATCGTTTCCACCATGAATCATCATCATCAGCCTGACTACACCCTCTCGAATTAACCCTGTCCTTTGCTAGCTGCGGCCACCACATCCTCGCAAACTTCTTAATCTGGTCCGCCCACCTAACTTTCTGTCGTCCTCTGCTACGCTTGCCTTCTATTGGAATTCACTCCGTTACCCTTACGGAGCACCGATTATCTTGCATTCGCATTACATTCCCCGCCCAAGCCCATTTCTTCCTCTTGATGTCAACTAGGATGTCATTAATTCGCGTTTGTTCCCTCACCCACTCTTCCCGCTTGCGGTCTCTTAACGTTACATCTATCGTTTTTCTTTCCATAGCTCGCTGCGTTGTCCTTAACTTAGGATGAACCCTTTTCGTTAGCCTCCACGTTTCTGCTCCATAGGTGAGTACCGGTAAGATACAGCTGTTATATACTTTTCTCGCGGTTGAATTTCTTTGGAGGAGAAATTCGAGGCCCGTGTACTGTGCGATGTCAGTGCACGCTAAAGAACCCCAGGTGGTCGAAATTTCCGGAGCCCTCCACTACGGCGTCTCTCATAGCCTTAGTCGCTTTGGGACGTTAGACCCCATAAACCAACCAACCAACCACTTTTCCCTTGAGGGATATTTCCACCATACGAATACGTCCAGCATTCAGTCTTGCTTCTTGCGTTCGCTGTGGGCCATGAGCCGCCTGCTTTAGCGCCATTGAGTTCATGCAAGAGGGCCATACAAGTGTCATAGTACATCTGAAACTCACCTGCGTTTGCATTAAACGATGTGGTTAAAATAGTATTCTACTCTGAAAATACTACAAAAAACCGCTTACGATATAAGTAAAAATGAAAATTCAGCCTTTTCTGTGTTTGAAAACTCGGAGCTTTAGTACCTTTCCTGTTAATGTAATCGGTATTCTTAAATGCAACGGGGTCGTCTCCTTTAACCACAGAAAGCCGTGACAACGAAGCGTCTTCAGTGCTTCTCTATTTTTCAGCTGGATGACCTTTCAGTCACCAGTCATAATTTATAAAACCAATCATCATGCGAACACAGTGCAAACAACTTATCATTTGAGCTACGGAAATTATTCTTGATTTCAGCTGTTGTTGACCTCAGTAGACATGGCACATACCCACGCGGGGGGACTGACCAGGGTTTGGTTGTGAATGTCAAGGAAAATCACATAGGCGATTACAAGAAAGAGAGAGGCGTAAGGCGGAGAAGTAGAATAGCAAAATGATTGAAACTATAAAAAATAATTTAAGAGAAATAAAAATAAAGCAATTCTGAAGTACGGGGACAAAAAATATAATCTACGACATGCGGAACAATTCTGAATACAGTTAACAAGGTAACCTTTCAGTCGCAATAATGTAATCGTGAAGATATCCGAAAAATCTACTTAACGCGAATCCTTTGGCGCTCGCACCGAACGAGATGACTGGGAGTGATACAGGTAGCCCTAACTTCGAAAGTGGGACTTCCTAATACGCCTTTCGCTGAAGAACGTGAGTATCCATTGCTGAGGCGAAAAAAGGTATACCGTCTGCGAATACAAAAACTGCAATGCCAGGATGAACAGGGATGTCCGGAGCCAATATGTTAAAAGCAGTGGTGAAAAAGCAGATCCTTGCGGCATACCTCTTGATTGAACGCAGGTATTAGAAGAGAAGGTTCCTTATGCACAGAAGAAAAATCTGTCCTTAAAAATTCACAAATTACGCCATAAATGTGGTGAGGTGCATGTAACTGAGCGAGTTTATTAAGAAGGATCGTATGCTCAACGCTGTCATAGGACTTAGCGACATCAAGTGTCACTAAGGCCGAAACTTCGCTCTTGCGCATTGAGAGGTGGATTCGGCTCCCTCTAGATCCACATGTGAGGACCATATGGAGCAATCACGACGAAAGCCAGTCTGTGCGGAGCTGATGCCGTTAACGTCATGGCCATGCTTAGTGAGGAGACGGTGTGCTACTCTTTCTATCAACTTGACTAAATTCGAGGTGAAAGAAATTGGCCGTATATTGCCTAATTTAAATCCATTCTCTCCTCTTCCTCATTGCAAAGCAGCAGGCCAGATATCAATCTTTCGGGCCGACTTCTTTGCCTTCGTTTCATTAAATTTATCTGTCTACATTCCCTGCATTTTTCAAAAGCAAAATTACTTTCGCAATCTTCCAAATGTGCGGAATACATGTTGCTTCCAATGAAGCATATACAATAACCAGAAGGTGATTTGTGAAGTTTTGCGCTAAAATCTTCATCATCATCATCATCAAAACGTTTATTTCCACCGAAATGAGACTCCTTTTTGGACCCCCCGGCACGCAGGCCTAAGGGAGCCCTACTTAGGAGCCTCGCAAACTAAGGTCTGGTGAAGACACATTGTCTCTTCACGGCCTCAGCCGCCAGGCGGATGGCTTGTTGCTGCTTAGCGGGGTCCTCGCTCCGCAGCAAGGTCTCCCAGGCTTCTCTATCTTCTATCTTTTGCTCGGCGCCCGGGCTTCCAGCACATTCCCATATGACATGGTCGAGAGTGCCCCTCTCCCCGCACGTTATGCAATATTGGTCTTTCTCCTCTTTGGAGATTGTTATGTATACCCAGAAGGGGCTTATATGATTCCCCCCTTGCAATCTTCTCCACGCAATTGCCTCCTCTTTTGCGAGGGAACGGTCGGGCGGCGGATAGACCCTCCTGCTCAGCTTATAATGTTCCGTGATCTCATGGTATGAAATTAGGCTATCTTTCATGTCTATGCGGGAGGGCTGCTCTGCGGCCGCCCGGTGATAGAGAGCTCGGGCAAGCTCGTGTGCAGCCTCATTTCCTGCAATAGACTCATGCGCTGGGATCCATATTATCTCTATGTTACGTTCTATCGGCCTCGCCTCGAGGACGTGTTTGGCCTCTTCCGAGATTCTTCCTTTCGCGAAGTTTCTTACTGCAGTTTTGCTGTCACTTAAAATCGTCGTGGCCTTGGTACCGACGCAAGCGAGCGCTATCGCCAACTCTTCCGCCGCATTGGCATCTCTCGTGCGGCTCGAAGCCGCTACCGTTGGTACTCCTGCCCCGTCGACCACAGCGGATACAGCCGCCCCGTGCTGTCCGCACGCCGCGTCTACGTACGCCACCTGGTCTGCCGGTCGCTCCTTCATCTTCCTCTCGTAGGCCTTAGCCCTATGTTCTCGCCTTTCCTTGTTATACACGGGGTGCATGTTCCGCGGCATAGGTGGGACGCATATCTTGGCCCTGATTCCTGCCGGGATGTTTACCATCTTGTGCGTGCTACTTTCTGGCCGGATTCCTACCCATTCGAGTATTGTCCTGCCCGTTTCAGACTGGCCGAGCCGTTCTAATTGGGATATCCTCACCCCCTCTGCCAGCTCAACCCATCTGTTGTGTACCCCCATTTTTTCAAGCCGCTCCGTCGACGTAGATATCGGAAGTCCCAGAGCTCGCTTGGCGCATTTCCTCAATATTCTATCTACCTTCTCTATTTCTGCCTTGTTCATGTTTAGGTACGGCGTCGCGTAGCAGATTCGACTTATTACGTACGCCTGCGACATTCTCAGGAGATTCCTTTCTTTTAGTCCTCGCCCTTTTACCGCTACCCTCCTACCGCTACCCTCCTCTCGGAGCAGCAGACTGCACTGAGGAAACAATTGACAAGAGCTCCGACGTGTCGACCTCGGTATGGTCCCAGTTGGGGGTGAGTGCGAATAAAGGTTCTGTTATCTGCGTCTCGAAACGTAAGGCCAGCCCCTGGGTGACACGTTCCAGGTTTTGCTTAACCTTCCGAGGAGACAACACCATGGTTGGAAGCCAGAGCATTCTTATTGTGCTCCATGAATCATAGTATTTCAGGAATTCTCGTCGTCAACTTCGCGCTCGAAGTCTGACATATTTGCCGATATTTATTTCAACCGGGTTTCCATTTCCTTTCGATCTTCTTCAAAGCTCGAAAAGGCGGCTCTATATTATAGCCCTTTTTCGCCCTGTTATCAGCGCTCCCCAGTTTCGTTCGCGTGCTGTGGTTGTAAGAAGAAGAAGAATCGAAACGCACTGAATGAGAAGAAGAAGAACAAGAAAAAGATCTGAGCGTGTTCCACACCCAAGGCAGCCTTGCGAGGTGAAGCTGTGACATAAGTGCGAAGGCGACACAGTCTACTGATGAGCAGGGCGATCACTCTTAACTTTATAGTCGTCGCCTGCCTAGTAAGTAGCATGCGCTTGTTCTCCGCAAACATATAGTACGTACCACCCTACCTTAAATCTGCTGGCGTTATTCTCAGTTGGCCTCATGATCGGTCGCCTGTGGTTGATTGTGGAACTTTTAGCGCCAGCGTGACTGGTTGGGAAAGATATACGCATGTAAACATAGGCTGTAGGTAAATGGAGAACTCGATCCAGTGGCACAACAGCCCATTGCTTTCTGAACGATTAGGTAAGTGCTTTGCAAGGTATGGAGAATATATATTTCTGAAGCTTTCTTGACCGATCCCATCTGGCAGCCAGTGCGATGAAACTAAGGGCAGAAGATTTCTTGAAGGCAAAGTATCATCATGAATTGGTTAGCTTCTGTACGCTGAAGAATCGGAGTTTCGCAATTCTAAAATATTTATGTCATGAAATTATGTGGGCAGCAAGTATCATGTCCTTAAAAAGGCGTCCTTTTCTCGCGCGCTGCAAAAGTGAGCACTAGTTGCACAGATTTTCGGAAAAGACAACTCGCCAAAAAAAAAGCCAACGTCGAGTTTCCCGTCAAGGCGCCGCGCTCCGCTGTGTTGAAAATAATGTGAAAGTCTGCCAAACTTGACCAACGCAGATCAACCAATGTCCTCGTTTTCTTGGAGTAAGTGTCTACCCGAGTGTGGTTCTCAGCGTAATCTTAATTATAAGTAATGCCTTCGCTTCAATCATGAACACAGCTGTAAAATAGCCCTTGGAACAATACTTAATTTGTTTATTAGTTCAAGATTTATGCATACTCTCCTCATTTATATCTTAGCGCCAGATCTTCTCACTGTGGCAAAGATGCAAAAGTTTTTGGTCTTTTCGTTACCTAAATTCCTTGCCTTTCCAGTGCTCCAACTGCTTTTCAGTGCTTGAGAATTCTCAGTGCCTGGCCCAAGGGAATCGCCTGATGGTCAGCGTGGGGAAGGAGTCGGAGAATAATATTCACGGTGAGCCTGTACACTATATTTTTTGTTTTGCGAGAGCGTTAGGAGAGCCATGACGGCGAAAACTGCCCCGCGTCCGGCGTCTCTTTGAAAATCTCCACCCGCCGCCTGCAGGTTGCATATGGTGTTTAGGGGGATTTCCCTGTATCGACCTGCCACCTGCCGACCATTCCCCTCTCCACTTGTACGGGAGAGGAGGCAGGTGCCGGACTAAGAATGACTCAGCAAAAATTACAGTGAATAAAAGGAAAATGACTCGACAGCAGCAGGCCTACGTGCAAGACTGACTTCCTCCCGAAGAAGGCTCTGCGCAAAAATGAGCTTTGCGGGAGCTATTCCTTCTCCGTGTTGCTCGAGAAGAGCAAACGGTCTGACAAGCCCCACCGGTGGCTTCACTTGGAACAGGTTCCTGCTGGTGCGATGACGTATCGCTTTACCGCTGCACCACTGCGCCGATAGGGGCATGAGGATTCGCCGCGAACTATCAACATGATACGTAACTACCGCAGCCAGAGTTAAACAAACCGGAGATGACAGAGATGTGGAGATGCCACATTTGGCATAGAATCAGAACTGAAATAGAATGTCGAGTGACAGATGAATGCTTTCGCATTTCCCCTGCATCAGTCCAATTGATCACCCCTCATTTTTTTCTCACTTCTTACTGGTCGGAATCAACAGCGCGGCCAATTTGTGCCACGTTTTATATATGACTGCGAAGTGAACATTCATGTCCACTTCTCGAATCTTCAGCGGCAATGCGTTTTCACTTTGACACATTTGTTGCTAGTGACTCGCCTGGCCCTGAGGCGTTGTTTTTCTTATGGCCCTCATTGTCCAACTTTCCGATACGTCCCAACTTGCACTCCTATACCAACCCCAGCCCAAATCTTTAATAGGGGTGCTCGTAATAAACACAGAAAATGACCATTCGGCCACTGTTCGCAGATCTTTGCCGGTGACAACAATGTAAAGCATGGAACACGAACAGGGAGGAGAGAATTCCAGAAATATTCTGTCTACTTCCCATATCCATCGGCGTTTCTCTGGCGGTTTCAACTTTAGCAGTTAAGAAACTGCGTCGTCTACTAAGACAGCAGTGCTGTCACCGCTACCTGTATCCAGAAAATGAAAACTCAGAAGGTGTTTTGAAGCTTGATGTTTTATGCTTGAACCAATCAAAGCCCAAGTTTCATTTCTCGCATGGCCAGTTTTCATCCTCATGCTTGTCGCTTAATTTTCTCTGTTTTCATGTGTCATGCATCATTGTCAAAACTTTCCCGGCAAGCTTAAGTATAAAGGTGCAGAGCTAGCACACCTGGCATGTCCTTTTGAAGCTCTGCCTTTGGGGGAAATGCCAGCTTATTGTATCGACACGTCTTGTCCACCTTCTTGTATTGTCCAGCACCGGCAATTATGCTCAAGAAATTTTTAATGCGATTGCATTGGGCCATAGAGGCTAAAACTCTCCGGCGGCGGCGCCTGTGTGAAGCCTCCATCTGCAAATCGTGGCAGGTGGTGTTTAGAGAGATTTTCCTCACTCCGTTCGTAGGGCAGAGGATGGAGAGCCCGGACTATAATAATGACTCAGTAAAAATTAATAAACGAAGCGATTACGCACAGAAAAAGTGAATAAGAATAGGATCAAAATTGAAATATAACACAATGGGAACCGAATCACAATTGTAATACATTGGTGAGTGAAAAACAATGGAATCAGAATTGGTATTTGGCTAGCGAAAGAAAAATGCTATCGCATATCCCCCGCATCAGTCCAATCGGTCGCCCTTATTTCTCAGTTTCGTAAACCTACGTGATTCTCTGTCGCACATGGCTACTCTGACAGAAGGATAGTTATTTGTTCTGACCGTTACAATCCCTTCCCAAGTCCAGTGCGATTATTTACGATATACATTTGCTGTAGACGAGACACTCGTGTTAATGCACTGCTTGTGGTGCTTTCCTATGCAGATTAGTCATGGCTTGTTTTCTTGCTCGCAGGCCTGGCAGCCGTGGCTGCCCTGCTGTACGTAACCATATTCTCCACCACACTCAGCTGCATCTCCGACGTGGTCTTCATCTGCTTCCAATGCACCGTGAGGGATAACATAGGGTGACAATGCTAGGAGCAAAACGCCCTTCATCTACTTTTCCAATTTATTTTTCGCCTTTAAACTTTTTCCAGGGAAACCAGTACTGCTTCAGAGCTTTCTTGGTCTGGAATTCAATCGACATCTTCATCACCCTCGTGTGCGACATTGCGCTGTACTACATGGTTCGATCTGTAACTGAAGAGGTAAGCTTTGCTTGTGAAATTAACAGATGGAAATGTTATTGGATTTTTTGTTCGCCGAGGAGGGTTAAATGAACGCGAGTATTTTTACGGTTTTTCTTTTTTTTTCACTGTGGTACATGTACAAAGGTACATCCGTACCTTTGAACATTAAACGTTCCTTAAACGATTGCCTAATGCTGTCAGTAACAAGCCGCACAATGCATTGGCGATACAGCTGCGAAATCTACAACACTGCTCTGCGCTCACATGATAGTGAATGCAACAGTAAGGCATGTGCCCAGCATAGAAAAAGTTGTCGAACATCAACTTTATTAAAAGCACGAAGTTCAGAACGTTTCATTGAAAGCACGCCAAGCTGTGGGACCCAGAAGTAAATAGAATTACCTCGGTGTACTCATGATGCTCCCGATCATTCGAATGAGCAGGCTTTCCATATTACTTTCGGCACGACATCGTGTATAACATTTCGCATGAAATTGGGTCTTCCTAATACCACTTTGCGCCTATTTTGTTGCACCAAAGTCAATAAAATATCGGATTCAGGTTTTGCTCGTTTAAACATGCTGTCACGTTCTTTTCATCTCCTTTATTGCGCTCACTCCCACTTGACAGCACAACAAAAAAAAAGGAACACGGTAATACACCCTGCGGTGCCCAAGGTCCAGCTCACGGTGCTATTCTGTCAATATCTCAGTTTCTTTCTCTTCATTTCTTTATCTTGAAAAAAAAAAATGAGTGGATTGAGCACATCGAGTAAAAATGTAATATTTCAAGTTTCATGCGATTTCTTCAAAGAAAAAAAAAAGAAAGTCATTCACGGTCTAGACACTGTGAAGAAATTGCTGCTCAAAAACTTATTAGTCTAGTGGAGGGTGGGCACCGTACGACTTGTGATTAATGTTTTTTCGAGTATTTCAAGGAGTTCCAAGAGTAATGATCAGTCACTGATCATTACTTTGGTGACCGCAAAACAGCGCTAGCCCTACATACTTAGAGGGTCAACAGCGGTACTTGACCCCATTAATTCTAGCGACATGCATCAGCGTTTCCAATGTCTCATTGATGCATTGTGTGAGAAATATTGAGCTCCTGGCTGTGCGTATTAACTTACGCATCTTTTTTTTCGTTTTCATTTTTACAAGGGATACAGGGCATTGAGAAGCGCCACAGAGACCATACAGGAGGAAGTAAGCACGAAACCTTTATTCATGCCCTGAAATTCTGTACTTACTTCACTAGCTGAATAACATTTCTTGAATATGAAGCTGCGCGAAGTGTGTTTATAATTTGGTTATAGAGTTCCTGCAGGTCCAAAAAATCAACCAGCTCAGATCTGATTTGCGTGATGACACTGTATTGCGGTCGTAATGCTCTTACAAGCCTCCACTAATGTTAACGAAACCTAACTTATCAGCATACGAAAAACGAGAGTCATTGTATTGTGCTGAAAGGTCTCATAAGGTGAAATAAGTAACTGAGCTTTTTATAGCCAATTGCTTTTATTCTCATTAGGTGAAACCTATGATTAATTATATGCATCTCGGATTACGTAGGTCTCATTCTGGCCTAAAAAAAGGCTTAAACTTCTTAAAATCATCATATAATGTTCCTCCCCTCCTCTCCTTGTGTCTCAGCCCTACTTCTTGTTCCTCCTCCATATCCTTTTTGTCTAATGTGTGCGTTCTCATGCGCAAAAAAAAAGTGCAGTACCATGGTGCGTATTTGCCAGGGTACGTACCGCACTGATTGAGTCCCACCAGCACGCCAGTACCTTCTAGATCTCTAGGACAGCAGCGTCGCTGTACCCTGATGCACGGTACTTAATTATAATAAAGATTTGTTTAAGTGTAGACACAATTAAGACCGACGCTACATTAGAAGTTTTACTTGAGGTACACGATCTGCTGGCTGTGAACAGTTCTCCGGCATAATACTTCTTTGTCTGCTCAATGCGTCATTATTTTCAATGGGACACGTTCCAAGTTTCTCGAAACAAGGAAGCGAAAACAAGTTAGGTTTTGTTGTGGACTGATCAAGAAACCTGATGTTTAACGTGGGCATTCACGAGAGCAAAATACTGCACTTTATTGCTTGCTACAAGCTAAGACTGCGGCCAAATTACAGTTTTTTCATGGTGTCCTCCTGTCGTACATTTTTTGTGAACCTTTGCACCTCTTTAAATTGTCCCGATATTGATGAAGAGTGGCAGTTTGGGCTTGTTGGTGCACTAGAAAGAGGCACATTCTTACATTTTTCACGATACATTCTTCTTAAGCAGAGCTATGAATCCTTTTTTGTGATATTGTGGTTGTTGGATCCTTGCGAAGGTTCACAGAACATACGGATAAATTTTGCGCGAGTTCCAAATAAATTGCTCATAAGTATGTGGATGTATAGCTGAATTCAGATAATAGTTTGGCAAGCAAGTTCGATTCCTGATTTGATGTCTCCTGAGCGTAGAAAGTCAGGGCAGCCACTGAAGACAAAATATTGATCGGGCAAATTACGAGCTGCTTTTAATCAAGTGAACTTTTGTTAACAACAAATTATCAAAGAAAGTTTAGTTATTCACAAAAATTTTTTTTGATCCTGTGGCCATTTTGGTCGAGAATACCTGAGTCAATGGTAATGGAGAAATCACCTCACATTCCCGTCTTTCGGACATACTGCTGCAATGAGGAAAGTAAAAACTAACTCGCCAGAGTTGCTATCTTCCAGCACGAACGGCTGGTACTTGGTTACGGTGATGAAATTTTGCGCAATAATTCAGTACAAAGATGCTATGCAGGAAAATTATTGTGAAATTAGCCTGCAGCAGTACTGTGGCACATGGATGTGGAACACGAGCACATTGTGAAATGTTGAAATAAAGGTGAATTGAATTTGCCTTGACGCCGTTAAGTTCTTTTGCGTCCATCATTTGCAGTCCACAAGGATTTATAACGTTTTTTTCTTTTTCCTTCTTTATTATTGAAGACTACAACTTCACCGTGGGACTATTCGCAAGTCAACTCTTTAAACAATTTCCCTTCAACACGCGGTGAAGTCAGTTCGGTAAGGCATGTCGCTTGCCAGCTAATGCTTCTATATCAGATTAAGAAATTGCTTCAGTCGCTACAAACTTAGCTGACTCGTTTCTCGCAGGAAGAAACCTCAACTGTCGTCGGCGCTGCAAAGAGAATGGCGTTCCCTAAAAAGGTTCTAGCCTTTGCAGAGGTTCGTACGCCACATTTCTTCACTTTACTTGCCAAACGTCTGAAGCACTCCATTCGGAGTGTCCTTACCTAATTTTCCAGGCAGAAAAAGCCAAAAAAAAAAAAAGAAGATTCAGAGACGTTCTAGCTCTAAATACATGCACATTGTAGCCGGGGGTGGTATTCTCCCGGTGTCGCCTTTTGCGACATGTCGCATTCGCTCTTCGCTGATTGGCTCGAGCCGCGGTGGCGGCGGCGTGACGACACGGACCCGCCTTCCTGCTACGTCATCGTGACGTCCCCCAATTTACTACGCTTAGTCGAACAACGGAATGCGCTGAAGCGATTCGCGCGGGCGACGGGCTACCGTTAGCGTACGAACGTAATCGGCAGTTGCGGCTTTTGCGCCCTTGGCGTGAAAACATGGCCACGTCCTTTCAAGCGAGAGCCGCCCGCTTCAGCCAATTCAGCAGTCCTTGCGATTCCGGTCGGCATGTTTACCGGCAACTACTGGTGTTGTTACTTTTCGCTATGACTTACCTTGCTTCGACGATAAAGTTTAAGCTGCAATTCAGCCTAGTTTTTTAGATACGCTCTCGGTTCTGGAGCGCGCAAGCCTAATGGGACCTCCAGCTACACTGCTACCGTCTGCAACTGCCCGAAACGCAGCCGAAACCTAGCACAACCGTCCGGAACAAAAGAAAAATAGATTTGGAGCTTTTTCGCGGTGTTTTATAGACTTAAATGAAGTAAAGCGAGTTTATATTAAATTTGCTAATGTTTTTTTGAACATTAGACGTCATGTGATGGCAAATATTCTTGCTATAAAAGATACGAAACTACTGCTGCTAGTCAATCAGCAGTGGTAAATTGTCGCTTCTCGGAGTGAATGAATGCACCGCAGACGAGAGTGCCGGCGGCTTTTCCCGTTTCTTCGAGCATCTGTACGCACTTTTTTAGGCCCCGCCCATATGCGACATGTCGCAAAAGGCGACACCGGCAGAATACCATGTAACTCAAGAACGAAGCGGCAGCAGATGCCCCTCAAAGAAGGTCGTCCAGCCAATGGCATCGACTGAGTGTCGTCACGTTAGCAGGCCCCTGCTATGTCACGCTAATCCAAGGGGATTAGCCACGACGTCATGAGAATCGGTCACCTCAATTGGCAGGAGGATCTCCTTTGAGAGGCATTTGCCGCTTCGTTCTTTTGTTGAATCCAATAATATTCACTTTGCATGCACATCAAGAACAACAACAAAATAAAATCTTCTACTCCCCTTGCTGTGCTCAACTTATGGTACTGATACTAGGGCAGTTTTTGTCAATTAACTAATGAAAATCGACAGTAGTGTGAAACATCGAATTGGAACAGAGAGGCTGTTTTGCATATGCTTAGCAAAGCGACAAGACAGGCCAGTTGGCTTTGCCTTCCTCTGTTGCTTGAATGCGCTTAGTGGTGACAAGAGAAACGACACAACGCCACATTCCATCCTTGTGGACTACCGGACTAGGCGGCCCATCCACATGTGCTGAGAATATTGAACAAATAAAGATGTTTTAATCAATCAATCAATCAATCAATCAATCAATCAATCAATCCTTGTGTCCACTCAGTGCATTCAAAGAACAAAGCATTTCATATGGCATTGTGGCGATGCACTGCTACCGACGTATTTAATAACTCATTGTTCGCTCAACGCTACAGTTTTATCGTGTCCACTGAAAAACAGCACAACCCTCGTTGTTGCAGACGGTCCACCCGAAGCCGTCGATGTCGCACATTTTCTTGGTGGCTGTATTCAAGGTAACTGGAAAGGTTTCAAACTTCTTTTCTAGGCAGTTTGCCGTCTGTTGCGTTGGTGTCACTGCCGGTTATAACAGTACACATAGACTTCGATACAGAAAAGTGAGATCTTTACTTCCGTTCAAGAGCAGCGCACTGCATGCCCCTTAAAAACCAGTACGCGGGCTGAGGCGCAGTACATTGCGCCTTCTGTGGTCAGTAAGTGTCTGCAACTGCTTACACTCTCGGTGTGGCGCAGGTGATGGTGCTAGCCATGTTCCAGCAGTACACCGACCACGAGGAATTCGGCAGCAACAGCTACCTGCAAGAAGCCAGCACCTCGTCCCTTTCGCGTATCGCCGCGTGGAAGGCCCTCTACGAGCTGCACCGGTCCACGTTGCAGTCCATCAAGGAACGTACTACGCTCGACATGCAGGCCAGCAGCGCCGCTGAAGAGGCACAGCATTCGTATGCGAATCTGAATGAAGAGGGCCGCCCAGGTTTCGTTGCTCCTGTTGCAGACCACGACTCCCACGGCTCGGTCGAACCTCGCGTTGATAATGGCGTCCAGCCAAATCAAGCTTCGGACAAGCTGGCGGACAAGACTGGTGGAAAGGATACAGGTGCTTTACCTGTGCATCTCAAGGATAGCTTAGAGACGCCGAAGCTGGCAGGGCCTGCCAGCGACGCGCCTGCCAAGCCAGGTGCCAAGGACCTCCTTGAAGGCAGTGGTGTGCCGAGGATGGAAGCTGGCGAATCTGGTGAACCCTCAGAGCCTAGTGAAACATGGACAGCTCTTGATACGCTGACAAATGGCGTGCTCCCTCCGGCTTCTCCTGCCAATGGAATGGAGGAGATTATTGAGCATTGTGATGAAAAGCCAGGAGGGAACCCGCCTGGCGGTTCACCTGAGTACGCTTGCTCGCCCGGACCTGCTCGTGGGCAAGTGATAAAGAAGGTCAGCTCTTCGAAGTTCATGACAGCTGAGAACACCGCCGGGGATGAACTGATACCTCCGGAATCGCATCCAGTGGAAGACATGGTGTGCTTAGCCGAGAGTTGTTATGCATGGCGCTCTTGGTGCTAGCAGCACTTGTATGTTTTAGATGATGTGCGTTATTTAAATTTTGTGGAACTTCTGCTGTTTTGCAAGGTCATAGTATATGAACGTAGTCAACGTATTCCTATTCCAGTGACTGAGAGCACAAACTATGAACTTTTCGATTAATAAAGCCGTGCTTTATGCTTTTAATGCGGCACGCGCGAATAAGATGTTAGCAGCGCCAATGACGCTAGTTATCCGATGTGCTGATTCTCAAATGTTTTCTGCTTGTGCTAACATATCGCAGTGTGAATATTCTTTACAGCGCGAATGATGAAACAGTCTACGTTTAAAAGCACCCGCTTGTTTTCGCGCGCCTTTCTTTTTGTTTCGGTAGACATCTTGGGAAAATTTGTGCATTGGGCTACCTAAAGAGGGAGAGCGAGAAATGAGAATGATGTTAGGTTGAGCACCTGTCCTTATGCTTGGTTTGGTTTATAAGGGTTTAACGTCCCAGAGCGACTCAGGCTATGAGGGACGCCGTAGTGAAGGGCTCCGGAAATTTCGACCACCTGGGGTTCTTTAACGTGCACTGACATCGCACAGTACACGGGCCTCTAGAATTTCGCCTTCATAGAAATACAGCCGCCGCGGCCGGGATCGAACCCGCGTCTTTCGGGTCAGCAGCCGAGCGCCGTAACCACAGCCACCGCGGCGGGGTACTTATGCCCTGATGCAATAGAGTGGTCGAGCAGGTGTTGTGTACGAGCGTGGCATTTCTGACCAGGATGTCGTTGGGTTTTTTAAAAGGTTAACGTCAGTTGATTTTTTAGCGCTCATGTTCAACACATACGAGGGGGTACCCAAAAGAAACCGGACTTATTTTTGTTTAAACTTATTTGTTCACATTTTAAGCACACACCTTCAGTCTCCTTCAAAGTATTCCCCACTTGCAATGATACGCTTGTCGAATCTTTCATTCCATTTTTCAAAACATTGTTTAAATTCATCTTTTGTGATGCTTGACAGTGCCTCCGTCGTTTTTTTCTTCACCTCAGCAACTTCAGCGAAACGCTTTCCATTCACCTATATTTTCATTCTAGGAAACAAAGAAAGTAGCACGGGGCAAGGTCAAGAGAGTATGAGGGTTGAGGAATAGGGGTCATGCCATTTTTGGTCCAAAATTGTTGTAGAGACAGGGCTGTGTGAGCAGGGGCATTGCCATGATGGAAAAACCAGTCACCCGACCGACACAAATCTGGCCGCTTCCACCGCACACTCTTGCCCAATCTTTTCAAAACATCCAAGTAGAAAGCCTGGCTAACTGTCTGACCCTGCGGAACAAATTCTTAATGGACGACTCCTCTCACGTCGAAAAAACAAATCAGCATTGTTTTGAGGTTTGGTTTCACCTGACGAGCTTTCTTGAGGCGAGGTGAATTTGAAGTTTTTCATTGGCATGATTGTTGCTTTGATTCAGGATTCGATTCAGGAACACTTCAGTTGTGCCCATAGCATCGTCCTTGTACGTCTTTCTTAATATTTCAAGAGTTTCCATTCAACTTTTTCCGAGCAAAAATCAGAATTTCACCGGCGCGCGCTGTTCACGAAAATCAGCCATTGCAAAAACGACATTCACACAAAACAGTCGTCACTCTAAAAATCAGCATAAACTAGTCTGACCTCCTTCAACGACGGCACTCGGCTTACTGACTCTGGAATGTTCGTTCTATGCGCCCCTAGTGGCAAAACGCGGTACCATAGAAGCTTTGCCGACCAAAAAATTTAGTCCGGTTTCTTTTGGGTACCCCCTCGTATACTCATAATGATTTGAAAGTTAAGCACATCGAAAATGTACACACGCTCTAGCAACTGCATTAAGCATTGGTAGCACAGAAACAGTAAGTTACAATCGACCTCGATGCCTCCGTGGGAACATATGCTCGAAAAATCCGTGTATCTATGCACTTGGCTATAATAGTAGTATTCTTTATTGCCCTTTTATTTTTCATGACAGCATTTAAAACCGCACCTGAGCGCACTGTGCTTGTGGATGGGCAGTCAGGTCAGCAGGGACGGACCGGGCAAGCATGCGCTATACAGAGATGCATTTAGAGCAGTAAAACCCAGTGAGTGTGTAACAAAATTTGGATACAATTTATAACAAAAGCAAAACCAAAACAAGAAAAATTAAATTAAAAAGAAAAAGACTTTCACAGCGCTAGCAGTCAAAAATTTTATTATACTATGTGTGAGCTTATTTGCTTGTAGTTTGCTATTCAAAGGTGTTAGAATTTATCTACGGTTAGTCGTCGTCATAAATTGGCGTGACACGTAATTTATTTTTCATTTTTGGGAGCAGGCACCGTCTCTTCTGCAAAAAGAATCCAAAATCAATCGGCGTTTGATTGCGTATGTGGGATTCAACGTGCATAGGTTGCGCCTAGGTTATGAGAGGTGCTATGGTGCTGCAAGGCTCCGGGCTAATTTCGACCTTCTGTGAGATTTAACGGGCACTGGCTTTCCACAGTGCGCAGGAGTTTATATATTTCATTCAAGCCTGAAGGCCTGGGAGCCGGAATTATTCGATCATGGGGCCATGTGCTTAGCAGCAGACAGCTTTAGCAACTGCGCCATCGTGGTGGGACATTGAGGGTAGGTGTTACCATGACAAAACAAACAAATAAGGAGGACTCTTTTGAGAAGGCGCGACGAAGGCGATGAAAAAAAAAATAACCAAGGGACTGCGCTTCCGGAAAATGATATTTTCTTCACCGCCACCCGTTTTAATGACCGCGCTCAACCTTGCGTATTATATATTTTCTAATACCTGTTTCTTTTTCAACCTTCTGTACTGCTTTTTTCACTTCTTTTCCTATCGCTTTTCATTGTTGAAAAATGATGCCATGTTACAGCCGAAGCCATCCAGTTCTTGGCCGATCACCCAGTTTAGGCACGTGCTAAATCAGTGCATGCCTAGACATCAACAACAATGTTTTACTAGATTATGCACCTGCGTCGTTATTCCTGACCCCCGTATGCCCCTTCTAATTTCTGTATTGGGCTTCAATTTTAAACCGAAATGCAGCCAATTCACCCCATCTCTTCATCCCCACATAGCTCGTTTTGGTGCGAGCGATAACGCTGCCTTAGTAAGAAAGAAGATGACGGAGGGGTGGGGCGCTGTTGAGGGGACATTTATACGTGGAATGCTCGGACAGTAGTATACCGTCCAAGGAGCCTCAAAACGCATTATTCACAATGACGGTGCTCAAGGCGTCCCCAGCTGCCCAGGCAACGCTCAAGGGGGAGAAGCATGACGTCGCCTCCCCGCACGCGGCATCGCCCGATTTCTCTACGGAGAGCGAAGGAAGTACGGGTAAGGATATTTCCACTGCGATGTTGAAAAGGAGGCGCAGTGTGACCAGTGCTCACCTCAATCGGACTGCACGATCCAGTGAGAACCTATGTTGCTCTAAGCTGTGCATACCGGCAGACCACGTAAACTCCGCCTTAGTACTTTCGTGTAACTTTACATAACGCAGGTAAAATAATTTCGCATGTATTTAAGAAGCGGTAATGCGAAAAGTCATTAGATTAACGAAAATATGTACTTTCGGTGATTGTGCGCTTCTCTTGTTAAATAAACTTGAATTCTGTGAAATATTTTAAACTATACGGAATGGTCTTTCATTCATAGCAAGCAAGAAACGACATCTGTGCATACCGATCACCCACAGAAAGATTGCCGTAAGGCTGCATAAGAAGCAAAAATGATATCACAGTATAAAACTACCGATACTGTTGACATACCCTTGTCAGCAGTATGGACACAATAAAGACCACACTTCAAACTCTCGGCCCGAGCATGTAGCGCAGCTTGGTCGGTTTATTGCTTGGTTCACTTTTAATAGCTGCAACAACAACAACAAAAAAAAATATCCGTAGCTGTTGAACAACTTAAGATCTTTAGTCCTTATTAAACTTTTTCGTTCAATGCTGCTCCTCTTGCAGAGATGAGGGAAAGCGTCACCAAACTTATGATCGGCTTGCTACTCTTTGGTATCGTAAGTATAGAAATTCTGCGCGCCTTTTATTTGGACATCACAAACATATTAGCAAGTTTTTTTTTCATTTACTGTTTCATGGCTGGTTATTTAAGGCTTATCCACTGTAAGTACGTGGAACTGCCAACGAAACGCAAAATAAGATTGTGTGTGACATAAAGCGGTGAAAAGGTGACCGAGATGCATGCGAGGTGTCTCACCGCATCTCACATCCCTATACGTGTCATGCTTTGGGGTCTATACTCATTAGTCGCGAAGACACCCTGCTAATAAAAGTGCTGTCATTGACGTTTTACTTACACAAGGTATGCCATTTTATGGCAGCTCCTCGAAAGGTATCACTTTGAAGGAGAGATGTCTTGCCCTCTTTAGTGGGAAATAGGAGGCAGTCACGACGCTGAAATAGTTTCCTCGGGTCTGTAAAAGCACACGAACCGATTACTTCGTATTCTGAATGGAGCTCACAAAATATGAGGTCAGATCACCTAAATCTCACACCGATGCTCCCCCGAGATTTTTTCACAGAACACGAATAGTGAGTGCCAAGGCGCACTTTGAGATGGGCTTGTAGGAAAGTCTCGAGAGGGTTTAATTCAGGGTACAACGACGGCCCTAGCCCATTGAAGTTACCTGCACCGCGATTTCAGATAAGCTGTCATGCTGTGTGGTATCCCAACGGCCGCGAAGGCCTCGGAACGCTATACGAAAGAGAAAGACGATCCCGGCTCTCTCGCGCTGGGCTCTCGAGCGATTCGCAGGTGGCACAGGACTTCTGACTGGACCCCGTCCAACTTGAAAGCTTGTACTCATAGCAGTATGCCAGTGCACATTCATCGTCATCACCATTATCATCGTCAATATTAGCCTGTCTACGCCCACTGCAGGGCAAAGGCCTCTCTCATGTCTCTCCAATTAACCCCGTTCCTCCAATTAACCCTGTCCCTCCAATTCTCTTGAAATTTTTCTGTTAATTGTTTTTTTTTCTGCCCGGAGCCCTCCACTGCGGCTCCTTTCTATTTTCTTTTATTCTCTTCTGCATCGATTCCTTCCCCCATGGCGCGGTTGAAGTGCCCCCCCCCCCCCCCCCCCCCCCAAAGTGTGAATAGTGTTACGTTGTAGTGACGGCAGTCCAGCGGTCAGGAAGACACCAGGAAGACTTGCAAATGAAGCTCTTTATGTGGGCTGACTTGCGCCCGCAAAAGAACTGAATCACTCGGTGGCTGCGTAAGCAACAAGAGTGCTCGTCAATCGTCGAACTACGAATGCCCGCTGCTCGCGGCATCGTTCAATTTAAAGCCGGCAAGGAAACTTCGAGATAACAGGTCGAGATCATCTAGAGTAATCTAGAAACACGTAGAGGCAGCTGTTCATGGCTGTGAACAATCGAGATTAGTCCGGTCGCTTCTCGCGTCACGAACAAATATGATAACACCCCTTTTATGCGGCTTTGCGCGAACGAACGGACGCTACAATGATACGTGGCAATAGTTATTGCACCTTAACTCTCATCATAACTAATTTTCATTTTCATTTCATTTTTAAGGTGATTTTAAAAGGCTGGTGATTGCAAAGTGATCCAGGCACAAAGTCACGCACGCACGCGTAGCTGTCTTAGCACCAGTCGTTTTCCTCTCCCCCTTTATTTGATGTCGGATTTGCTGCCTGCAAGGTTGTTACTCATCGCAACTCCAAGGTTTTAGCCGGGTGACTGGTTAACACCTTCTCAAACTGATTCCTTCTTTGCATTATTTTTTTCCTTTTCAGATTGTTCAGCTGCTTTCTTTTGCTTTCGCCTCCGATACTGCTTTCTACAGCATACCAGGTAAGTAAAGCAGCTTCCTTCGTTTCGGCTCATTCCATTCTTCATTTGCCTGCTTGAACAACAAAATTTTTGCGTTGTTTATTTCAGAACGAACGATAGTTTTAGACGCTATGAAAATTTCTTTCAGAACCAGACGCAGAGCTTTTGGCCTGGGGTAAGTGCGAAAAATGTTATGAAGTTACGTGGAGGGGGGGTTACGATTACTTGTGTCCAGGATAAATTGCTGACCTGCTAATTCACTCATGGCTACCGAGTACAGGGGCCCAGGTATTAAGAAAAAAGTTATTCAATAAGCGAGTGGACTTAGAGTGTCCCTACGTGACGTATACTGCTTTCATGTTGTCATATCCGCTATCGCACCCCCGTCGTCTCCATGCGCTTTATGCAGATGAGGACGCAAGGCAGGTAGGAAAATCACGACGAGCTTGAAGATAAGCTGCACATAATAGTGCAGATTCTTGTTGCTACAAATCCAACGGAGGAGCTCCGCAGCTTAATCGCCCGAGACAAGGGGCAATAAAATCGCACACCTACCAAATGCAGGGAATGGATGGAAACTGCAGAGACTATCACCGAAGTAAGGCTGAGATTTGGGCGAGTTGGTATGCATTCATACTGGTGAACAGCGCAAAAAAGACAGCGCTTGTCTTGTTGTTGTCCCGCCTTTTTTGCGCTGTTCACCAGTATGACTATCACCGAAGCCCGCTGCTCCATCGCAGCAGGCATACGCTATTCCGCTGTCTATTTACGGTAACAAGTATCCACGATGATAATGGTGTTGAATAATTTTTGGCTAACACACGGCTGGCTGAACGACCCACGTACATAAATCTTGTTCCGCAGAATTAAGAAACAATCATTTAACTTGCACTTACAGCAGAAGTAACAGAGGTATTGTAGCACCTTGAGCGTGTTGTGAAGAATGCTAGAAAAACTAACATAACATTATTTGCTGCTATTATAGCTGTAACAAACTGCGGCGCCGTATAGGAACTTTAACGATGCTGTGTCGAGTAACATTCGTGACAGTATGGCGCTTTGTAGAGACCTCTACAAGTTGCCAATTACGTTTCTTTCCCACTCCACTCTACCGCGGCTGCCCATTTAACGATCGATCCCGATAGTTCGCTTTCATTTTTATTCTTTCCTACTTCATCTGCCAAATTGTCGCACGTGAATTTCTCTCACGCATGCCTAGATAAGATTTTCTTCACCAGCAGTTTTTCACTAGGGGTTGCGATAGTACCATTTATGCGTGTGTGTGCCTTCCAGAAGCCTCCACACCCCAGAAGCCCATCCAGCAGCGGAATAGAAAGTGACGACGAAATGAAATTCAAAGCCGCGATGGGAGGGCGGTCAGTGTAAAAGCTAAATATGCAACCAATACAGCAACAATGCTTTTTTGCATCATATTGAGTGATCGCCTGTGCGTTTATTTATTGTTAAAATATTTTTTCATTCAATCAACGCCTTTAGATATTATTTATTTTTGAAATAATAAAATAATAACCTAAATAATAACTAACAGAAAGGTCCAGATGCAGTGCAGGAAAAAATTTTAAATAGCATATTAAGAAATCATGGCTTATCCAAAGCAAAACGAACGAAAATAATATAGCCAGACTTAATGTCAAATATTATATCCTGTACGAATAACATGTAATGCCAGAGTATCATGCCAAGATACTCTGCAGAGGATCATGCCAGAGGAGCCGCCATACTACTGTGTCGCCGCTGGTGAATTTCGCCAAACAAGCAAGCTGGTGTTTTTGGATTCAGTCCCGGACATCAGCTATGTATCGAATCTTCAAAATGCATAGCAGTCTCAGCCTACGAATATCAAATGTGCGACATTCAATTCGTATTTGATATTGTAGAATATTCGCAAAATCCTATTTATGAGACGTTGATTCATTGATTCAGCAGTATATGGGTTGCTCATATCCTATTCTTTCGCTGTTCTTCAGTTGTTGCAGGCTGTAACATTTTTACGGATATATAAGTAGCTGTTCGGAATTGTTTTCCTTTGCAATTCACCAGAACACGACCTGCTACAGCGGTAAATTTTTCCCTTTGTGCACTGATTTTTATTTTTATGCACTTGAATGCTGCTTGCGCTTTGAACGAATTACATTCAAGATTCTATTTCAAATGGCTCTGTTTCAATCTACAGCAAAATCACTATTTGCACAATTAACACAGTTCAGACAGAGCCGCTTGCATAACACTTATTCAAGACTGTGATGCAACGTGGTATGCAGATGATGGCCTGCCTATACGTGCAGGGAACCCTCCTACAGCGCAAGCATGGGCCACATAAACATAACGAAAGGGGCCAATAAGAATGTGCCTCATTGACACAGTTGGCATCGGCGGATATCAATGAAGTCATAGTCCAGTCCATGTGCACCATTTAAAGGAGCGTTGCTTTTTTGCAAGCCCCTCACGATCAGTGTTTGTCGCCCAATTGCAGCGCTGTTTACTGTGTACGTCGTCATGGCCTTCTTCCGTGCAATGTTGGCCTACTACTTCTGCCTTGCCCTCGCCTCGGTGTACCACGTAAGGACCTCCAGGTGGTCGAGATTATTCCGGATCCCACCATCATGGCACTTCTTTCGCTCTTTCTTCTTTCACTCCCACCTTCCGCCCTTCCCTCACGGCGCGGTTGAGGGGACCGCCGATAAGTGAGACGCTGCGCCTTTCATTTTCTAAAGAAAGCAAAGCAATTAAAGAAAAGGCTTTTTCGAGCGGCCGTTTTGCTTTCGAGCATCGCATGAGCCTTGGATATGACCGAGCAGTGCCTAGTAAACATCTTCATGAAGGATTTTTCTCAAGCTCTGAAGCCTAGTACATTTGGAGTCTTGGCGTTCTGAGCCTACCTCAGACTGGACTCAGACCTCGCTTGAGTCTCTGGTATACCGTTTCGAGCAATATTAACGCAGCGCGGTCGGGCCGCCCAGTCTACACCAACTGGGTAAGTGTCCTAGAGTCAACTACGAAAGCCGTAGATTTGGAAGCATATCGAAAACATAATGGTCCAGCGACGGGTGTCAGCATGTTGCCGTCTGAAGGGAAGCCGATATTAAAACGCTGACTGAGCACTTTCAGGAGTTTATAACCGCGCAGCGACGGTTGTAAAATTGTTCAGGAAATATGCTTTTTATTGCGCTATGTTCCCACTTCACGCAAGATTTTGTCGGCAGCGCTCGGTTTTCGCTCATGCTCGCGAAGCTAGTTTACTAGGCATGCGCTGTTCGATAGTCGGAAAAAACTTAAGTCTGCAGTGAACCTCCGCCCACATGGCACGACCGCCACACATAATTCCTCTGCGACACGAAAGTAGTCCATTGTGAAACCTTTTCTTGTTACTCAGACAAAAAGCTAATCACAAGATGATATTGTAAGTGCAAGAATTTTGATGCCTCTGGCTTGTTTAATGCAGTCAGACATTAAAAGCTGATTTCGTTTACTGGTGTCATTGGTCAGTGAAGTAATATAACACCCTGCGGACAGGTTCATTGTTGTCAGGTGCTGTTTTTTTTGTTTAAGTTGTATTTTAGTATAGTGATTGCTCCGTGCATTTCTCAATCCTTCCTTCAGTCGAAATTCTTTTTCTTCGTGTGTCGTAATCGTAGCTTCCTTCAAGGCCGTTTAATCTGAATCAAAAGCGCTCTTGAGGTGAGCATTAGGCTGTCCTCTATGGATTAGGTTCTGTACTTAAGGTTTTTTTTGCTTTTGTGTTTGTTGATATACCGCATGCTGTGCCAGATGGCGAGCGGGGGAGGCGTGGGGGGAGGGGTTGATACTCATCAGGCATGTCTATACCTCATTGCCAGTCCCCTAGAGAACTGAGAAAAGTTTCTCTATATAAAGATTTTATTTGATAATATTTTTTTATTTTCTTCTTGTTATTTTGTCCTGCAGAGCTTGTTGTTCTGGAACACACCATCCTTACCAGCACTAAAGTACCCCTCGTGGCTGGAACCCATGGTAAGTTAATTGCTTACTAGTGCGATTAATGGTTTTCGGTACATGCGAAACAAGGTTATATGTTTATCCATACTAAGTAGATTTGCATCTCTTATTACACTGTTTTCCATTTGTTGGGCACTAGTTGGAAGGAGTCAACAGTGAACGTCAGAGTCCTTTCATCCAAAAATTCAAGACCACGTACTATTGGAGGTTACCAGACGGCGTCTGCCACTACCTGCAATTGATGTCTTAGATTTATCGCTATTATTATGATACAAAACAATTCTTTTCTCTTTGCTGTGGTCGTACCACTGATCACGCAATCACTCAGCTTGCGTCTGCTTTCAGCTGCTTTTCAGGTCTGCTTTTCAGCTGTACATTCGTCCACTTATGGTACTAGTTAAGCTACCAATGTTCTCAGAGGGGAGGATGACAGTCCCTCTCAGGCTCCAGAAATTTTAAGCTCCCGGAGAGCCGGGAATGCCCTATTACAAGGCTTAACAGCACAGCCTGTGGCCTAGGAACTTTTAACCAGCCCTTCAAGTTGGTAATTACGATGTAGAAAGGAAATCACTTGTTTATATCGCGGATCACAAACATTCAGTGTGCTGGCCCTAAAGATTTCAGCCTTTGTTCTGGAAGCGCCGCGCAAGTAACCTTACGGTCTCCGTCCTTGTCACATCTCTTTCTGACATCGGCCGGTTGCTCTCCGTGTCCAAGTCAGTAGTTCGACGTATTTTGTAATGAAATCAAATAGTACTAGTATAACATCCTACATTCGCACTGCCCCCGGCTGTTATTCACCTTCTGACTTCCTCTGCGTGTCAGGAGTGGTGACAGATGGCATACAGAATTGACCAGGGCACAGGGAAAAGCGGAGCAGGAGTGGAAAGGGTGCTGCTTAAAAAACCCTTTCTACGGCCTATTTAAAGTGCAATTACCAGAATAATGAACGAGGTTGTATATATGCTTTTGAGACTATATATTTTCAGGCGTCAAAACTTCCCTTAATCGTACGAGGTTTACTAATTGGCGACTTGTCGCTATGGGCCTCCTAACTGTCTTGCTCCGACCGCCATTGAATCTTGTGATCGATTCCAACTGACTTGTGAGCAATCCAGATTTTTTTTTTTCTGTGTATTCATGTCCTCACGGGATTTTCTTTTTGGCATTGCAGGACCCTAAGGTCGCCATCTCTTTCCTGGTCACAAATGGCTTTTGGCTGCTTATGGGGATGTTCATTCTCAGAAGCTTAGAGTCGTTAGCCATTGCTTGCGACAACAGCTACTGGAGTGCCAAATCAGCGAACGTACGTACGTGTGCGGTAGCACGGAAGAACTATAAACTGACAGCGACTGCCAGGTGACTGAATGAATTAGTTAATGAATAGATGAATTGCCTAACAAATGCACGAACATACGAATGAACGAATTCATGGAAGAATCAATCGATCACCCGGTCAATCAACCAATCAAAAAACTCTAAGACGGTCCTCGGTGGATAGGCTGAATGCGTTGGCATGTTCTGTTTATATGTCGCACACACTGATTGCTCCTTTTCATGGTGGTATACTAAGGTTCGTTGCGAATCTTAGCAGTTGCGAACTGCGAAGCTTCTGGCTTGTCTGGTATAGTCAAACGTTCAAAACCTATCTGGTCAGTGCAGTGATACAGAACGCCGCGGATCATGGCCCATTGATAGCAACTGCTGTTTTTTTTTTTATGCTACTATAGTAACACGGGTGATTATATGAGAAGTGCCGGAGTTTACCTTTATGGTTCAGGCTACACTTCTCTGCTCTCAGAAGTAACAACAGTTTACCAAAAGGCACATAGTTCTGCGCCTTTTGCTAAACTGCTGTTACTTCTGGGTGCAGCCAAGCATAGCCTGAACTATATGCTTTTGCTAGACCATTAGCCCTGGTTGCGGGTTCAAGCAGTGCTCTGTAATATTTGTGTCTATGAACGCATTGATGTGGAATGGAAGCTAATGTCTGAAGTCGGCGGTATTGGTGCTTAATGAAAGGACTTATCACTCAGGAATTGTTTTTCTCGAACATCTGTGACACAAATACAAACGGCGTAGCGAGACTAAAGAACGCATGTAGGATTGTCTCAGGTTTCGATCTCGTAAAAATGCCGTGAAGTTGCCAGGGCTGCACGCTGAAACAGTGCACCTAATGTTATAGAAGTTGTCGAGCCCGTTATACGTCGAAGTTATGCATGTACAGTCATTGTCAAAAGTAACCAGGCAGCATGGTTTGCTTCTCATTTGTATAGTAGAGCTTTTACGCCTTTCCTTAAGGTCGAAAAGTTATTTGAAGGTGAGGACAGAGGTTCTTCTTACCACACAGAGATTTAGATCTTGAGGGCTGGCATGGCAGTTAAAATATACGACGGAGACGAAAAACCATGCAGCCTGGTTACATTTGACAAAGACTGTACATCTGCTGTCGAATGCGTACAAAAAGCGAATCTGAGGGAAAATTTTAATTTCTTTGCATCCAAAGTGCGTTGTTCAAGATTTAATGACGCACTATGTAGTGTTCAGAATGACAATTCAGGTAGTTGTATTTATTACAGGATGCATTGAAAGATGGCGGTGAAATGAAACATTTTTCGTTAAAATTGCCTTCCATAACTTTTGACTTACCTTCCCTTGCATGGGGAACAACAGGAAAACACAATTTCCCAATCATTTGCGGTGTAGATCTCGAGACTGTCAGAGATACAGCGAGAGGGACCCAGCCAAAACGGTGTCAGAATTCTAACTGCTCTATTGCGCTACTCGAGCTACCATCACGAGCGCCGAATTCTTCGTCGTCGACTCTAGCTGGGCCACTTTGGGCTGCGACGTGAGCGAGACGCGGAAGGCGCTACAAACCCGCACGACGAAATCCTATGGCTATAGGTCATACCGCGTCAGAGAATTACGATATTTTTACGCAGACCGTGGCAAATTGTTTAACAAAGCGGCCCATCTCTATTCTCAAGCACAATGTGGAGGCCCCCGTGCACTGACCTAAAACTTACGACACTACTGCCGACTCTGTAAACCCACGCTTTGGCGCACGTTCATGGCTGCAGAAACGAATTCCCTATTTTTTTTTTTCGTCCTTAGTTTTTCGGATGGGTGGGCCGAAGCTGCATGGACACCCCTGCTTCGCACACGTCTACCGTGGTGAGTTGTGTTTTTGCTCCCTCGAAGCTTTTATGTGTAGCGTGTACACATGTCGAATGGAGAGTTCAAACTCCGACTCGGAATGGCGAAAGTCGCTGTGCCGCCGTTCTGTAATTATTGTCGCTCTCTTTCACTCGAGCATACGGCGGTACAGAAAAGGAAAACAGGATGTCAGAGCGAAATAATTGCCGCCCACCGAAGAGTTTCGATATACGCTGGCTGGCTCATATGCTGCTTGAAAAATAGTTGTGATGCATGCCGTTAGATCCATGATTGTGTTGCGTGCACCTATTTTTCTTCGTTACTGTTCTTGACTTCCAAACTATACATTATATTCGGAGAACTAGCATATTCTTTCAAGTCAACGTCATTTTTATGCCTTTCCGTGTCTCTGTGCTGTGTTTCCGCGGACATCTAAATGTTTCCTGATGTTTCATTTTGCTTTCGTTCTAGTTCGCTATACTCGTCGCAGAATTTGTCATCAGCGCCGGAGTTGTTGGCATTGAGGTAAGAAATACTCAAGGCCCTATTTAAGGATATGACACAATAGCCTTAATGGGTCCTTTCAGCGGCGTGTGTCTCTCTACATATCGCTTCATAGCCATGGGCACTGTTCTTGCTTTAATTTTGATCAATTTTGTTATTTTTTTCATATATTGAAATAATGTTATTTTTTTATTACTGTAGACCAATGAGCAATTGTGCAGCGACATACTCACTGCTGTGCTGTGTGATCGTAGTGGAGTGTTTGAATTGCCCGCGCGAGGCGATGTGATTGTGAAGTCACGGGCCTCTAGAGCACACGATTTTCGCGTCATGAAAACACCAACGCCAACAACTACGGTACCCTCCTCGGTGGCTCAGCGGTTAAGGCACTCGTATAATGAGCCAGACTACCCGGATTCTAACCTTACCGCGGCGGCCACGTTTCGATGGAGGCGAAACGCGAAAAGCGCCCGTCCGCTGTTCGATGTCAGTGCACGTTAACGGTCCCCGGGTGGTCGAAATTATTCCGAAGACGTCCACTACGGCACCTCTTTCTTCCTTTCTTATTTCACTCCCTCCTTTATTCTTTCCGTTACGGCGCGGTTCGGGTGTCCACCGAGATAAGTGAGACAGTCGCTGCGTCATTTCCTTTCCTCAAAATAAATTTTCGTTTTTACTACACGGCGGTTACTTCGCTGAACTTGGCCCTTAATTTTATCGCGTTAATATGTGCTATAGTGGCTCTTTTCCTAAAAGCTTCGCGGTCAAGACTTAATGACTTCAGCAATTATAGTACATAGTAGATAATAAATGCTTTTAGCATAGCGAATACCGCCTACTGTCACCGTTTACCTGCTGCCGCCAGTCGGCACCTGGAGCCACCTGCATGTGCACAACTCCGGATGATGGCAGCGGTAAGCGGGGACAGAAGGCGGCAAACGCTGCTTGAAAATTCTCTAATGGCACGTTAACCGATACCACGCTACCTTTTCCAGGAGGCGTGCCAAAGCAACATGGTTTATGGTTTATTGGTATTTAACGTCCCAAAGCAACTCAGGCTATGAGGGACGCCGTAGTGAAGGGCTCTGGAAATTTCCCAAAGCAACATGGTTTATGGTTTATTGATGTTTAACGTCCCAAAACAACTCAGGCTCTGAGGGACGCTGTAGTGAAGGGCTTTGGAAATTTCCCAAAGCAATATGGTTTATGGTTTATTGGTGTTTAACGTCCCAAAGCAACTCAGGCTATGAGGCACGCCGTAGTAAAGGGCTCTGGAAATTTCCCAAAGCAACATGGTTTATGGTTTATTGGTGTTTAACGTCCCAAAGCAACTCAGGCTATAAGAGACGCCGTAGTGATGGGCTCCGGAAATTCCGACCACCTGGTGTTCTTTAACGTGCACTGACATCGCACAGTACATGGGCCTCTAGAATTTCGCCTCCATCGAAATTCGGCCGCCGCGGCCGGGATCGAACCCGCGTCTTTCGGGTCAGCAGCCGAACGCCGTAACCACTCAGCCACCGTGGCGGGGCAAAAAGCAACATGGGTACTTCAATTACGATTATCTCTCTATAGCCGATCCCGAAAAAGGAACTGTGCGGAGAATTCGCCAAGATTTAACGCTTGTGGTAATGCGGATTTCAGCCACAGCTGGCGTGGTGCAAAATGGTGACTCCAGCCGCAGTGCTTAGTAACTCAGTGAAGGGGTTTAGAATGCCTGTGGCGTTTATGCCGCTATATACGACACTTGTTCTTTTACTACCCAGATCACATAACCACAGACGATAACGAGAGGTCACATTTACTTTCAATAAGGGGCTCGAAAACTTAATGTGACCTAGTCCCCCATCCACTATCTACAGCGGCAAGGCGCGAGCCCGGGTGTGAGATATATGTAAGAGCCTATAATCCTCATGGTGAATCCGGCCGGACAAAACAACAGAACGAGCCGTACAAAGATTGGTTTGTTTGGTTTATGTGGGTTTGTCGTCCCAAAGCGGCTCAGGCTATGAGGGACGCCGTAATGAAGGGCTCCGGAAATTTCGACTACCCGGGGTTCTTTAACGTGCACTGACATCGCACAGTACACGGGCCTCTTGAATTTCGCCTCCATAAAAATTCGACCGCCACGGTCGGCATCAAATCTGAGTCTTTTGGGTCAGCAGCCGAGGAGGAGGAGGAGGAAAACGTTTATTTCTATTTACAGTGAGAGGTCGATGGGGCGAGCCGGAAGGGCCCGCCCCTTACAAACACTAGGAGGGATCCCTAGTCCGGGATCCCTGTAGCTTCCGCAGCGGCCCGGGCTCTAGCTACCAATGCCTGTTGGGCATGGAGTTCGGAGCAGCCGCGCAGGGCAGCTTCCCAGTCCTCTCGAGTGGGGTGGAGGTGGGGTGGGTAGGCAGGATTGGAAGGGCATGCCCACACCATGTGGTAGGTGTCCGAAAACTCCTCCTCACAGTGTGGGCACGCGCCCGAGAAAGAAGAATTGAAGTGCTTAAGTACTGCCGGGCACAGTACAGTATTGGTATAGAGGCGGAGAAGCCAGCGCTCCTCCACCCTGGTGAGGCCTTTACAGGGAGGGGGATAGAGACCATGAAAATTTTGATAAAGAGAGGTGATCTCTTTAAAGGTGATGGCCGGATTGAAATTGAATTCCGGATCAGGCTGCGGATGAGGCGACGCCCGGTGAGTAAGCGCGCGGGCGGCAGCGTCTGCTGCCTCGTTCCCCTCAAGACCCGCATGAGCCGGAGCCCACACGATGGTACGATGGGTCGGAAACCCTGTGTATTCGCATGCGTGGAAAATTTTGAAAGCACGGTCTGGAATATACCCTTGCTCAATATTGCGGCAGGCGCCCCTGGAGTCCGTAATAATGACTCGGGACTCTGGATCTGCGGCGGCCAGTGCAATGGCGATCTCTTCCGCAAATGTAATGTTTGGGGCACGGAAAGTAAGGCCCTGAACTGTAGTGTTTTGGTGGATGACGGCCGCCGTGTACCAACCCCCATGGTGTGGGCCGGCCGCATCCACATAGAAGACACCTGGCTTATGGCCATATTGTTGAGAAATAGCCTCCGCCCGCGCGAGACGGCGACCATCATGGGTGTCTGCAGTCATGTTCTTCGGAAGGGGTCGCACCTGGAGTGCAAAGCGCCAGGCTTCAGGGATGCGGACCCGTTCTTCTGTATGTGTTGCGTAGGATATGTGTAAGCGGGTCAGAAGGCGGCTCCCCGTAGGTGTTTTGCTTAGGCGCAAGTATTGATTGTTAAGATGAGCTTCTCGTAACTCCACAAAGGTGTTGGTCATCCCCAGACCGAGGAGACGCTTGTTGGACGTCGTTATGGGGAGGTCGAGCGCTCTCTTATAAATCTTGCAGAGAACTACTTCTAAGGCATTCTCATCGCATTTGCGTAGGTGGAGGTAGGGAGCCGAATATAAAATCCGGCTGGTCACGAATGCATTGGCCAGCCGCAGGGCATCTTTGCATCGTAGTCCCCCCCTTTTATTGGACACCCGGCGGAGCATCCGACCCACCTGGTCCCCCACCTTACGTAGCTTGTTTAGGGTAGTGTCTATCTTGCGCCTATGATGAATGAAAAGCCCCAGTACCCGGATCTCCTCGTGTTCAGGTATCGGTCCGCTAAGTAGGGAAAGGGCAATTTTGGTTGTGCACTTTGAGTTGGGGCGTATGTGCACAAATTCAGATTTGCTCGGGGAGCATTCAAGACCACAGCGACGAGCGTATTCGTCCACAATAGCTGCCGCTTGTTGCAGGTTGGTCTCGATGTCTCCAACCGATTGTTGTGTTGCCCAGAGGGTGATGTCGTCCGCATACAGAGCGTGCTGCACACCGGCGACCTCTGCCAGCCGGGTAGGGAGCTTCATCATGGCCAGATTAAATAGTAATGGCGAGAGGACAGCTCCCTGTGGGGTCCCTCGTGTGCCAAGTTGATATGGGCCATATTCTGTGTCTTGCAGCCGGATATAGGATTGGCGATCTGTAAGGAATTCTTTGATATAATTGAAAGTATTGCGCCCACAGTCTGTTTGCGACAAGTGGGATAGGATGATCTCGTGGGTCACATTGTCGAAAGCCCCCCGCAGGTCAAGTGCGACGACTACTTTATCATTGCTGGGGTGCTCGACGGGGTCGAGAATCTCCTTGTGAAGTTGCAACAGGACATCTTGTGCGGATCGGTGTGGGCGGAAACCGTACATGGTGTCTGCGAAAATGTTTGCTGTTCCAGGAAAGCCGACAATCTGTCGCGGACCATAGTCTCCATCAGCTTCCCCACACACGAAGTGAGGGAGATGGGCCGGAGGTTGTCGGTGTTAATGGCTTTACCTGGCTTGGGAATGAAAGTTACTAGTGCCGTTTTCCAATCTATGGGGAGTGCTGTGCCTCCAATCCAGATAGTGTTGAAGTAATCGAGGACAGTTTCGTAGGCGCGATCTGGGAGGTTGGCAATAAGCTTTACCGTCACCTTGTCCCGGCCTGGTGCTGTACCTCGCTTCATTTTAGCCAGGGCCGCTTTTAGGTCATGGAGCTGGAACGGTTGATCCAAATCCGCGTTCTCGGAACCTGCATACGAGTACGCCTGACCACGGGGATCCTGGTGTATACTCAAATATTTGTCGCGGAGCGCATCGGCCAGTTTGGCCGTGTCTCCAGTGAAGTTATGTATAGCCCTTTGAAGCTGTTTTTGTGTCTCAGTACGGGTTTGTGCCGGATCAATAAGGGCGCGGAAGAGGCGCCACGTACTCCGACTCGACATTTGCCGAGCTGCAGTGTTGCATCGGTGCACCCAATTGGAGTCGGTGAGTTGGGCCGCGTATTGTGCCGCATGTTGGGTGATATCCGCGATGCGAATTTTGAGTTTCCGATTGTGTTTTTGACGACGCCAGCGGCGGACTAGGCTGTGTCGTGCCTCCCAGAGGTGGAGGAGGTGGTTATCCACCGCCGGGCTCGCCTCTGAGAGTTGAACATTTTGCTCGACTGATTTCAAGTGGGATACTAGGTGTTGGGACCACGTTGAGTATCCTTGGTCCATTATTGATTGAGGATTGGTGTAGCTGCTCCTAAATATGGTCCAGTCGGATAGTTTTGCATTGGCCTGTGGTCTTGTGAGTGGTTTGGTATGGATTGTAGTGGTAATTATGCAGTGGTCGCTACCGAGGGATTCCTCGGTGTTCCTCCAATCTGCATAGCGAATATTTTTCGTAAAGGTGAGGTCCGGACACGTATCGCGTGTAACGGAGTTACCTATACGAGTGGGTTGCGCGGGATCCGTGTGAAGAGTAAGGCCCAGTGTGGAAACAAACTCCGCCAACTTGCGTCCGCGTTTCTCTTCACGTGTGTACCCCCATAAGGTGCTGGGAGCATTAAAGTCCCCAACGATTATGAGGGGATCCCGATTCGCGACCTTCAAAGCCCGGCTGAAGATGTCTGCGAATGTAACATTTGGTAGCTTTGGGGGACAGTAAATGTTGAGTATGTGCAACGGGGGGTCCTGTTTGCGTAGCGGAAGGATCGTCACCATTACATAGGAGAAATTAGCGCTAAGATCCAGGTCAACCTGGGAGGCCGTGTAATTTTTATGTACGCAGAGGCAGCTCTGCGCATCCTGCTGGTACACCGTGTAACTGGCAAGGGTGGCGCCATTTCCTGGCTCCTGAAGGGCCACCACAGCAGGTAATTCTGGGAAAGTTGTAAGGAAAAGGCGTAGATCGGCTCGCTTTGTGCGTGCCTTGAATCCGCGACAGTTCCACTGTACAATTTGAATAGGGATCGAATTGCTTCGCGGATGCTTCCTATTTCTAGGGGCGCCCGCCATGATCAAGGGTAGAGTTGTGAGTTTGGAGAGAGGAGGCTTGAGAGCCAGTGGCTCCAAAGAGAGGAGCGTTCTCTATACTGGGGATGGCACAGGGGACCTCCTCTTCTTCTCCGGCGATTCGACGCCTAGACGCTTTGAGCTGCCGGCCTGCGAAGGTTTTGAGCGGGCCAGCGGGCTTGGGAGCGCGGGTGAGTTGAGCGAACTGAGCGTTTATGAGGTTTGGGATAGATGCCGCAAGGTGGCTAATTTTGTTGAGTGCCGCCGTAAGTGTGGCATTGATTTGCGTTTCCAATGCGGATATTCTGTCGTTAACTTGAGTTTCGAGCGCGCTCACTCTCGCCTCGAGTGCCGTGAGGGCATGCGCAGCCTGTCCTGAAGGGGTTGCGTCGCTTTCCATTGCCTCTGCTGCGGGTGAGGCAGAGGTGTGGTTGGGGGAATTTTGGCGGGCCTCCGCTATTGCGAGGCGCTTTTGAAAATTTGCAACCTGCTCGCGGAGAGCAGATATTTCTTTTTGTTCGGCAGAGATTGGCCGTGGTTGGGATTGGGAAGGGGGAGGGAAGGGAGAAGCTGCCCTGCCCGCGCCGATCACCTGGGAGTGCTGCTTGACAACGTTTGCCCACGTCTTGGAGCCGCCGTTCTGGGGAGGTCCGAGGGGCTTCGCTGCACCGGCTTGAGGCGGCGGTGGCGCAGCTGGAGGTTTCCCCTGGCTCCCGGTAGAGGAATTCACAAGCTGGTCGATGGCTTGGTCGGCAGCCTTGGCCTTCAGCTTGTCCGGGCGACGCTTGCCACGCTTGCGTCGATTCCGCTTCGATTTACGGCCGCGCTCGGCATGCGGGGGCTGGATAGCGCGATATTTAGCCGTACACGCAGGGCCCCCCGTGGCATGGGCCCCGCCGCACACTGAACACTTTGGGTTGCACTGGTGAGGGGCCCGCACCCCCTCAACGAGTAGAGCCTGCTGTCCGCACAGGCCACACCGGTCCAGCCTCTGGCCGGGGCAGGCGTCCACGCGGTGGCCGACCACACCGCAATGTCGGCAGGCTGGAATGGTTCGCTGGTAAGGCCTAACTTGTACAAGCTCTGAATCGTAGTGCACGAAACGTGGCTTCTCTGTTCCGGCAAAAGTCAGTCTCGCTTTGTTGGATGTCCCAAATTTTCGCACTTCCACGATGGTGCCGTAGCGCCATTGGAGCCTAGTACGGAGCGAGAGTTTCAGAGTTACGGACGGTAATGACGCCGTAGCAGACGTCCTTGCCGTCTTGGCGCAGGTGCCCCACAAGGGGGACCCTCCCGTCGGGTCCATTAAGTTCAAATTCGCCGATGATCCGGTCGGCTAGCTCAGGTTTCGCAGTCTGAACAATAATGAGGTTTTGTTCTCTTACCGGTATTATGGTAAGGTCAGTTGCGGGTTGCGTGCCCAGGAGAGCCGTGAACGCCCGGCCGTAGCCGGTCTCCTGGAAAGTCTCGTACAACGAGACGCGGGTCCGGGGCTTGATGACGACGACGTAGTCGTCTGGAGCAGGCTTGGGTATAACAGGCGGTTTCCACTTCGTGAGCAGTCGCCGACTGCGGCCCGACGCGTGCGGGGCGGGTGACTGCTGGTTTCCGGCGTGAACGCCGGCCGCGTCTACGGACGCCGGCTTTAAGGCTTGGTCTTGCGCTCGGCGCAGCACTGCGGCGTTCAACGCGGCGCTGCGAAATCTTGCCGAATCTGGGCCTCCGGTTGCCGCTGGGGTAACCGTTGCCGAAACTGGGCCTTCGGTTGCCGCTGGGTTAACCGTTGTCCAGTGCATGTTTTCGGGGTCGTAGCCTCGGCAGGAGATTTGCGGAGCAGCCATACTGGCGTCAGTGGCCAGAGGCCCCGATGTGCCGGGTACCGGTTCGGCCGTTAGGCCTAGCCGCGCCACCGGCCCGATCGGGCCATGTGTTGCCCGAAAAAGGGGTTTAACCGGGCCCACCTTGGAAAAAACTGGTGTCCAGATGTTCCCGACAGCTTTCGGTGCACGTTGGGGATGAACTTGCTAGGGTCAGGCGGAAACTTCCGCTGCTCCGGCTGAAAATCAGCGGAGCCGACGAACAGCACGTCTGACTCCCCGTGCGAACGCGCGCGTCTCCCAGCACCGTAACCACTAGGCCACCGCGGCGGACGGGCTTTACAAAGAGAACAGAGTCACGACGAGACAGTGTGTGTGCGTCCATCCTCACTTTGTGGCAGTGTACACATATGTTATAAAGGGCTTTGAAAAGAAAGAAAAATAAAAGTGCTCTGCCTGCACAGCCAGGTGGCACAACGGGCTGGCAGTGTTTAAGATTTTACACATTTTTTTAAAAATAGGTTTTTTTTTAGTTAGAAGAGCGCTTTTTTCGGCATAGCATTGACAGCGGTGTAGTACATCTGGCACAGCTAAGACGTGCTAACAGGATGGTTAGCTAATATTGAATAGTTAACTTTTTAACTATTCTTCTCTTTTAACTAGGCTCTCTTATTTTGAAAGGCGTGTAGCCCACCGTAATTAATATCTATATCAGTTTTTAGAATTTCGAAAACGCGGTTACCCTCGGTACTGTGGACCAACAAAACTTGGTTAATTCGACGAACAGGTTGCTTTGCCTGCAAGCTCCTCGAAAGCGCATGTATTTTGGCGCGATGTAGCCAAAATTAGTTGGGCCACAGCGCCGACGGTAAGCGCGTATTCGGAATTCTGAAAACTGGTATGGATATTACTTAAGGTGGGCTACGTGCCTCTCAATAATTAAGGAGTCAATCATTAATAGTTAAAAAGTTTGCTATTCAATAATAGTTATCCAACCTGCTAACTAGCACATCTTAGCTGTATTCTGATGCATTACACCGCTGACAATGTTAGCCGAAAAAAAGCGTTCTTTTAACTCTAAAAGGTTATTTTTGAAAATTATGTAAAGTCGTAGGTGAAACACCTTGTATACGATCGCATTAGTGCCGCGGGTGAATTCCTTTAACTGGAAGTGGTGAAGTAGCCGGGTGCAGTAAGTGATCGTTAGTTCAGAAGGAACGAGGTTGCATGGGGGAGGGAGGTTAAGCGGATGACACCAATGTCGTGATTTTTGCTGATCTGCTGTATACAGCCGTCGATGTAAAACTAATAACTTGTCTCACCAGCAGTAGTAGAGTGATTCATTCACCAGCTCAACGTGCACAACAATAACTGCAAATTTTTGACCAAACTATTTTGTTGGAGTAAAAACAAATCAGCATCATAATCTGCGCCTGAGCCACGCTTCTGTTCTTTCAGTTGTCCATTTTGTACAACTGTAATTCTGATTGTGTGCTTACGAAACTGATTGATATATCAACTTTCCCGCCTATAGGGGCATGTTAGGCGGAAACATCGACAGCAGTTTCGGTCAAGCACACACACGAATATAAGCTCCGAGGTGTCGCGGTTACACGTTTAATAACTCTTACTATTTTATTGCAGATTATGCTGCTGATGTGCCTCTACGGGTACAGCATGGCCGTAGCTTCAGAAGAAGAACGAGAGCTAATGATGCGCCAAATGGCTGTCTCGTCGGAGCATACCTCGCCGCCACCCCCAGCAGCAGAAGCCCCATCGCCTCCACCGCTGCCTCCGACACCCCCCATCGAGAAGGCCGAACAGAAGCGGAAGCGGAAGCCACAGCCCATACCGAAGCAGCAGCCGGCAAATACAGAAGTCGAGTACGACAAAGATACGATGAAAAAGCAACAGCCTAAGCCAAGCACGCTTACCAGAATTAAGGCCGCCTTCGAAATTATACGTGGGACGCCCCAACAACCCTGGCTGCCATTACCCACGTCTCCCGCACCCAGGCCTTACTCACACAGGCCTTCTTTCCGCAGACCTTCCGCGATCAAGGCTCCGCGCATAAATATCAACAGCTGGTTCGGATCTCCAGCTACAAGAGTTCCACGGGCGCAAAAAGTTCCAGTGGAACTAAGCGAAGAGGGATCGGGACGACTTGCACATTCGACAGCGCCTCAGCTTGGTCCAGCAACATCAGCCGAGCGACCATTTTTTAAAACGCCGGGCGTGAACTTAAGAGCCCGATTCGGAGCAGCGCCGGTTGCGGCGACCAGCGGCAGCAGAGCGGACGTGTCAAGAGCGGCTGAAGCGAAGTCTAGAGATATTCCAGTGCGAGCATCATCGCGTCTTGAATTGGAAAAAGGGCCGAGACCCACGACGTCATTCGAAAGAGCGCAGTTATTCAAGACGCCCGGATTAAATCTGCTCGCCCGATCAGAAGTCAGACAGCTTCCCGGTCCAGTCGGCTCGCAAAGGAAGGTTGTAATAATGACGAAGAAGCCACAAACGTCGTTGCATGCGCTCCCACAAACAGCCGATGCACAGCCACAATCAGGACCCTCCCAAAAACAAGATGGAGGCTTGGGTACGACGCAAGACGCTGAAGTGAAGCCGTTCGTGCAAATAAGAGCCATGTTCGAGCCCTCACTCGGAGCACGGAGACCGGACGGAGCGTCGGCTCGGGTTCCTTCCTCTCCTAGACGACCGCTGCAGACCAGCGCAAGCGGCCCACGGGCTCCTTGGGTGCGGTGCGTTGCCGCTCAAGTCGACAGGCAGTTGCAGCTGCAAATACGATCGCCGAGACCGCACTTTTCCAACGTTTCGGCGGGAATACAGCGCGTCGCAAAATCGGACACTCCTCCTGCAGGCTTCAACTACTTCCGTCTCAGGGGACCAGGTATGCAAGCAGGTCCTTCATTGCCGCTGCCACTACTATTGAAAGATCGTGCCGGTTTTGAATATGTTCGACCCATGGGGCCAGCCATCGGCGCTGAAGGGACAGTGCGACCGCAGCCCTTGCTGTCAACGCCCACGGAAGGAACGGCGCGAAGACCGGCTGGTGAAAAGGATGACCAGCACAGGCCCGAGCCGCGGCCGGATCCCAGACTAAAAGCCCTGCAGTCTGTGCTCATAAAAGCCAGATTCACTCCTGTGGTGGCGGACAAAGCGCAGCTCGAGAGGCCGCTACACTCCGCCGAGGGAGTGCCTCCCCAAACTGTAAAATCGCAAGAAGACGTAGTTGGGGAGCCGCCGATGCCGTCGTCCCCACCGCCATCGATACCCCCACCCCCGCCGCCACTGCCGCCGCCACCGCAACAAACGCGGCGGAGGAGCGAACCATTCTTCTTGCGGTTTGGTGAGTCAGCCGCTAAAATCAAGGCTCGAGACCTGCCGACACATGCGATTCTAGGAGGCATTAGGCAGTACCGAACATTGCCGGGAGTGCATGGACTGCAGGCGCGGCCTCCGAGCTCCGAACGTCTGCCGCCAGCTGCAGAACCAGTGGAGGAACCACGCTTGCCAGAAAGAGTTGCTGAAGGTGCGCCGCAAGCTGCAGATATCCTGCCGGAGCCGCTGGAGCCTAAACAGCCAGCTAGCTCTAAAGATTCGCCTCCGGCTGCAACCACACCTCAGCAACCGCAGCAGGCGCAAGAGCCCGCTATGCCAGAGGACCTCCCGCAGCCTTTAGCGCCGACGAAGTTACATGAAGAGCCGCAGCAACCAGTCAGCACTAAGGACGTGCCGCAGGATAAACCGAAACCCTCAGCCGAGTAACTTTACGTTCTACCTGATGTCGCCTGGATAGAGGCTATAGGCGTTGCGCCTATGTACGGCGTCTGAGAAAACTGCTGTGAGCGCTGATGTGCGGAATGCAGTGGCGGTCAATATACGGCGTAGTCGGAGAGGGCTGCAGACGTTTTGTGTACTGCGTGCAGCAATCGGCACGTTGCTTGAAACACTGTGTGCGCACTGCAGAGTGTCCCGCGTATGCATATGGGCTCAACTTAAGCGATCACTAAAGCAAAAGTGCTGTATTTGTCATGCCGACTTGTCCCCTCGTTGTGGCCTTTGCAACTATGTAATGCATGTTTTGACTAAGCAGGCAAGTTTGATCGGTATATTGATCGGCATACGTCGCAGAGACGATGCCAGTAGCTAGTTCTAGGCATGCTGTAACTGCGTACATATTTGAGTGCATCCTGTAGATTATTTGGAAGCTAGACAGGACGAAGATTTGCCTCGCTATGCTAAGATAAACACAGGGGAGTTTTAGAATGGAGGGGACCCTGTCGATTAGGGGATGCGGGAATAGCGGGGCTCCAACGTTTGCGCAGGGCAGTAATCGAAGAGGCGTTATTGTTCTGCGCATGCGCGCTGGCGGCCCGCTATTCCCCTAGCTAATAGATTGGGTCCCCTATTCGAAAACTCCCCTACTGAGGGTCATAGTTTCCGGACACCATGGCCGTTGATGCAGCGGAATGGTGTGATGTTTGCGGGCACGATCAATCGAACACTGCAAAATGCCATTATTTGGGCAAGGAAGCATGTCATGTCGCTGATCAGTGAATCGTACAAATGAGTCAAATCACAGAAGTTGCGGTATTATATGGTGGCAGTCTATGTCAGAGGGCAGCCATACACATCTAACCGCTTCATGATGAAGGTCGAGGCTTCTAAACAGATAGCGAGCCTGTACTCGCCCGACGAGCAAATAAGCACGTAGTACTTACTCCGGACAAAGCCGAAGCTTAAACTTAAAGACACGATACTAAAAGATTCTCGCGGCATCGGTCACAACGTTAACGTAACTGCGCCATCACTAACTTCACGCGACACAATATAACTGGCCACTTGAGTCCAGGCCATCTGGCTGGTGCCTACGGCTCAGATTTCTGTAGCAGGGCCGCCGCTGGAGAAACAAAGCCGCTCCATTTCTGGAAAGCTATTACAACTCCTTCTTTCCTTTCTGCTTCTCTCCTTTTTTTTCCTTTCCACAGGTAAGGTGAAAGAAATAGGAAAATAATTAAAAAAACACCGCAGCGTT
This sequence comes from Amblyomma mixtum, assembly GCF_055824585.1. Classification (NCBI taxonomy): domain Eukaryota; kingdom Metazoa; phylum Arthropoda; class Arachnida; order Ixodida; family Ixodidae; genus Amblyomma; species Amblyomma mixtum. Next base: position 323,982,936 of record NC_143012.1, read on the forward strand.
GACGTACTCGTCTGAGCATCCGCCTCGCATGTGGGAGGTGCTGATCCCTAGCGCCGCCGGGCACTTACCGGTTTTTCAGCGAGTACGAATTTTTTTCCGACCTGGTGCTCGGCTTTTCAGGGATAGAATATTTGGGAGAAGGCTCTATCCGGCCATCCCCTTTCGACGGACCGTCGATGCGCCGAAGCTCTAAATACGGGTAAAGCCCATTTGTAGCCCTGCACCTACGCGAGGCGGATGCTCTATACCACTAGGCCTCCTGTGTGGTCCACACTTCTCTGACTTCAAAAATTGGCGGGGGCTTAGCTTTGGTTAAGCCTGGTAGGTTGCGAAAGCAAGCGCAGAGCCTCTAACGGAAGGAACGCGGTGCGCCGCGTCTACAGGTCACGCGTGGTTACCGGCCGCCGCTGCGCGACGACTGGACTTGGTAGCCCATCTCTCACCCTAGTATGACGTCACGCTATGACGTCACTAGGCATGTCATGACGTCAGAGGTCACTCTAAATGTCACGCGTGGCTGCCGGCCGCCGCTGCGCGACGACTCGACTTGGTAGCCTATCTCTCACCCTGGTATGACGTCAGAGGTCATTCTAAAGGTCAAACGTGGCTACCGGCCGCCGCTACGCGAAAGGCCGTTCATGAGTGTAGTATTGCTTTCGCAATAAAATGAAAAACAACGGATCAGTAGAACATGGCTTCAAGAGGCGAGTGGAAATTCTTGAAGACATGCTGCTCCTGCTAACAGGTTGGCGGCAGGAAAATGCGTCATTTGCAGCCTATGCTCGCTGCAAATAGCGCATCTCGCACTTTCCACGTCAAGTCACTCGAGATCGAAGCGAGATCGCTTGCTTTATTGGCAGGCGAAGCGTTCCAGCCAGGGTTGCCGCAGTAATGACATGAAGTCCTCTCAGCTTCGTTGTAAATTTCTTCGGAGGTTTTGTTTCTTTCTTGGCGGCTACGTTCCCTCAAGGGCTCGTTGACCCGGCGAGATGTTGAGACGCGGGGACATTTTTCGTCACATATACGTTTGTTTACATTAATTAAGCACAGTTGGGTGACGAAGCTGCCACTAAAGAAAATGCTAGTGGCTAAACTAGGCTACGGCTTAGTGGAAAGATTCGGTGACAGCCGCCATTGGAAGCAAATCTGACGTGAAGGCAGCGGCTGCTAAGGCATACGCTTCCTACACTCTCACCGGCTGTGCGAGAACCGACTGGAAGGTCCCGCAGCACTTTCTGACGAAAAACACGGGATTACAGCGGTCCTCTTCCGCATCTACTTCCCATAATTTCCCTCTACGATAGTTATATGCTTTCAAGACTCAATAGGGAATTTGAAACGAAGCATTTCGGAGGAGTGGAGAAGGTAAGGAACAACACAATGGAGGCACTGAAGGCAATCAGTTCTGCAGAAGCCCCAGAACTGCCTCGAAATACAAAAGAAAACAATTGGTAATCACAACATTGTTAATAAAACATTAGAGTATGTGAAGAAAAAAATAACTAAATGGCTAAGTAAATAAATAAATCACAAGTTTCTTTTTTTGTCTGAGCACTTTGAGGATGGCCAAATTTCTAGAATGTTGTGATAAATACGCGAATTTAAAAAAAAACTTCAAAAATATCTGCGAGGACACTTTGGCGACTAAAGTGTTGAGAGGCGAAAGCTGAGGACACTATGCCGTGACGACCTCCGGTGGATGTGACGTCACACCGTTCTCGTGGCTATATCGATACCCTAATTATATATCCTTCGTTGATTTTAAGTATTAATTACGTTTAATTAAATTTTTTTCCTCTAATTTGACTCAAATCTGACATTTTACCGACCATTCATTGACGACTTCCGGTGGATGTGACGTCATGCCGTTGCCGTGGCTATATCGACGTCCGCGCTATTTCGACGCAATTTTTACATTTCTTGTCTATAATTATTTATCTAATTAATCTACAGTCATCAAACTTGGCTTCTAGGTTCATTTCTTCCTCCTCTATCTGAAGCAACCATCGGTTTTCCTCTATCCTTTTTAATTCCCGAGTTAAACGCGTGTGACACGCTTTGTTAATGGACCACAGTATGAGCCATTAAAGGCTTTTGCCTTGAATTATGCAGCCGCATTGTCTGTTTCTTTTTCTTTCTTTCTGGACAGTCAACGCACAGCGCCATCACCACCACTTCAACGCCATGTCTCGTTCCAGCAGGGCAAATCGGCGCCGGCTGTGACGCGGTGCAAGCGACACTGCGAAGCGTTTACGCCAGGTCTTCGACGTAAGGCTGCGACCGAAGCGGAAGCACAGACCCGGGCTTCCATGGCGAGGGCGGTCGTTCTCAATATCATCGTCGTGGGCTGTTTTGTAAGACACATTGCTGCGCACTTGGACGACACTATGTTGGCGCTTCGCCGGATTTTCTGATAGACTTGGATCATATATGTCTCCGCAAATTTTATGGTTTGGTTTGGTTTATGGGGTTTAACGTCCCAAAGCGACTAAGGCTATGAGAGACGCCGTAGTGGAGGGCTCCGGAAATTTCGACCACCTGGGGTTCTTTAACGTGCACTGACATCGCACAGTACACGGGCCTCTAGAATTTCTCCTTCAAAGAAATTCAACCGCCGCGGCAGGGATCGAACCCGCGTTTTTCGGGTCAGGATGCCAAGCACCATGCTGATCGCTCTTTATTTTAATTTTTGCCTGAACGCCGTGTGGAAAGGAAGGCTGAAATGCAAATTGTAGCGGCTGTGTCGTCAGTTTGACTAATGTATAAGTTACCCGTAGCTGTGGCTTATTGACGTTCACCTGTAGGGAGCCTGAGTCGAAGTGTTCGATCGTAGCCGCGCCGGCCGCACACCCATAGATGCGAACTGCAAAAACGCCCGTGTTTTAACTCTTACGTGTCCATTGCAGAATCCTAGCAGGACGAAATTAAACGCGAGTTCTCTGTTACGGCATTCATCAGTCGGGGCTGATCTATGGGTCACTCTTCGAGCAAAGGCGGGGGGGAGGCGGTCCATTTTAGTCATGTATTTCGTAGACTTTTTTGCTGAAAATATGGGCTTGAGCATGGTTTTTCTATGCAAAACTTCTGGCATATGGTGTGTCTGGTGGGGAGGGGGGGCACTGCCGCCATTGACCCTCCCCCCTTAAACTGCCTCTAGCATCAGTGCCTATACCTTATATTTCGACAAGTGGGCCAGACGACAGAAAAGTCATTTTGTCGAAACATTGGCCAACGTAGGCTTGTCTACCACCCGCCCCTTGTTCAACTTGCCTCCTTTCTTTTTACCGCATATTTTATCTTTGGCAAGTATAAATCAGTCAATACCAGCTATGTATCCTATGCTTAAACCGGTCGCTGTCACAATATGTTATCGTCGTTTCGGCATGGTACAACTAAAATTTTGTTAGGCGCACTTTTGCACTATAGTATATTTTTGCGAATTGCTTCATGGGTTTCATTAACAGAACCGTCATAGAGGCGCGTTGAGAACCTCGCGTATTGATTAAAAAAAAATTACTAACTGAAGACGTCCTCTGTAGAACGTTCAGTCCTGGATCCCCATTTTGCAGTGACTACGGCCATGAACGACAATTATCATTGTTTTTTTTTTCTTTTCTGCATAACAGAACGGTAGTTTGGGGAAACAAAATGGGATGGTCAGCTTTCTGAACTCCAATCAGGGAGTAATTACTCATTGACATCCACCCGAGCGCAGCCAAACTGCTGCAAAGGAAAGCTAGCTAAGTATACTAAAGGGAGGTCACATCGACAGCGAAAGGAAGCAGGACGAGCAACCGAGGACAGGACAAATAAAGTGATATATTTTCGAACTCCTTTCCTCTTTTTATTGGACTAGAAATTTGGGCCAGTGTAGCCTCTCCTCTCTCATCTGAAAAAGAGCTTGAATGTCTAGAGCACCTGGGGCCCAGCGCATGCTTGATACAAATTTGGTTTGGTTTATGGGGTTTAACGTCCCAAAGCGACTAAGGCTATGAGAGACGCCATAGTGGAGGGCTCCGGAAATTTCGACCACCTGGGGTTCTTTAACGTGCACTGACATCGCACAGTACACGGGCCTCTAGAATTTCTCCTCCAAAGAAATTCTAGCCGCCGCGGCCGGGATCGAACCCGCGTCTTTTGGGTCAGCAGCCGAGCACCATAGCCGCTGAGCCACCGCGGCGGCGGTTGATACAAATTTGTTTGTGTGTTACCCTTTCGATGAGCACATTTTAGGCGTACTTTTCTCTTAGTAAATATAGTTGAAGTTAAGCAAGTGTAGAATAAATATGTGCTTTCTCTGGCGTAATATATTAATTAATCTCGAGCACTGATATGCAAGTGCGTGTCAGTAAGCTGCATTCGCTGGCTAGAGTTGTACATCTGTCTTGTTTTTTTTTTCTTTTTTCTTCAGTGCACCAACTGTTATCTGGTCCTAGAGAACTCAAAAGCACTTGCGCAAGGAAACCGGCTCCGTATGAACATGCGTAGCGAGCACACGAACACCTTCCGTGGTGAGTACCCGTGACGCTCGATAGCTTTTCAGCGTTCCTCTAATTTGGTTTTATTGGGACTATGGCGCTGGGTATGAAAAATTTGATAGTGTGTCACACTAACGCACACATAACCCGGTACAAGAGCGCGAGTCGCTTTTTGTTACCAAGTACACGCCTTTGACGTAAGCTTGTAAGAGATGTGGATGAGGCACACTAACGGAAGCATATATCTGCACTACACGAAGTTGCTCCTTACCTAATGCCGATAACACCTTTTTGTTTTCGAGATGAAAGAAGACGTGCAAGGCCTCAAATGTTCTGCAAGATGTGAAAAGCAGATATGAAGGAGACGCAACTGTACTGTAAATATATGCAGCGGTCGTTCGCACTCGGTTATTATTCGGACAGTGCCTGGACACTCCCGTGCGAGCTGCGAAACTTGTTCGCCTTTTTATGTTTTGTAAATATTGTAAGTAATGTATAAAACTCTCCTCTTTCCCTTCACTCTAACGCTCCCCTCTGTAGTTCTCCTTGCTATCCTCTCATTCTCCCTTTATTTCCGCCGGCTGCTTCTCGGGTGCTTAAGATATTAGATGGCAATTGCCCCGCCTGGCGTCATCTTTTCCTTCCTTTTTTGTTGTAGTAATAAACCATTACTACTACTGCTACTACTGCACAACACCACCAATAGTAAAATTCCTAAACTGTGCAGTCTAACTACAAGAAGCGCTGGAAACCGCAGCCATCAGTTATCATCACATGGTTTTAATTTTTTCAAGCAGCAGGCTTCATATATTCTTGTCATGCAGGAAGTGAACGGTTACTGTGCGTTTGAGCAGACATAGCGTTCGCCTTTACTTGTAACTGCAGTTCTCGCGCAGTAGATCATATAACTGGATTACGAAGATTTCAGTGCACTTTAGCACATTATTTTCAATACTCTATTTCCGACCCGTCCAGCATTCATCCGAGTCGATTCGTCGATTTAGTGAATGCTTTATAGTGACTTAATGATGGCTGCATTCTGTCCTACTGCAACCGTAAAGCGTTGTGGAGTTAATAGAATTTGCATGAGTCGACCAATGGGCTGAAAGGAGTAATTTTTGCGCGCAAGAGCTGTTTCTAGGTTGGCTGACTATGCATCTCCGTATCCAATCTCGATATTGCCAGTGCCCCAACCAAATACGGGCCGTTCCTTCTGTTTAGAGCTTTATGATTTTGGCCTGTGATCTTAGATAAAGGCTGTCGTCTGCCTCACAAAACTGCGCTGATTTGGTGGGACAAAGTTAACACGTCCCTTTATTGTGCTTCCTGTACAGTCCATCTCACAAAGTCTCTTCCTTTTGGGCTTCGCCTTAAATGTGTCGCAGGCCTGGCCGCCTTGGCTGCCGTGCTGTACGTAACCATATTCTCCTCCACTCTGAGCTGCATCTCCGACGTGGTCTTCCTGTGCTCCCAGTGCACCGTAAGTTGCACCAAATCGAACCCATTCCTATTCAGTTTATTTCGACATTAGCATCCACAGACAGTAATGATCTGGACAGTGGGCAAAAAGGCATGAAAAAGGGCTTAACAGCATTTTCTGCATTTCTTTTCTTCTAGTAATCCCACTAATTGCAGTTGGCGTTATGCTATGCACCACTGAAAAAAGAAAAGATAAGGCGCGAAGAAAGAGCAATGACATGAAGGTGTCCGCATGTATTGGTATGCGTTTTGTGTTCTCGTAGTTTATCTCTCAAGCTGTATTGTCCGCTGCCTAAAAGGTCCTGAACAGACTGGTCGAAACCGTCGTTTTGGCATACCTTCCATAGCTCGCAATTCGTCATTACGGTTCAGAATTCGGTGGTTTTTGTAATGGAGAGAAAAAAAGTGTGAATTTTTACTTTCCTATCATGGGAAAGTTACCTCAAGTCATACCTTGATTTATAACAAAATCACCTGTCATCATGTATAATTGCATATGAACCAATGTTATTAGGCCCGCATGCGGTCTGTACAAGTCATGGAGACTGCAGTCTTCATGACTCCATGGAAGAATGGTAGTGCGCGCTAGGTTCCGTGATTGACTCATATGAGACGTACCGTCGGATTTCGCAGGGAAACCAGGCATGCGTGAAGGCGTTCTTGCTCTGGAATGCATTCGACATCGTGGTCACCTTAGTGTGCGACGTCGCGCTGTATTACCTGGTTCAGACCGTTACCAACGAGGTAAGCCTGACCAAACAGACACGCATCGGAGCACAATAAAACGCACCATGATGCTCAGTGGCGCCACAGTGCGATTCATATTTGTCAGCCCTCTTTCAATCGGTTACAGCATAAATATTTTAAACATTGCTGTAGCTAAACTTTAGACTAGTGCAGTGTATTCAGTGGAATCCGTATGGGTATATAGTGCATTTCAAATAAGGCAATAATCGCTTACTGCCATCTACCTGTGCGCAGCCATACGGCTACTAGCAACATCTGTACAGCTTTCACAGAAATTGTACAAGTCAGGGACTAGAATCTGGGCCACTGCATATAAGGGGCAGTCGCTCTACCAGCTAAGCTCACCGGGACGGCTAGCAGATAGCAAGGCTGCCGAATTGATCGACAACTCGAAGCTGGAACGGTGTTAAGTCGCATGTATTTATGGTAATCCGCCAGAGTGGAGTGGATTTCAAATTAGGAAGCACATATTTAAAATGAACTTAATGCAAGTTTGAAATTTTTACAAGGATGAAATGTATTAAAGCATTAAGGTTTAGTAACAATACTTATTATGAGTTCCAGCTGATAACTAGTAGATAACAATCATAACGGCACTGCATTCACGTTTCTTGCATGCTTGCTCTCTGGTGAGTAATCGTAATTTAAATAGTGGCATTCCTGTGGCCTGACTTCATCACTCAGGTAATGGAATGGTCTTTGGAACTTTCCAATAAAAGCTTCAAAATACAAAAAGCTTTAAAGGACTATACGTGGAGCAGTGAGGTAAAATAAAAACGAAAACAAACTTGATCCTTACCTACTCCCCGAATGAAGTGTCTTCGGAAATGCTGTTCTTTGACTGTTAAACATCCTGCGATCTACAAAAAAAAAAAGCTTTCACCGTTATAGCAGACGTGTCCTATGACGCTTACACAATTCTTGTGATTCACTATTGTTACTCAACTCACGTCGGCCATGACACGAGTTCGTGTGACAGCACCCGCGTGAGGGACACGCTGGTCCTCTGGTTTTACTGGCTTCGGAGCTTTTCCTTGTGGAATAAAAAATAAAGAGAACATCAGGCTTACACCAAAATATATACAGTCGATGCAAGCCGCTCGGTGGAACTTTCCAACGACCACGAAAAAAAGAAAGCGTTATATGGCGTCATCAGTGGTCAGTCCGGTTCACCTCGTCAGTCTTATTAAACACACGATGACGCAAGTGCCGCTCGAAGCGCATACTTATTTTTTTCCCTTTCTCAAGAAATGCTTTCCAGCTCCAGGGGAATTCACAGCAGGGCTTGTTGGCAAGCTTATTGAAAGGGACTTATTGGGAATGCAGGACAGGTAATTGGCGTCGTGTTTTTAAAGAACACATTTTCAGTATAAAACTTGCTTTTATTGTTTCTTTTGGACCAAACGAAAGCCGTGAAAGCTTCAGTGAGGCTCTAAAACATAAATTACGGAGAAATTGATTATCTGCACTGCCTTATATGTGTTTTCGCTTCGTGCGAGCAAGGGACCAAATGAGAACCAAATAAGACGAGCATAAGAGTAAAGGCTCGGCTCAAAGTCACCTGACGGGGCAGCAACATTAGCGACCACAATAACAACATGTTTTCCGCCGGAGATTTGATCTAATCGCGCAAGCCTGAAATATTCGATTTTGTTTTTAATAGAGCCAGCTGAGGAATGCCGACGCGCTTGCAAAAGCACTCATAAGAGCCGTTCCAGATGCTGCGACTAAACGAAAATATCCGATGCAGTCGGTGATATCGCTGTGCGAATTTCTCTCAGTCACACGCAACGCATCCGCAGCGAATTTGGGCGGAGCGATCCGCAGGGCTGTTTGATATTTGCATGGGCAACCAGTGATTAAGAGCAACAGTATGTCAACACGGAGTGTGTTTACGTTGTTCTGATCAGCGTACTTTTAGATGCAAGGCAATATTTCGTATGTATCTGTGTGCTTCCTCCGCGGCAACTCCTCTCACGTGACCCCATGTTGTACGCTGTCTTGGCGCTCCCCTTGGTCAGTCACAGAATGAGCACACAGCGCTTACTCTTAGGCAGGAAAAGAGCGGCGAACGTGCACCACCTTGAAAACTGCAGAGAATGTTTACTACATTCGAATCGGAGCGAAAGCACTCATTTGTGCTCCGTAGAAGACGACGGTGAGCAGGCAGTGCCGCGCAACGGAGCAGATGGAAGCTGATGAAGACTACACTCTCCATTGCACAGCGCGAGAGTGTGGTGCAGTTTAACAGGAGGCGTGTTGGCTGCGGCGATAGCCTAGTGGTCTCACTGAGCGGCCCTTAAAGGAGATCTATTCCCGTAGCCGCAGGTTCTACTCGACTCCCAGTCATGTATAGTGATGTAATTTTTTTTCTCTTTTTCATGGTTTGACCTCTAACTGAGCTGAAGGTCAAAACTAGGCATCCGGTGATCGAAGCACGAGGTCCCATAATGAAGCTTTCGCTTTAAAATGTTAACTTAGAACCTTGTCCTTTTTTGTTTTCTTTTCAAGGGCTACAGGGCTTTGAAAAGCGCTTCGGAAACCACAGAGGAAGCTGTAAGCACCAATCGTCTATTTCCTTTTCTTATTTCATATTTTAGACGGGGCATTCTTCAGTTATAGCTCTTCGTTAAACTCAGTCTTGGTGAGAATTTGTTTCTAACATCTTTTTTTGCGCGTCACTGAAGACGACCCTGCCGTGGGACTACACGCAACCCAACGAGATGGAGGGATACCCTTCAGATCACGGCGGCGTTCATTCGGTGAGGAAGACTACGTGTATATATAGCTCTTCTGCGACTAACGCGCATTTCAGCGCTTGCAAATTAACTTGCCTTGAATTATGCGCAGGACGACGTGACCACGGTTGAAGTCATTATTAGCACGAGAGAGTCGTATCCTCGCAAGGTCATGGCCTTTACACAGGTTTGTACGCAACCTTTATCTGACGTCTTACCCACGTTGCTGTTTGACCCGGCTACATTGACCTTCTGCTGCAGCGTACTACGTATCTGATTTGACAGCCGTCCGAGGTGACACAATCTTCATAGCAGTGAAATGCAAAGACTCGGATAAAGCGCGAAACTTATGTTTCGCGAAATCCAAGCCAAAGAACTGTTTCATTAGCTCGGACTGCAGAGATTAGCAACACATATTTATACGGTGTAGCCAAATTTGAGTCATGGCTCACGGTGTAACTACAGTTCTTAAAATTAAACAACTTTTTGCAAGAAATGGTTCTCTTTACCATGGCTGTATGTCTAATATTGCTTCAGAGCTACGTATTCGTGAAAAAAGAAAACACGTTCCCTTACTCTGGCCACCAGCACTCTTTTTTATGTGCATGCTTGTCAGCAAGTATTTGAGAAATGAAAATAAAGAAAAGGATTGGCAAAGATAGCTTTTTCGACTACTAAATGAGCGATTCGCCCTAACCTTCACTCTTGCAACGTTGATTATCGTTGCTGTTTCGTAGCTTTTCGTTTATTCGAACGGCTTTGATTCATAATGCCATCCCATGAAAGCCTATCGATAGAAAGTACCGCAGTAACTTTACACCAACAGTTTATCATCTCGCAAGAGAAAAATAGATGAAGTGAACAGACGAGAGGCATCTGAAAGGCTGGTCAATCACTCTGTAGGAGTATTTATCATTGTGAAGACACTTCATAAACTCAAGGTTCAGCAGTACTTGAATTTTATTATAACTTCATTTGACTACAGCTTTTTACTTCGGTATTGTATCTCAAAATGATGTGCATCATTCACACTAACTCACACCCTTTTCTGAGGAGAATTACTGGATAGCGTCGCCTAAACGAAATTGAGCAAAGCGTGGCTTGCTCTCGTTACAGACAATTCACCTAAAGTCATCGCTTCTGCAAATTTTTCTCGTGGCGATGCTTAAGGTAAGCAACTGCATCCCTCTTTTCACAGAGGCCATCCGTCAGAGGTTAAGTTTATATGGAAGTGGAAAAGTTCCGTATGAAAATTCAAGGGTTAACTTACGATATTTTGCACGCTGAGCTTTCAACAGACCCACGGAAGTAGATTTATTGGTTTCCAGCCGAGGTCGCCGCTTTCTTTGTGGTGTTGAGAATAGCCCGTAAGTGCTGTCTGAATGCAGTGCACTAGTGGGAGAGTGAGACAGAAAGAAGCGAGTGAGAGAAAGGGTCTTATGAGCTGACCTCGGGCTTTTCTCGTTCAAGAAGTCTTGCGTGTTAAGGTGGGCGAAAAACAGTGGCGTCATATGAGATGAAAGGCGTTTCCCTTATTCCTCCTCATTTCAGCCACTTTCGTAGAACTTGTAAAGGTGCTTGATCGTGTGGCTCTTGATTATATGTTGGATGATTTTTTTTTTAAAGGCTCGTGTGGGAAGAGGGGAGTTATAGGCTATATTCTGTGACAACGGGGGCACACAGACGTCATCTGTTAAGCCAAATATTATGCCAGATTTCTCCAGGTATCTTGTCGTGTTGCAACAGGCTTGAATCTCAATAACGTTTTTCACATCTCCAATGCTGTTTGTACTTCTATGACTTATGTTCCAGATCTTATTTTATTCATATTTCTTGGCCTGGTATAGAAAGTTAAGTGGATGGCACCGCTAACGTCAACTGCGTTTTCTGTACACCCCCCGCCCCCTTCCCCGCTTAGGCTCACCCGCAGTGTAATGCCTATTGACGCGGCGAAAAAATAAATAAATAAATGTCCAAAACGAACCTAGAAACCAAGGCGAACAGTGTATTACCAAAGGACCAGCGAAATGATTCCACGGACCAGCGAAATGATTCCACGGGCAGCTCGAGCGCGTTGTGATATTTGTTTTGTAACTAGTGATTTTACCACTTCTGACGGATTGACAGGAAAAGCCGCAATATTACAGAAAATGCTGCCGCTTCGGCATGAATTGATCGTTACAATCAATTTTTTCGGGGCAAGAAGTGCACCACACGCCCCTTTTCACAACTCAGAGGCTGTACCGATCAGACGTGAAACAATGTGGTATCCTTTGAATAGCCTATACTACACGGACAAGAAACTTCACGCAAACTGGCAGTCACACTTGGCTTGCGAGAAATCGTACCAGCAGGGCACGCATAACACTGCACTTGCATTTACGAAGCGTTATCCGTTACCCCAGCGTTTCAGCTGCAAACACCACGCTCTCACGACGCAGATGCTCGTGCTGGCCATGTTCAAGCAGTACACGGACCTGCACGGACCAGCAGTGGGCGCCACCAGCGACCAGGACACGAGCAGCGCGTCGCGCGTGTCCTTGACGCAGATCACCGCCTGGAAGGCGGCCTACGCCCGACGCCGCTCCACGCTGCACTCCATCCAGGAGCGCACCTTGCTGATGCAGGCCGAAGGCATTGGAGAGGCAAAGCTGGCCCGCCCCACCGTGCTCCGGCCTGCCGGTCTGAATCCCGCCACCTCTGAAGACCCTCACCCGGACAGCGACCTCAAGCACCCAGCTGAGCACGGGGGTGAGCTCATTGGTGAGAACACTGTGGTTCCCGCCCCGCCGGTGCCGCTGCCGAGAGCAGCTGTCAACGACCTCGGTTCCACGACCAAGACGGCACCGTCGTCACCGTTTATGGATTCCAGGGAGAAGACAGGCACGGGCTGTGAGGGCGAGTGGGACGGCAGAAAGCCCATTGACCAGCGCCGGGTCATATGTCTTCCCGCGGCGAAAGAAGTTCCGGTGGCCGAAGAACCCACTATTTCTTCCAAGCTGTATGTCACGGCCGACGAGATGGACACTGCAGCGCGGCCGATAACTGGGGTTTCTGAAAAGGCGCCGCGCCTAGCCCCTGAGACCTCGACAAGGAACTATTAACCCTTGCATAGAGACCATGCGCCATTTTAATTTCGCCCTAAATGTGACCGTTACGTGTATATTAATAGCATATGTCATGGCAAAAGCTGTCAACTCAATTTCTGTGCTGCCAACGCGTCGTACTTTTTCTAAATATTTGTTTCACATTTGTAGAGACCAACAAGGGTCGTACACTTTGTTGTGCTTTCGTATGTGACAATGATCCACCCTACCATGAGTGCAATTGACGTTAAATTTAGTTCGTACGGCACGTTTTTTTTTTTTACAATCAGTGTTTCCTGCCGTAGCGTCTACTAGCAGTCCCAACATCCATTGCCTGTATATTGTGCACATACGATGCTCGTTAAGTAAAAGATATCCATGCTCGTTTCTGTTACTTTTGCCCGCGGCGGTGGCTAAGGCGCTAAGGTTAAGGCTAAGGTTAAGGCGCTCGTCTACCGAGCCGGAGTACCCGGATGCGAACCCGACCGCAGCGGTCCCCAGGTGGTCGAGAAATTATTAGTGGCACGCACGCAAGCTAGCAATGTAATGCTTTTGCCTTCACTGCTTGACTGACAGCGCCCGGTGGCCATCTGACAGAAAATGAGTGGGAACTATTTGAAGAACCTTAAAATTAGCAAAAAAAAAACTTCCCTGCGCCAAGCTTATTAAATTAAAAACAAGAAAGAATTTCAAAAATAGGCAAGAGTAACTGGCGCTTTCTTTTGTGCAACATTCTTGGACAAAAATTTTGAATATTGGAATATTGTAAGGTATTGTCACGGAAATAATGAAGGTAATCGTCCATTCTTCCAATGTGTAGCAAAATCTTTCTTTTACAGTGTTTCCATCACACGAGTTAAGAAACGCAATGGGGAACACTTTTGACACCAACAAAAACGTTAATAACAAAAAATGCAAGCCTGTCCAAGGGAGATCTGCGGATAAGATTTTTATGTTGAAATCTTAGAATGTGTAAAAAAATTGCATTCATAAATCGGTTCCCGTTGAAAAATGCTCTTGTGCAGAATTGTTGGGTATGACAGTATCCATAAATTTTCTCTAAAAATATTAAGGCATCTACATGGAAAATATTTTAACTTAGTCGTGTACAATGTTGGCAGAACCAGCAGAACACGTTAATGCAGGAGTCGGTCTCTTCGTCATAAAAAAAATTTTGGCGTGGAAACTGTTTGCTGGAAGAAAATAACATTTCAGTTATTCCAGTAATCAGGCAATGACACAAAAAATATGTACGAGTAATGTAAGGCGCATATGTCGACAAGACACAGTTTGAGTACTGTTATCTGAAATCGGCGAAATGCCGCAAAGCACCATTGATTCCTGTCCTTCAGTTTACAGCAAGTTGCAATGCCGCCCAAAAAGAGTGAGCGGCATCGCAACTCACTGTAAACAAAGGTGTGGGTACAAATATAGTAAACATTCCAGGGGAAACATCCTCGGACACAGCTTGGTGGACAATAAGCAATATTTACGGACACACCACTGCGTGCGGCTCAGTTGAGCTCTCCTCATGCACGTGGCTTTCGCCTAATCTTCTTTTACATCCGCCGCACGCTTCCCGACCGGTGTTGCAGAGAGCCCGTCTCGTAACACCGCTTGCGAAAACGCACGGTTTGCAGTAGTCCAGTATCTACCCGCACCAGACGCGGGGACCCCCTTCCCGAGATAACTCTGGCGCGTGACTGTTCTCTTGGAGCTTTTCCAAGCTCTCACAGCCGCTGATCTCTTCGCCCTGTCGACCTCTACGTGACATAAGAGGGTACACCTTGATTTCCTATTACGAAAGCGTCGCGTCGGACACTCGCTCAGTGGGGAACTTCTGCTACGCTGGATCCTGCAAGGGTACTAATTAAGCCCGAGCTTTTCTTTCTTTAAGAAAGAAAAAATCTGAAGGGCACCGTTCACGTAACATGACAAGCTCAGAGTCACCATTAAGGGGGCCGTGTTCTGCAAGGGTGCCGAGGTTACGTGTAAGGAGTTCGATCAAGGGCGTCCGCAGAATTTTTTGCAGGGGGGGGCCCATTGGTTGTTGGCGCCGGAGGAGGGGGGGGGGGGGTATATTCGTAGCGAAAAGGCACTATTTGCGGAGTAAATTTATTTATTTATATATAAATAAAAAATAAGTAAAATACACACATGAAAGAAAATTACAAGCAGCAAATTAAAGCGCGGATTGTAGAGATACATTGGAGTTTATCAACAAAGAAACAATTAAAATTAATAAAAATGCAAAAAGATACTATCAATACTCGAAGTGCTCAGTCTTACTGCATACGGGTTCTCGACTCACCCGAATTGATGACCAGCACACAGCGCAATATGTTCACAAACACGCAACTACAGTCACTCAGTCAGTCTTCCTTGAACAGCAACTGTAGGCGCCTCGGATTTTTCTGGGCGAATTGCGTAGTTACACGGGTGATAAATTCATTTCTGTGCTTCATTACACGCTCTCAGTGCACAGTCATCATATATATTGATTGGAAAAATGGTTGAACGAGTACGTTGAAAACAAAAGATGACTATATATACAACGAAAACTTATTTACAAGATAAATGCACGCTCGCAGCTTCATACACCTCGCTCCATCTTGCTCGCGCATCCGCACAGTCGAGCAACCGCACACACACTGCTCGCCGCTCGTCGTTTTCTCGTCCGCTGTCTTGGTTGTTCTCACCTTCGTTGACAACCCGCCACTAAAAACACCGAAGCACAAACACAGAGGCGCGCACACGTGCAAGGGCTTACTTGCCACAATATCCACGAATGCGCACTTTTGGGGTGTAAGGAACGCCGCGCGACTTCCGAGGGGAAGGGACACCCGCAACTAATTCGGCCGGAAAATTTGTTTTTGTGCTTTTATGGGGTTCAGAGCCCCAAAACGACTCAGGCTATGAGGGACGGAGTAGTACAGAGTTTCGGATAATGTCGACCACCTGGGTCTCTTTACCATGCACTGACACGCACAGTACATGGGCGCTGTTGTGATTTGAGGCCCAGCCAGAGGTGACAGGCGAGCCAGGCAGGCGCCATCGGGCTGCGTTGACCAAAGGCGCTGGTTTTCGGAGAAGACGCAAGGAACGCTGGTGTGGGGGCGCCTCTGGAGACTGCGTCGCCGTGAACAAAAGCAGCTAATCCCCTTTGCCGAAGGTTCTGAAAGCGGCGCTTCTACCGCACCGAGCTCTCCCGTGGATCGGAGGAGACAGCGCGCGGCGGCGGCGCCAACTCGTCGCCCGCTTGCCCCTGAGCAGCCCGACAAAGCGGGGGTGGACACGGCTGATTTGTCCTTCCCCCCTCAAGAATTCATCGGTGGCCGGCGTACGAACGTATCATGATTATAGCGAGCGACCTGTGCCCTGTGCACTGTCTGCCTCCGTGTCGCTATCTCTCTAGAGATCAAAGAAACAGACACCCATCTCAAGACGGCTCGAAGCACATGCTCGCCGGTGCCGCTGCATGTCTGCAACAGGTCGTCCTTCAGCAGAGCTGGCGGTGGCGTGGTTTGAAAACGGCGGAACGACGCGCGCCCGGACGCGGCATTTCGCAGATGTGACCAAGCGTCGAAGCGGGGCTGCTTTTACCCTTTTGGCTGAGCGCACCACCGCCCCTGGCGTGCGGCCATCACTCACGGTTCGAGTGAGTGATTTTCCAGGGGGGTGCAGCCGCCCCCCCTTGCCCCCCCCCCTCCGGACGCCCATGAGTTCGATGGATCATGTGAGCCGTCGGTCATGTGACCTTGCTATCTGATGACGTCATTTCATGAGCTCAATGAGCACGGAATATCAGAATGTGCCTGGCCATAACAGCTAAAGTTTAAAAGAAAGACTTTAGAACTGCTTTAGGATCTGGTTTAGAAACTGGTGCCAGCCGCTGCGCAGTAAAAGCCCGCAGCCACGTGGAAAGAAAGTTCTCTTTTGTGGGCTGGATGAAAACAGGCTGGAAAAAGAAAGCAAGCCACAATGTCTCTTCAATTTGAAAACAACGTGTGGAAACTCGACGGGCCAGTCCACAAAATATGCCCCGCGCAGTAAACAATCGGAAGCAGAAGAGAGACAGCGGCGAGATGACAACGCAAAAAGGCACGCGATATAGAGTGGTTAAGCCGCTTTTTTCGCCGCAAGCACAATGGACTTTGTTTCCTTCTTACTTCTTTCCTACCGCAATACGAGTTTTATTACAATGCCCGTGTACTGAAACATATTTAGGCACGTATTTTCGATCATTTCCAACACAGCGGCGTTCTGAAGTCAGTCGGTTCCTCTGGGCTGCACTAAAGAAAATAAACTACGCAGTTTTCCTTACATCTGTATGAGTCTTTTTTTCACTTGGTGTACTTTCGACGGTTATCGCAGTGACCTTAGAGCCACTTCTTATAAACGTAACGTGCGCCACTGTAAGTGAAAGCGCATGAATTCCACATGAGTGCGCGTACACCCTTGGCTGCGCAATAGAATGCAGCAGTATCATACCAACCGCTGGCATGGGACGCGATAACTCTCCGAGTCGCTTTCAAATCTTAATGCAGTTAATGCAGAAACTGCGCGATAACCTACATACGCCCTGATATGAGCAGAAAACGCATCGCACCTTCCTCCAAGCTGCGCAGAAAATAGATTTGTGGAGCACGTTCGCTTTACATTATCCACTTCTCTTGCTCTTGCACTCGCTTTAGACGTTGAGTCATGAGCAGTGCAGCTGTATTTTTAAATGTGGCTCAGGCGGTCAGGCGAGCGCGTGTAAGCATCGGAAACGTTCAACGGTGACATCACAATAATTGGAGCCCGTACACCTTGACGTCACTTGATGCGGGTTTAAATGCCGAGCGACACCTCGATTAACATTCAAAATCTTATTGAATTATGTTCCACTCAACGCCTGCGATGGAAACTTGCTAGAGCCGTTTGTTTGCTTTCGAAATTATGGGTCCGTATAGCTCGTTAAGACTGCCTTATACACTCTGCACATTGCCATCCACATCAGATGCCTGCACTTCGTTTTTTTTTACTCGCCCTTTCTTTCCTTATTTTGTATCAGTGACGATTAGGATACTGCTGTATACTTAAACGGGATTCGAAGTATGCATAATTACTTTTGAAGCAAGCGTATTGTCAGTAGCAGCGTGGTTCAAGCGCCATAGGGCCAGCCACTTAAGTGCGCAATTCTGTAATTAACATAGTGAATAAACATAGTGCACAGTTCATGACCATAGCGTGTCAATCTCCGAGCATTTGGTGCCGGTGATCAGCTGATATCTGGCATGCATTACGCAAGCACGAGCTCAGGTAGTAAACACGGTGAAAATTTAGTTTGTTGTATTTATAGTGCGTTTTCAATAGCATTTTTCACTCTTTCAGATTGTAATCAAATAAAAAATGCACTCGCTCTCGTGGTCGAGAGTAGACGTAGGCATGAAATGCTTTTCAGTACAGGCGTAGCACATTCTACTGAACCTCACTGCAAGGCAAGGTCCCGTCTCGGCGAAACGCAACCACTGCGCTCGGGTGGACGTCAATGAGTAATTACTCCCTTATTACAAATCTACTCCACCTTGGGGGATTCCCCTAAACATTTGGTCAACACGTTACCCACTTCGAGTTATTGATCAATTCGCTCTCGCCCTACCTTAAGCTTGCCGTCCCGGTTAGCTCAATTGGTAGAGCGACTGCTCCGGTGTAGCGGTGGTCCCGGGTTCGAACCCCGGACCGGGACGAATTTTTCTTTAACTACGAAGTTTCTGAGAAAGCTGTATAGCTTTCCTTTGTAGCCGTATGGCTGCGCTCGGGTGGACGTCAATGAGTAATTACTCCCTTATTACAAATCTACTCCACCTTGGGGGATTCCCCTAAACATTTGGTCAACACGTTACCCACTTCGAGTTATTGATCAATTCGCTCTCGCCCTACCTTAAGCTTGCCGTCCCGGTTAGCTCAATTGGTAGAGCGACTGCTCCGGTGTAGCGGTGGTCCCGGGTTCGAACCCCGGACCAGGACGAATTTTTCTTTAACTACGAAGTTTCTGAGAAAGCTGTATAGCTTTCCTTTGTAGCCGTATGGCTGCGCTCGGGTGGACGTCAATGAGTAATTACTCCCTTATTACAAATCTACTCCACCTTGGGGGATTCCCCTAAACATTTGGTCAACACGTTACCCACTTCGAGTTATTGATCAATTCGCTCTCGCCCTACCTTAAGCTTGCCGTCCCGGTTAGCTCAATTGGTAGAGCGACTGCTCCGGTGTAGCGGTGGTCCCGGGTTCGAACCCCGGACCAGGACGAATTTTTCTTTAACTACGAAGTTTCTGAGAAAGCTGTATAGCCTTCCTTTGTAGCCGTATGGCTGCGCTCGGGTGGACGTCAATGAGTAATTACTCCCTTATTACAAATCTACTCCACCTTGGGGGATTCCCCTAAACATTTGGTCAACACGTTACCCACTTCGAGTTATTGATCAATTCGCTCTCGCCCTACCTTAAGCTTGCCGTCCCGGTTAGCTCAATTGGTAGAGCGACTGCTCCGGTGTAGCGGTGGTCCCGGGTTCGAACCCCGGACCAGGACGAATTTTTCTTTAACTACGAAGTTTCTGAGAAAGCTGTATAGCTTTCCTTTGTAGCCGTATGGCTGCGCTCGGGAGGACGTCAATGAGTAATTACTCCCTTATTACAAATCTACTCCACCTTGGGGGATTCCCCTAAACATTTGGTCAACACGTTACCCACTTCGAGTTATTGATCAATTCGCTCTCGCCCTACCTTAAGCTTGCCGTCCCGGTTAGCTCAATTGGTAGAGCGACTGCTCCGGTGTAGCGGTGGTCCCGGGTTCGAACCCCGGACCAGGACGAATTTTTCTTTAACTACGAAGTTTCTGAGAAAGCTGTATAGCTTTCCTTTGTAGCCGTATGGCTGCGCTCGGGTGGACGTCAATGAGTAATTACTCCCTTATTACAAATCTACTCCACCTTGGGGGATTCCCCTAAACATTTGGTCAACACGTTACCCACTTCGAGTTATTGATCAATTCGCTCTCGCCCTACCTTAAGCTTGCCGTCCCGGTTAGCTCAATTGGTAGAGCGACTGCTCCGGTGTAGCGGTGGTCCCGGGTTCGAACCCCGGACCAGGACGAATTTTTCTTTAACTACGAAGTTTCTGAGAAAGCTGTATAGCTTTCCTTTGTAGCCGTATGGCTGCGCTCGGGTGGACGTCAATGAGTAATTACTCCCTTATTACAAATCTACTCCACCTTGGGGGATTCCCCTAAACATTTGGTCAACCACCCTTCGCAGCCACCCACAAAACATTCAGACGGAAGAGTCCCACGTCTCGAGCGGAGGCGAGCGGACATCCAGACACCCTATCTAGTGCGGAGCCATGGCGCCATCCTTCGGCGCGGCACGGAACCCACTGTAAACAGTGAGGGCGGCTGAAGGCCCGCGGTGCATGGATTACGCAACAGTCACGGCGCTCCCGCATCGCTCACATGACGCGAGGATTGCGCATGCGCCGTTCGGATTCCAACCACAGCGCCAGGAAGACGCTGTTGTTGATGCATGCGCTGTTCCGGCGACAGCGCTGCACGTAGGCACCAGAGGGCAGGCGTGAAGTTTCGCCAAAGTTCGTTTAGGTTCGCCCCCGTGTTCTCCTTTTGGTTCGCTCCCGTGTTCTGTCTTCGTTTTGGTGCTTACGTGACCCGCGGCGCGCCGACACCGGGAGCTAAAAGCACTTTATGCTTAAAAATCAGCATCGTAATCAGCTTGACTACCCCAACTGCAGGGCAGAGGCCTGTCCCATATCTCTCCAATTAACTCTGTCCTGTGCCAGCTGCAGCCACCCTCACCCCGCAGACTTCTTATCTCATCCGCCCACCTAACCTCCTGCCGTCCCCTGCTACACTTTCCTTGTCTTGGGATCCATTCCGTTACTCTTAAGGACCAGCGGTTATGGTACCATCACATATTACATGCCCTGCCCAAGCCCAATTTCTTCCTCTTGATTTCGACTAGGATGTCATGCTTTAAAATATTTGTGATTATTCTCAGCACAATAATCCACATTTTCAGCTGAAAAACCAAACTCTGCTTCCTTGCATCCCAAGAAGATTGGAGTACCGCAGGGCACGTGGTTCCCGCTGCTTTCTTTGCACGGCGCCCTTTGAAACAGCTACATCTGTTTTCGAGCCCGAAGCTAAGAGAACAGTGGCCTCTATTCGTCATTCGCAGCTGTTTCCTGACATTTAACAATGAGCGCCGTTCCAAGCACCGTGCTGAACGTCGACTTCATGAAGATTTCTCTTTTATCCTACGCCAGCGACGCTGACATATCACACTTGCGCACTATTTCCTGCCGGAACTGCTGTAAACAAAGCGCGCAGCGCTATAGGTTTCTGAAAAATTTAGATGTGCACTAGTTAGTGGTTAGTTGTTATAAAGATTGTCCATTGATTGAACAAATTCCCACCGCTCTGCTTTTCCAAATATTCGCTGCAAACAACCGACTAGGTTGTCTCAATCCTATAATCCTTCCTTCAGGGTGGTAACAGCCGTCATTTGTTAGGCAGCTATCATTTTGTCGTTTCACAAAGACTGCCTAGACCACTCGTGTGACCGCGTAGCTTCTAGATTTCTGCCTGAAGTAAGATTATTGTGCCGGGCAGCAGCCTATGAGGACAGTTTGCGGCGGCGAAAAATTGAAACTCCCACTTAAAATAGCGTAGTTGTCATAACTCTGAACGGCGAAGCTGAATGTCGAGGCGTCCCGTATAGCAACGCGAACCTTACGGCCTGTAGACTTGTCTGTCAGTTATTTGTTGTCCTGGCGAGGACAGCAGCCTCAACAGTTCTCGGAAAGTAGACGCGTGGTATAGCATACGTAAGACACTGGCTAGAGATAAGACGCCGGGAAAAGCTAGAAAGTGAGATATGCATGGCACCACGAATGCCGCCGAAGAGGCGAGTGATATGCGAACGTCACTGTCTAGAGTCCGGGCTTGTTTGCACACAGCGCGCTTTTATCGACCTGGCGCTGATAACTGGCGCTGTGTTGCAACACGTTCGTTCTCGCCTTCCTTAGGGGGAGATCAGCGTCGTACGCAATGAGTCTAGAAGAACTTCTTGCTAGGCTGGATGGTGCATGTTGTAACAAAAGAATTATAGTCCAACCAGGATGAACACAAGAAAGTCCTGTGTGGTCCTTTTGTTGTGTTCGTCTTGGTTGCGCTATAGTTCTTTTGTTACAATACCATCCCTTCGTGGGTTCAGCATAACGCACTCGCTGTCGTCGAAATCCAATCCATTTTTTTGGCTGTTGGTGAATTCTGCCGTGTCCTTCACACCTGCAATGCAGTGTGTGCCTCTCCAAGGAACCGAATCTGCGCATAATATCTGAAGTTCACAGGAGTGAAAGCATCGAACTTCTTCGGTTTGTGTTCCACAATTTCAATTTAGTCTTACTTTATGAGGGTTTAACGTCCAAAAGCGACTCAGGCTATGAGCGACGCCGTAGTGAAGGGCTCCGGAAATTTCGACCACCTGGGGTTCTTTAACGTGCACTGACGTCGCACAGAACACGGGTCTCTAGCATGTCGCCTCCATCGAAATTCGACCGCCGCGGCCGGGATCGAACCCGCGTCTTTCGGGTCAGAAGGCGAGCGCCATAACCACTGAGCCACCGTGGCGGCTTTCCATAATTTCAGGCCAATATTAGGAGTGCGTACTAGCGAGAGCACTGCCCGACATTTTATTATGAGATACCATGGCCAGAGAAAATTCATATTGAGACATTTGAAAATAAAAAAAGAAAACATTCTTAGACATACGTTAGGGAGCGTCGAAAAAAAAAGTTTCTTCATTGAAATTCGCCGGTCTTTACTAAGTGACGAGCTCTCCAGTTTGGCAGGCCTAGTGAAATTGCAGTAATATTTCCGTATGTATGTATAAAGGAATACTGTTGCATTTTTATTATTTTTTTTTCACTCTTTCCCTGTCTACCTCGCATATTTGCTACACGTGTAGTAATGTCGGTCGGCTACGATTTACACCCTTCACTGAGCACGTTCCCGTGAAGCGTTCTGCTTTCGTTCTCGTTCCGTCTCGACATGTGCCAGTGTATTCCAGATTTGGGGCTCTGCCACTTCCTCGTAATTACGCAAATAGCAGCGCCGGCCGTCGCTTCCCCTTCCTTCAGGACGCGATGCCAATATTTGTCGTTCGCATTCCGAAGTCTCGCCATACGGCAGGGCCCCGTCCTAGCGGCACAGCCCAGAACATACGAGCGGCGAACGTAGCAAAAGGGGAAAAAAAGAAAGCCATAGACACTTAAAGATGCTTACGTGCGAGAATGCGAACGCAAGTAATGAACGCAAGACGTAGACGCTTGGTTGCGGTTTGCGAACTTAGTTTAAACTATTTCAGGCGATCATTTTTTTTTTAGGTATGACACTACCCACCCATACACACGAGCGTATGACACCACTCGGTAATAAGGGAGTAATTACTCATTGACATCCACCCGAGCGCAGCCATACGGCTACAAAGGAAAGCTATACAGCTTTCTCAGAAACTTCGCAGTTATAGAAAAATTCGTCCTGGTCCGGGGTTCGAACCCGGGACCATCGCTTCATCGGAGCGGTCGCTCTACCAACTGAGCGGAGCGCTGTGCGACTAGCTGTTGCATCACAATTTTGATACGAAAGTCTGGGGAGGCATACAATTGAAGGTATATATGTCGTCGGTTCGAATCCCTGTCGCAAGCTATAGCCTCTAACCTGAATAGCACATGTAAGCTATATATTGTTGGGTTTGGGATGCCCCCCCCCCCCCTCCTTCTTCTGCCTGTGTGGATTAAGGCAGCTCGCGCTCCCCTCCTGCCTAAGTGGATTAAGGCAGCGACCTTCCAGGACCGTGGGACCGCGATGGCAGCGGCGAAAGTCAAAGACCGCCGAAGGCCGAAGATGCGGCGACGATGGCGACGTTCCGTGGCCGAGTCGACCCTCGGGTCAACGAACAGAGTGGTGGTGTGCTGAGTGAAAGAAAGCAGTGTTTAATTACTGAGCCTCTACCCTCTCCCATCAACCGAGCTGCGGGAGAGCCCCACGGCCCAGCGCCGCCCTGCCGTGGGCGGTATCAACAGTATCCACAACGGTCCGTCTGATTGGACACGTCATTCTTCGAACTATTTCCCCAGACAGGGATCTGGGGAATCCGTGCGCTATTTAACGGGCTGTTGTGAGACTCCAGAGCACTCCTGTTGACTCCTGAAGAAGTCCTCATCCACTGAGAATCCCTCTCAGTTGCTCTCTTATGTAAATAATGTAAATATTCCTGCATAAAGTTCTTCCCTTCCTTGTTTTCTTACTCGTAACCCCGTCTCCCGCCTTCCTCGTCCCTTCTCCGGCCCGACCACGCTCACCCGATCCTAATAATATGCAACGAGAAATCGCATTACACCACCATGGAACGCTTTACCGGTGGCGTCACAATTTCGGTACGAATGTAACCACATGGTTGGCGCCACATGGAGGGAGGCCAGTGGCGGATATACATAGACGAACTACATGTATAAGATTTTCTGGAGTGGCGATGCTCGGCTGGATGTGTTCGTCATACGGCCGCTTGATGACGTCGCCTTTTCACTTGCCATCGCTGGGATTTTCTGTACCATCGTTAAGTACACAGAGACCACCGGCTTTTCCTGGAATGGCACTAGTAATGTTTTCGCATTAAAAACTTGGGAAAGTGCAGATGCGTATGAACGTGCGAATGGTACTACCTCTTGCTCATTCCAACGTAGCGGCATTTTCAACACATGTATAGCATACACGTAAAGCTCTCGTAAAACATAAAGCTCTCGAACCGTCTTCAAAAGCTGGTGCCTCATTCTGCAGAGCTGCAATTCCTACGAGAAAATATGTGCAGGGCGCTCAATGTTATTAATCGCATCAACCAATCAACGAAGCGAACGGGGCCCCTGCCCACCCCATAATCCCAAACACTCTCTACCTCACTTTGAGCGAGCCTCCTCTCCTTCCATTCCCTCCTCGAAATTTTTCTCTCCCGCTCCTCGTCGAGTAGGCTCGGCAAGGCAAAATCACCCCTTCCTTCTCCGGTGTAAGCCGGAGGCGTGGTGTCTGTGGAGTGCGTCACAGGGCGACGTCATGGCCCCGCCTTCAATAGAATTCTTTTCTTGGTTTTTGCATTTTCTCCGCACACTGAACGATCGAGAGGCGCGATCGGCTCGACCACCTAGACTTGTTAACGAGCGCATCCTTTCATACATCTGTTTGTCATTCCCAGTTAACGAGCCACCTTTTCATTTTCTTTTAGGCCTCCCCACCGTTTCACGAGCGGAGGGGCGGAAGTCGGTTGTGTTCGAAACACACGGCGAAGCGCGGACCCGGCAACCGCCCGTTTGCTTTTCTCCATGCGTGTTTGTGTTCTGTGTGTTTGTGTATTTTCTCCGCTCCAAAGCATATGTCATTCATTGGAGTCGAGGCGTACGCAAGATGCACGAAAGATAAGCGGTGTGTGTGCGGAGCGGTCAAGTGGGCGAGCGAGGGAAAGGCTCTGCTGCACTAGTAATTAAAACCTTGTTTTTGGAGGGCTTGCATAGAAGAAAAAAATCTGAGAAGGGAGCGCGTACGCAGAGCGTCTCGTGAGGTGATCACGGCGGGGGGAGGGGGGGGGGGGGCGAACCAACTCCCTCAGTTTTACTATTTTTTACTTTTTATGGCTAGGGTTCAAGGCTGTTGCCCCACGCTCCCTCCGCAGTTTTTTTTTTTTTTGTTCCTTCATGCGGGTTTGTAGGCATGAGCCAGAACAGAAGGCGCTGCGGTAAGCCTTGTGCAGACGACGCGACGCCAAGGCTACGCCCAACCTTCTCCCGTCAGTCAGAACGATGCACCAATGGAGTGCCTTTAGCGAAAGTAGCCCCCCTTGACGTCAGCGGGGTTCAGAGTAGTGGGCCGGGCCCGTTTTTGTTGAAGGAAAGAACGAGCGGGCTTTGATTTGAATTTTCGCAGCTTTTCGGGGCGCGCATGGCTCTAGTATTTTGCAGAGGTTATCTTCGATGCCTCATCTATGCAGTGGGCTTGTTTTTCAAAAATGTCCGGACCCTGGGCAGTGGCTTAAAACTTAACTATCTCCGCGGGTAAGAGAGGACTGTCGCTCCGCTATAATGGGTCTAAAGAGAATTGTGTGTGCTTATTTAAGTAGGCATGCATTTTATTTTTATTTTTTTGCGATAGATGTAGCGTTCATAGTGAGAACAGAGCGAACTCAGTTCGGATTGGGAAGATTTTGAGCTCAATTCCGACTTATTTCATTCTTAGCTCTGATTGGTTAACTGGCTTGTTGGTCACCTTCAGGTTGGCTATCGTTGCCTGTGGCATCATATTTATCCACACGGCAAGCCTTTTAACGTTTCCATCTGTTCTGTTTCTGTGAACAGAAAAGAAAAGAGACAAAATTTCACAACTGTTTACTATTGTCGACAATAAACAAACTCTTAAGCGACTCCGCATTTGCCAAAATCAAAAGATTAATCTGAGCGAGTGCAAAGGTTGAGCGGCAAGCCTCATTAAAACATTTATTTATTTATATGG
This sequence comes from Amblyomma mixtum, assembly GCF_055824585.1. Lineage (NCBI taxonomy): Eukaryota > Metazoa > Arthropoda > Arachnida > Ixodida > Ixodidae > Amblyomma > Amblyomma mixtum. Next base: position 324,009,073 of record NC_143012.1, read on the forward strand.
TCCGCAATAATAAGCCAGAACGGTTAAAAGATAGCCGTTGTTCCAAGAAGGGCAAATGCAAAGCGCTGCATTTTGAACTTAAAGCTCACTAATCATGGCAACAGCAGAGGTTGAACACAGGGGAAGAATTGTAATTTAGCAGCTTTATGACATTTTCTGGAACAATTTTTATCAATGAAAATGTTCTCAAGTAGAACATCAGCTCAGTTATTAATTGACTTTTTGGCCATTTCCTTTGCAGCCTTCTGAGGAAGCAAACGGAAATATTAGTGGGTAGCTTCATCAAGACGAAAAGAATCACGCTCCAGCTAGCCAGAACGTGAAACTCGTCGAAGGAGCGGAGAATAAAATAACAGGCAAGCGCTTTCGCGTAACAGCCTGCTGGGCGTTTCGTATAGCGCCACGTGGTATCAGGTCACGTAGTACGTCACGGACAGCGCGCACCCGTCGCGGTCGGAGCAGCGTACGAGGAAGCCAGAACGTTCTAGAAGGCGGCTCCGTCATATCGCTTGGGTTAACGGAAGCACCTGACGCTTGAAGCACCGATATGATGCAGCCACAACATCTACTCCTTTCCGCTCGCTAAAGGCAGTAACTCGCGAGAAACTTGTTTTTGTCAAATTTTTCCCTGAAGAACATTTTTCAACGTCTTTTGCAATATATTCTAGAAGGCTAGCTGGCTCCCTCCTAGTGTCTAAATGGGTCGTTATAGGCGACCTCGCTGGCGAGAGAGCCCAGACCGGTCAAAATCGACGCAGAGCCGTTTTCAGGGCTTGCGTGTACGCTATTCCTGGTGTTGTGGGTGCACGGGGCAGAAAACTGCAAAAGCGGAACGGCGGTGGTTCGCCTTGCGTTGCACAAGTGACGAGTTATATTCTTGAGACCTCACCCAGCACTTTTCCTCTCCTTTTAGCGTGAAAGAGCCTATGAGAAGGCCACATGAAAGCTCTCTGCTTTTTTTGTTGTTGTTTTTTCGCAGCAACACACTCGTTGTGTACATAAACCTTCGCAATGCCCACACCCCATCAACCAGACAGTCTATTTGAGAAATGATCGTAAGTGAACCCGCGGTTACGAACATTAAAGAATGCCGGCGTCACTGCTGGTCATGAAAGCACTTGCCAAATTCTAAAAGTTTCTAATATCACATAATATGTTAGCTGTATATGAAACCACACGTTGGCTTGCACAATCGAGCATGGCAAAATGTATGCACCTTCAGTTGCCGGATTCCTTCTACAACAATCGCAATAATGCTTCTACAAATGTGGCAGCATACTACTCTTCTTAAGACAGGTGGCGTAGTTTCGCGCAACGCCGTGCTGTGAGTCATCGCGTAAGGCCCAGTTTCATGTAAACAAGGGGAGAACAAGGGCGCCGACAATAACATTTGCTGCTCAAGCGTTCTTCGTATCTTCAGTGGCGGCCAGCTTGGCTGAGTCACATTTGAACTATGCTCAGCTGCACTTAAAACTTGTAAAAAAGAATCCCTTCTCTTCCGCCTTTCTTTCTGCCCTTTCGATCATGTTTTGGACGCTTGAAATTAAAACAATAACAAGTGCGCACTCACAACAAACGAAAATGCTTTCATTTCCATTTCTGCCAGAGGCTCATGAAGCACGCGGTGCGATAACAAACTAGGGAGACAAGAAAGAAACGGATAGATAGTGCCTGCGGGAACAATAGAGAAAACACTCGAGTAAGACAAAAGGAATCTGCTCATGAAAGCGAAGTACCGCGATTGCCGATAGCGTTTATGCAAGGGGGCGGGAGTACGCGAATGTTTTGCCGCCACGTGGGACGAACACACCTAAATATCGCTCTAAATTTGGTAGTTGAATCCCCGCCCCCCCCCTCTTCCGCGAAGAACGCGAGCAGTTCTTTCAGCAGTGCGTTTCTGCGCCAAGGATGCTATACTGACAGCGACGGAACTGCGACGCATGTGTTGGGGATTTTCCGAGACACGCCGCGCGCGGCCTCGCCGCTGCACTGCTTCTGGCTGGCAGACGTGCGGGGCGGTTTTGTTTCTCTTTCACCGGTAGAGGCAGCTGGAAGCACCGGGAAAAATCTGGGCGCGCGCCAAGGTAAAAACACTGTTGTTATTGGACTGCTGCGAGCATATACACACAGAGAACTGGCCGCGTTTCTTTGCCACCTCGACTTCCTTTTTATATAATCTCTCTGCCATCCTCGCTGCGATGTCAAAATGTTTTGTTATTAGTGTCTTTCTCAGAGAAAACAGTGCTAAACTCGTCCTTCTGGCCCCTTATTAAGTATGAGGGAATATTAGCAAGAAGTTCTTGTAAACCTTGTTCGAATCTTTGTTTTCCTTTCTTGCGCCTTTGTTACTGCTAAACACTTCCTTGGATAGCAAAGGCGGATACTTCCCTCTCTTTCTAGCTATCAATCACAACGCCACACACAGTGCGACCAACAGTTACGAAGAGAGCCTCTGTTGAGCAAATTCTTGTCTTTTTTAGTTCGCGCAGAAGCGGCCCCGCCGTGACACAACTTTCAGTGTCAAGAGCCTCGCACTGTAAACATGTCAATATTTGTCGCCCCTTCTATATCTGGCGTCCGAAGCACATCTTCTATTTTTATTATCTTCTCAAAAAGGAAATGCGTCGACACCAGCCGACGGATATATGTTGTGTTCTTCGGTGGAAAATATGCTTGGAAGCTTAGAAAAAGTGAATAAATCTCTACAGTGTGGCTCTCTCAGTTAATAACTACTAAATAGAAATAGGATGCACATATTTTCATTTCCTTTTTTGACATAATAGTGCGCGCTGAAAGCTTGCCATGTGGCCCTGAACACGAAAATAATGATGCAACTCTAAGCCTGAATTGCAGTCGGGGCTGCCGCGCGTACTTTGCGTGTAAACATGTCAAGCTTTAGTCTCCAACTTGAAAGAGAATGCTGTTTTCGTCTACCGCCTAAACGCGATGCAGCATTTTCTTTTTTCGACGTGTAGTGCACTGAGTCTACGAGGGAACTCCTTGAGTCACTCAGCCACGTGCGCCGACGTCAATCCGGAAACCTCCAGCGGGCGAGACAGTGTCTATCTGCTTTTTTTCTTTCCTTTGGTTTCATTTCGTCGTCTAAAAAACGCGCCCTGCAAGCGCAACTGAGCTGACGAGGTCGCCACACAAGGTGAATTCCTGATCACCTCCACGTACACCCCATTCGCATGCCCACTGCCCGGAGCCTGACTGTGCTTGCGTTACTGGAGCGGGCGAACGCCCTTCCGTTATCCAAGGTTACCGGGTGTGAGTCACTGCTTGTTTTTATTTACCGCCTCCACGAGCGCGCGAAACTTCCAGAATCGCCATCCTCACATGTGGAAAGCGCGAGCGGCCATATCCCCCGCTACTCCGAGGCCGTCGTCGAACTCGAGCGCTCTCGAACCTTCTGCAGCGCGCTGGCGCAATGCACACACTACGAGAATCGTGTGCAAAACGAAGAAGGAAATCGAGCAAAACACAAAAAGTGCCGACGTCGCTAACGGCGTGATCCGGCGTGTACCAGGGGCGAGCCCGGGCAAACAACGACGACGACGCAGCAGACGCGGCGAGAGAGTTTATCAGCGCTGACGCCAGAGGGCGAGCGGCGCGTCTGCTCCCATTTTGCGCTTTGTGTGTTGCTGTGGCTAGCGCGATGACGTCACCGCCGGGACGGCAACATAAACGCGGCGCCGCAGGTCTCCGGCATGCATTGAAGAGCTGCTCGGAGACGAGAAGCGACTGCAAGTCTGCGACGTTCGTTGCCTTCTTGGTGCTATAAGCGTACCCCACCTTTTTCTTCGTCGAGTCGCTGCTGCAGATCTTTTCTTCAAGATGTCTGAGAGCCACTTTGACGAGTACGAGCACTACAACTTCGAGTACGACAAGTTCCTGTACGCGGGCCACAGCGGTAAGCAGAGGTCGAAGAGGGAAGCGTCCGAGCACACCAACCACCATGACCCCAGCGGACACGTCCGGAAACTAGTCACGAAGATGGTCAACACCGAGAGGAACCGCAAGAACTCGGGCGGTAGCCGGCATTGAAGCCTGGTGAGAACGCATTTTTATCCCTAATTTGTTCGTTGATGTCAACAGAAGCTGTCAGTTGCAAAGGGAATGTTTTTAATCGCAGTGTGCTAGTACGGAGGCTTTGCTGTAAACGTCTAATATTACATGAACATCGCCACTGTAGCCGACACTCGCTGTCGACCGTTGGAGACTGCCTACTTTGTCGCTAGCGCCATGTTCGGCGCCCGGGACCGATGTCCTTGAGCGGCTCACAACAACGCAGTTGCCGACCGCCGGGCGTGAGCGTTCGAGGCGCCCAACACCTGTGCCTATCGATCCTAGCCTGGGAATGACGCAGAGGTCCGAAATGCAGCCGCTAGCTTGAGTCATTTGGCTTAATTCGTCAGCGGCGATCGTTTTGCAAGATATGTTGCTAGAGGCGGATACGAGCACAGCTTTGTTTTGATTTTGTAGAGGCGTGGTCCGCCTCACGGTTGGCAACAAGAACTCGGTTGCGCAATCGCTTTTTGTTATGATCCGCGGCAATCTTATCGAGGTGGAGAATAAATATCTTGAGCAGAAAAGATTGCTTTGAGGGTGTAGGAACGAAAACTTTCTGCGGAGCCAATTGTTTGCAGTTGTGAGCTCTGTTGTGACCGCCTAGTAAGGCGCCGCAGCCGAAGTACAGGTAGATAGGGCTCTGCGGAAGTGCGAGTGGCAACTTATTATATTTCGTGTTGTAAAAGTCTTCATAACTCGGTACGCATTCAGCACTTCGTGTCATGACTAGCTCTTCCCGTTAATAAAAGGGAAATCCCACTAACAGGAAGCCCTTTCTCATCGTGGGAACGTCTACTCGCGAGAACTGGCCGGACGTCCCAGCGAAGTTTTTTTTTTTCTCATGGACTAAGTAGTTGTAGGTAGCGATAATTTCGAAACTCGCCGGCGGGGACCTCCGCATTGCATTGAGGCCGTTGTCCCCTCCCCGTTCGCGGCGTGACGTTGATGCAATGCTGTCCTCTTTCTTATTATATAATCGTGCGCTGCGCCCTGTTAGAACCAGTCCGGTCAGCCGCACACCCAGGTCGATCGTTGCTGGCCGGGCCGCAAAGGCGGAAAAAAGTGTGCGCGAGCCCAACAAAAGCAGAGACGCCAAGAATCGGGCCAGGTTTAAAGCGGGCACGGCTGCGGCGATGCAAGGCCAGTTTTCGGCAGCCGCGTCCCGCCTCGCTCGTGGCTGGCCCAGACGTGTTCCGAGCGGCACCGCCAGCTGTGCGCAGTGTAGTACGGTCGAGGCAGTGGGTGAGCGCGTCCGCTTACGCCCCCTCTGTGTTTTATCGCGTTGGAGCTCGACCCAGATGGCGAGTGGAAGAGCAGCCTTATCGACGTTCATTTCCCCGTCCTCTCTGTGTACGTCTGCCAAGACCTCGCCTCCGAGGGCGCTTCTGGCTTGGCAGCAGTCCACGTTTCTGGCTCGCCTCCTGCGTTTGTTGGGTCGGGCGCTTGATTACCCTGCGTCAGGGGATTGCGTTGCTGGCTTGCGCCCGTTCACTTGCTTCTTTCAACAACCCTTTTTATTTTTCGATATTACCATCGCGCCAGCACGAATTTGTGCTGGCGCTTTTCTATTGACCTCAACCTGTAGTAGGTATGGTAATCACACTCGAACCGAGACCGGCAGGCTTAAAAATCGTCTCGGTGACTTCTCACTCGCACGACATCGGTCCTCAAATTTCAGTTTGCAAAATGAACATAGGAACATACTCGTCTCTGGGCCGCGTACTAAACTCCATAGTGGGAATTTTTGCGCGCACGTGGTTCCTGTGAGGCTTTTTGTGAGCGCTTTAACCTCCTTTGCTGCCCTTGCGAGGGCCGCGGGTCACTCCTTCCTGTTGGTAGGCTGAAGGTAGGCGTGTTTGTCTTGGCCTGCCGTAACCTCACTTTGTTGCTTTTGCAGTCGGTAGACGTGCCATTGAAGGGCGACCGGGCCCGCTCCCTCGTGCATTTCGCATTAGGCACATCGTTAGTTTAAGCACAAAATAAAAACGGCTCACGTTTGTACTTCCTCTGGCCTTGGCGAAAGTCTGGAAGGCATCATTGCTGCTGTTTTGAAACACTCAGTCCACGACTACTTACGAATAGTTGTTTTTTTATGGCGACGCCCCGTATTAACACACGTGCTACTGCTTCACTAAACCTACGTTTAGCTTCGGTTGACTAACTGCTTTTGTTATTTTGTTTACTCGCAGGTCCTGTGTCACATCGGTTCCGGGCGGACAAGAGTGATCACCGCGCGGTCTCGAGTGCTGCACATATTTATATGGTACAACTACGGAACATCGGACGCCGACTGTGATCTTTACGCACCCTTGGACATTGCGTGCCCCGCGCGTAGTGCGTGTGTGCACAGACTGTTTGCCTTTCACCCTCGCCCTCTTTCTGTGATGTCTGGTCGCTCTCTCCGACGCCGGGTGTTTGATGTTTCCTCATTGAGTGTCTACGGGCCAGTGTCCTAGCATATTTCGGCTGTCGTCGCATTTGTTGAAAGCTACTCGCCTTCACTAGTTTATAATTTTCATTTTCACATTTCGCTTTCACTCTCGTGTCGTGCGTGTCCATTAAAGAGGGCAACTCGTAATGAAATTGATATTGTCGTTCGAGTATAGGGTATTACGACTAAATAAAGTGTTCTGGCACCTAACTGTCTCATTGTAATGTATACCCTGGACAGAAGCCAGTGGGATGGCTTTCGGTAAGTCGCTTAGTGCCTCATTTTACCTTTGCACGCTCTAAACTGGCTGGAAGGCAACGGGTAATCCGCCGGCCATACCACACTACAACGTGACGCGTCGGATATGGACTGTCGGGAATTTTGCCCTTCCAAAGACCGCAAACTGATGTTATGCGTGTAACTGTGGAGAAAACTGCGGGGCTTCCACCATTCTTGGTAGTTTTGCAGCGCTGTCGGGGAGTCCGCGGAACACCATCGCCCGTTCGGCGCGACTTAAAGGGCAACTCCGGCGATTTTTCAGCCATTTTAAGTTAATGGCTGTTTTGTGTTCCTAAGAACCTCCTGTAATGTGTACGATACAAGGTTTTCAAAAGAAACCGTAAAATAATTTTTAAACAGCAAAAAACGTCAAACACGAAACCGAAACCGCAGAACCGAAACCGGGGAGGTGCCTTCGTGCGGTATTGACTGTGACGTCACGAGCGGGTTCGCAGCGCTGTGAAGACCCCGAAGATATCACAACTACCCTGAGCCGCGCTGTCGACATGACTGAAAGCGCGGAGGACAGCTTTTCCGAGACCAGCGAGTGTTTAGAAGACGACTCATTCGACGATTTTGGACTGGACGAGTCGCCTTTTAGGTATGATCCACCGCCGCGCGAGCCAGCCGAGTCACACCACAGGCCGCGTCACCTGCAGCACGGAGACGGTCTGAACTCGGAGAAGTGATTACTTGAGTCATTTCTCGTGCATGCATTTGTGACAGAGTCGTCAGATTAAAAGTTAATGAGATGCTCCCGCCGACAGCTGTTCGTGTGGCCAGTGCCGGCCGACCCAGCCTGATGAAAGAATCTGCTGCCAGAACGTTGCCGCGGTGCACAACGTCCTTACAGGGGCATGCATCACCAACAGTACTTTCTGCGGAGCTTTATCTTGACGGCGAGCTTTTGGAAGTGAGTTCACGCCAGCTACAGTTCTACAATCCAACATATTACTTCTTTTTGACGGCCGCGCTTCGTTCAGCTGGCCGCTGCGATAGACGGTTGTACTAGAATAACGTTGACACAGAATATGCCTTCAAGCGCCAGTTGAACGAAGCCTTAGCGAGTCCAAAGCTCTCTTTGAAGTACACGCTGTCTTCATAGCAATCTGGCGCGAAATTTTCCGAGCACAAGCGGGAATGCTTCCTCGGAGACCAGTTTACACGGCGGACAGCTCTCACCAACTTGTCGCGAAGGTTCTTATCGCTAGGAAACCTACGCTAGATCACGCCCATTGTCACAGATCAAGAATTTGTGCACCCCACAGCACAACAAAAGTTGCTGTGACCCATCACTCTGGCGTACACATCACATCAGGCACGTTGAGATGGCGCGAAATTGCACAGATGGTCGAAATAATGCCGGAGAGCTCCACTACGGGCCTCCTTCTTCCTTTCTTCTTTCACTCCTCCCTTACGTCGCGGTTCGGGTGTCCATTGCTGCGTCATTTACTTCCTCAAAACCAATTTTCAGTTTTCCCCTGCACTGCCAGCGCCAGCGCGCGCCCAACCAGCTTGACACGCCGCCCCGTCAGTGACGTCACAGAACAGGGTGGCCTGTAGAAGTTGCTCGATCAGTGGGTGGCGCTCGCGTCGAGGAGCGCTTGTCTTCAAAATTCGCTTGCGGAAAAACTACGCTGGTTTCAGGTGCGAAATTTTACATGAGGCATCAGACTATCATAAAGAATACAGGCTTAAAATTTCATTTCAATCGATGCACATCGAAAAATCGCCGGAGAGAGAGAGAGAGAGAGGGGCTCTTTAATGAAATGCAGAGAATTTAGCCGGCGTTTAAAAATCGCTGGCATGCTACTCTGCGTAGGAAGGGGAATTTGGGAGAAAAAGACAGAAGGAGAGCAGCGTGGAAGAGGTAAAAAAAAAACCCGAAGATAAAATGCGGCCATGAAATGGGTACTAAGGATGCAATGGCGAGTATTGATGTAACCTATAGAATGATGGAGCGCATAGTCCGACAAATGGGCTGACGAAGTTCACTGCATGAAGAATGCATGAAGGTAACGTGCAAGTGAATTTAGAGCTTATCAAGATGTCCAATGTCTTTTAAATATGTAAAAAGAAAGTTCATTGCAAGTCTCTGTTGCCTGAAGCAGGCTAAGGGACCTAAAACTTTGTCCATTGTTAGGGGCACTGGGCAGAGCTTCTGCATGCAATGTTCATAGTACGCACGCTCGTTAGCATACGCAGGGCACACAAGTAGGATATGTTCCACAGTTTCTATAGAGGCACAATTGTCACAATGCGGACTGTTCGTTTGTCCAAAACGGTATCGCAAGCCGTTTGTATATGCAGAATTCAGACGAAGTCGGTGATAAAGTGTTTCCAGTTGTCGAGGATTCTGGGTGAGAGTCTTGATCTAAGATGTGGGTCGATTGAGTGAAGAAATTGGTACTGATGTGTCGGCAAACTCCAAAGCCGATACGTTTCTTCGTAAGCAAAACTTTTAGCCATTTGGGACGCATCCGATTTCGTGAAAAAAGTTCGAATGTATCTCCGATGTTGATGGCCCTTACGGGCCGCTTCATCTGCTTTTTCATTAGCCAGAATGCCACAGTGAGCAGGTACCCACTGAAATGTTATGCAGTGGCCTGCGGCAATAGCTAAATGATGTATATACCCGATGTCGAGGGAAACTGGCTGGTGATTCGTTTTCTTCAGCAGGTTGGCCAGGATCTGCAGAGATGCTTTTGAATCGGTGAAGATAACCCAACGGCCGGCGGTTCGGCGCAGGATGTAAGAAACAGCTTCCTTAATGCCGTGAAGCTCAGCTGTCGTAGAGGATGTCCTCTGCTGCAGCCGGTAAGAAAGGGCATGGTTTGTTGAGGGCACATAAAGGCCACAAGAAGAGGTTTCTTTAGTAGTTGAACCATCGGTGAAGATATGGATGTGCTGCGTATATTCCTCCGTTAAGTAGGCGAGAGTAGTTTGCAGAAGCGCTGCCTGTGGCATGCGGCTCTTTGCATTCACACCTGGAACAGACTTCTTCACCTTTAGAGGAGAGAGTGTCCATGGAGGAAAGGCCAGAGGTAGTAGCTTCTGTGGCTGATTAATAGTAGGAAGGGGCAGGAGATGTACTGCTTGGCCAAAGCTAGAGTTGCTGTGAGTTGGATGGACACGGTGTAGGAAGTGTTTCTTCCCTTGCAGGACATGGCGGAGATGGGTACGCATACACACACTTTACCCGCCGTGGCCGCTCACTGTCTTCGTAGACCGGCTGGTGGAAAGAGTCCTGTAGTGGGTGTTGCGCCACAGACGAACTTTTTCGCAGAAATACGAGAAGCGTCGCGGCAGGGACGGCGATCTCGCCATGCGCGCGTAGAACTGAAGCCCTTGGTTTCCTGCGGCCGAATTTCGATGAAGGTGAAATTCTGGAGGCCCGTGTGCTGTGCAATGTCAGTGCACGTTAAAGAACCCCAGGTGGTCGAAATTTCCGGAGCCCTCCACTACGGCCTCTCTCAGCCCGAATCGCTTTGGGACGTTAAACCCCAATAAACCAACTAACCAACCTGTTACCATCGTTCGAATGCCACCTTGAACGATTTCTCACACATGTCAACCAAAACACTTTATTCCAATCTGCTCGCGAGTAGTCTTTTGAAAAGTTTGGTTTATTGGGGTTTAACGTCCCAAAGCGACTCGGGCTGTTAGGGACGCTGTAGTGGAGGGCTCCGGAAATTTCGACCACCTGGGGTTCTTTAACGTGCACTGACATCGCACAGTACACGGGCCTCTAGAATTTCTCCTCCAAAGAAATTCTGCCGCCGCGGCCGGGATAAAACCCGCGTCTTTCGGGTCAGCAGCTGAGCGCCATAACCACTGAGCCACCGCGGCGGGGCTAGTCTTTTGAAAAGTGATGGACAGTGCAATGTTCGGCGATAGCCTTGCTCTCGTGCACTGGCCAGCAAAGCTGATCTGTTCGCACCGCCGAGGGTTCGAATCCCAGTCAGAGCAATATTTAACCCGCCGTGGTGGCTCAGTGATTGGGGCGCTGGGCTACTGAGCCGGAGTTCCCGGGCTCGAACCCAGCCGCGGCGGCCACGTTTCGAAGGAGGCGAAACGCAAAATGCCCCCAAGTGCTGTGCGATGTCTGTGCACGCTATAGATCACCAGGTGGTCGATATTCCGCAGCCCTCCATTATACGACACCTCTTTCTCCCTTTTACTCGACAGCGTACAGAGCTCGTTCGGTCGAAAAGATGTCGGCGTCGTAATAGTAGTGCGGACCGCGCGTCGGAAAAAATCATGCCAACCGTCTGCCACAGAATGTTCCTGATGGTGTCATACGATTCAGCGTTTCGTGCAGCATAAACGTACTAGTTAAGTTAGAGCCTAGCTTGCGTCAGGAATTCGAACCGGAGACATATAATCGAGGCTGCGGGTGTCCAACGAGGTATGACAGGTACGCATTTCCTTTCCTCAAATTCGAATCTCATTTCCTTCATTACGGCACCTCTCTCTCTCTCTCTCTCTCTTCTTTCACTCCCACCTTCCTCCATTCCTTTACGGCGCGGTTCGGGTGTACACCGCGATTTGAGATAATTGCTGCGCCATTTCCTTTCCTCAGAAATGCTTAGCGTTCAAAGGGTGTTTCCAACGGGCAAGGCGTCGCGCCGAACGGGCGATGGCATTCCTTGAACTCCCTGGCAGCGCTGCAGCGCGCTGTCGCGTTCCACTCCCAAAGGCGAAGATTAAGCGTCCTTCAATTTTATTCTTTCACTCCTTCATTTATTCCTTCCTTACGGCGCGTTTCGGGTGTCCACCGAAATACGTGAGACAATGACTGTGCCATTTCCTTTCCTCGAAAACCAATTTTTCCGCCATTAGGTTTATTGGTTTATTGGGGTTTAACGTCCCGAAGCAACTGAGACTATGAGGGACGCCGTAGTGAAGGGCTCCGGAAATTTCGACTACCAGGGGTTCTTTAACGTGCACTGACATCGCACAGCACACTGGCCTCTGGAATTTCGCCTCCATCGAAATTCAGCCGCCGCTCCGCCATTACGCGTCATGTCTTTCTCTCCTTGTTCTATCACTACCACCTTCCCTTACGGTGCGGTTCGGGTGTCCACCGAGATGTGAGATTTATTGCACCATTTACTTTCAGGAGGAGGAGGATAAACTGTATTTCCATTGACAAAGGTAGGTAGGTAAGTAGTAGTAGTAGTAGCAGAAAACTTTTATTTAGATCTTTTAAGAGATTCGCGGATTCGAAGCCTCCGTCGTCTTTCGTGGCGCCGGCGACTTGAGGCTTCTCTTCAGCAAGGTTGGGCCCCTAGTCCAGGGCTCCACTGAGTCGCGCTGCATCAGTAGCGTGCCGCACTAAGGCCCTTTGGGCCGCGAGCTCGCTGCTGGTGAGCCGGCTCTCCCATTGCTCCGCACTCGGGAATTCGTGTTGGTGGAATGCTTTATTTCGTTCGCACTCCCATGTGATGTGGTATAGTGTGGGTGTGTCGCCGCACCAGGGGCAGTTTGCTCTGTATTGTGTTGGTGACATCTTGTTATAGATGTACAAGTTGGGGAAGGAGTTTGTTTGTAGCCTACGCCAGCCGACTGCTTCCTCCCTCGTGAGGGCTTTGTGTGGTGGTGGGTACTTGAATCTAGTCCCTCTGTATAGTTGTAATGTCTCTGTGTATCCCCCCTCGCATGCTAGTAGCTGAAGCTCCAGAACATCTGACATGCCTGCTCGGTATGTAAGCCCTCGAGCTAGGCTGTCTGCTGTTTCGTTCCCCGCTACGCCTGCGTGGCCTGGGACCCAGATTATGTGTTGTATGGGTGTCTTCTCAGCAGAGGCTGCTGCCCCACTGATTATCCTGAGGGCCATGCCGCTAATTCTGCCCTTCGTATAGTTTTTACACGTGTCTTTCGAGTCTGTTAAGATGTTTAGGGATCGGCCTTTACTATAGCCTTCTGCTACCGCCAGCGCGACGGCAATTTCCTCGGCCTCCGTTATGTTCACGACCTCCACTGAGGCGCATGTGGCCATGTCTCCTGTGCTATTAACTACCACCGTAGCGGCTAAGCGCTTCCCTGCATGTACGTACATGGAGGCGTCCGTATAGACTGTGTTCTCTGATCGGCCTAGCCTCCTTTCTATCTGCTCGGCCCTTGCTTTTCGTCTGTCCTCGTGTAGGTTAGGATCCATGTTTTTAGGCAGGGGTCCTACATTAAAGGTCTTTCTAAGGTCGTCCGGTACGTCCGCGTATCTGTCTATGAGTCCGCACGTGTTCCGACCCAACCTTCTCAGGAGCGCCCTTCCCGTAGAGGAGCCTCTGAGTCTGATGAGTTGTGCCCCCAATTGAGCCTCGGCAAGCTCATCGAAGGTATTGCTGATTCCGAGTTGGAGTAGCTTCTCGTTTGATGCGTTTCTGGGCAGGTGTAGAGCAATCTTGTATGCCTTCCTGAGAATACAGTCGGCTTGCTCTCGCTCCGCCTTTGTTGTTGCGTGGTAGGGTAAGGAGTACATAACTCTGCTAACGATTAGGCTGTTGACGAGTTTGAGGGTATCTTCTTCTTTCATCCCGTACCTTCTCTGAGAGTCTCTACTGATCATTCTGCCAACCTGCTCCGCGGCTCTTCTCAACAGGCTGATGGTATGGCTGCATTTTCGACTGCTCTGCAGCCACATGCCTAGGATTCGCCCCATGTTCTGTTCTTGGATCAGTTGCCCCTCTAGAACTACTTCCAGCGAGGCTTTGGTAGGATTTCTTCCGATCCTGATGATTTCCGACTTCTCCGTCGAACATCTGAGGCCTCTCTCCCAGACGTAGGTCTCTACGCAGGTCGCAGCTTCTTGTAGTCTGTCTTGCTTCTCCCCTAACGATCCTTGGGTGACCCACACACTTTATTGATGAACCAAGTAAGGGAAGGAAGTAGGGGAGGTTTGATTGGCTTGGTTCTTAATCCAGGTTGGCGGCCATCAGTCCATGACTTCTGGCGACCTTCTCCGCCCATTCCACCAGCCTCTTCTGTGAGGCCGGCTCGGAGCTAGAGACCGCGATCTCCCAACCTTCTAGGTCTGTGAGGTTCCAGCGAGATGGTGGTTGGAGTTCTCGGCATATGAAGAGTATGTGTTAAAAGTTTGCTCTCGGAGCCCCACAAAGAGAGCATTCGGGCTTGTATTGATCCGGGTGTATTAGTGCCAGATAGGCCGGTGAAGGAAGCGTTCTGGACTGGAGTTGCCTCCATATAGTCTGTTGTTCCTTCGTGACAAATGTATCTGACGGTGTGGGGTTACAGCCCCATCAAGTGGCCATGAGCCCGTGGCGTTCGGCGACTTCTAGGGCTCTTGTTACAACCCGGATCTGTGTGTCCGAGTCGGAACTGAGCAATGCGGCCTCCGACTGGTCTGGATTCGAGAGCTGCAAACATCGAGGTGGGGAGTCCCGAGTGTAAGCCCAGAGTATGTGGGGTAGAGTAGCATGTTGGCCACACAGTTTACAGGAAGGGGAGTAGACCCCAGGGTATATGTGGGCATATATCGCGGGGTTGGGGAGGTGTTCGTTTGGAGTTGTCTCCACACAACCTCTTGGGGTTTGGTGAGAGAACTATGTGCGGGGGATATAGAAGTCTACCTAAGCGGTAGTGCATGGTTATGTCATGAAATGTAACCATACGATTTCTCGCCGTCCGTAGGACGGCCGACACCACTTCCCGGTCGACGAATCTTCACGCATGATTGTGGGCCGCCTTGTTCCCTGGACTTTCAAAAACGTTAGAGATCTCTGCGGCACCCGCATTAGAAAAATGCGTAAGCATGAGTTTGCAATTGATTGTAAAACATTTATTCGCCAGAAAGAGCTTGGTAAGAGGCCGCGTTAAGTGGTCGAGAGTACGCAGCCCTCGACGACTTTGTCAGCTTACTCCACCGCCAAAACTTGCGCAAACTTCGTGCCACGCTTCGTTTTCAAATCTGGCGCCACGCGTTGGCTCCGCCCACACTTCTGATCGCGTGGTGCCACACTTCCGGCGTTTTCAAATTTGGCGCCACTTTTGCTCTGCCCCCCCTTACCAAACACACACACGCACACTTTTTGGACATTTTTGGCTCTACTAATTAACCCACCTCAACATCCCAATTTCTTGCACGAGATTTTTTGGTGCTCTATCCAATGGTACCATTCTTTTTCGCATAAACCCATTCGTTCGGACGTAATAGCGCGGACAAGCTCCGTAAACATAGCCATACAATGCCTACGTATTAAAAACCAAAAACCAATTTTCACCGTTCTCTTATCCGCAAATATCTAGGATTCACCTGGAGTGACTGCTCGAGAATGATATGATTCGCTATTGTCCAAAGCGACGCCACGCCCTATGCTTTGGCCAGTAACGAAAAGCGAACGCGGGACGCGGCGTCATTTCAGCCAATGGCGAAGGGTGGGAAATTCAAAAATAGAATCAATCCGCGAAGGCATAGTCATATTATAACGACCTTGCCAGGTTACTGGCACGAATCCCATCATGGTTTCCACGCCGCATCTCCAACTTGGCAAATACCTATAGGGGAGCGGCCCTGCGGCAGCACCCTTATTGTCATTAACTTCCGGACAGCTGTAGTCTTTCTCATGTTACGACCACTTAATTTGCAGATGTGTCAATGCCACATTTCTTGCCGTCTTTGATAAAATAGTAGCTGAAAGTAAGCAGTGGAACGGGCGAAGCGTGCGCAGTGAACACCTAACCAGCGACGAAGATCCCGTTAGGCTAAAGCTCACGCGACCACCCCTCCAAAATGCTTCCTGCAGTATAGAGTCATCCGCACACTTGATGGGAACGGTTGTGTTGTGCTTCTACCTGCGTGAATCCACACACAGCAAGGCTGTTAGAGACGACAGGCTGTTAGAGACAGCTCTTAGAGCTTTGGAGAAACCCTATAATAGTAGTGTCCCGTTAATCAGTGGCGGTCCTAATGGGGGAAGGGGGGGCGGAGGGGGGCGGTCGCCTCCCCCAAAAGCCTTTTGCACATTTTCCCAAACGTCCTTTTTCGGGATCCCATAGGGCGAGATGTGATCTTTGACGTTGAAATGGAAAGCTTTTTCGTCTGTGATGCGTCATGTAGTCCCCTATTTTGTACGTTCACAGTGTTAGCCGCTGCCTTATTTCACGCAATTCTGGGTTCTACGGGTTTATTTATTTATTTATTTTAGGGGGCATTACATAGGGCATAGGGGGCATTAGATGAGGGGTGGGTTGTACAGAAATATCAAAAAAAAAAACGAACATATTCTGTACAATGACAACATCAAGGTTCAAAATACAAATGAAACAGGCAATCGGCTCAGGCAATCAAAATGCAAAACGCTCAAATGCTTTCGGATACAGAAGAAAAAACAAGACAAGAATAAAAGACAGGAAAAGCGCTGAACGATGGATTAGGTTTGGTTTATGGGGTTTAACGTCCCAAAGCGACTAAGGCTATGAGAGACGCCGTAGTGGAGGGCTCCGGAAATTTCGACCACCTGGGGTTCTTTAACGTGCACTGACACCGCACAGTACACGGGCCTCTTGAATTTCTCCTCCAAAGAAATTCCAGCCGCCCGGGCCGGGATCGAACCCGCGTCTTTCGGGTCAGCAGCCGAGCACCATAACCGCTTAGCCACCGCGGCGGCAAACGATGGATTAGAATTCAATAACGGATTAGAGAACAGTAAAGTCCGCATAGTAAAACAAAGTGCAATAGGTCAACGTTAGAGAGGAAAGGTACACGAAAACGTAAAATGTGTCTAAAATGCAAGTGTGTCTTCTATTATTACAGCTGCGTTGGGAAGGCAGTTCCAATCTTTTGCTGTTCGGAGGAAGGAAGACTGCGCAAATGCTTGCGTTTTTGGTCAAGGGTATGACACCTGTTGACTGTTTTTGTGACGAGCCGAAAACAGGGAGTGTTTCGTGACGTAGATGCTTAACGGAAGTGAATAGTAGAAACGATGAGAAAGGGCTAAATTGGCTAGTTTTCGACGGTGCGTTGATAATGGCAAGCTGGATCGGTTCTTCAGATCGGTTACACTTGTGTAGGATGAATAATCGGAATGAACAAATCTAATGGCGTGATTTCGATAGTTTCTATGCTCTCAGAAAGGTATTACTCATGTGGGTTCCGAAGGCCGGCTGCATATTCTAATTTAGGGTGCATAATTGTGGTGTAAGCTAGTAATTTTGCATGTGCTGGGGCAAACTTCATTGAGCGTTGAAGATAGCCAAGCGATCGGCTGGATGATGCAGTGATGTGGTTGATGTGCGTTGACCACGTAAGATTGTCAGACAGATATAATCCAAGATATTTGTATGCTTTAGTAGCATGTAAACAATAACCGCAGATAAAGTAGCTATGTGATACTAAGTTGGAGCGTCTATGAAAATGCATGACTTAGTAATAATTAAAGACGTTTGCCATTCTTCACCCCAGTTTCCTACTGCTAGTAAGTCACGCTGTAAGCTAACACTGTCTTAAACAGTATTAGTTATACAACAGGTTGGTAGTCATACGAGTTCAATTCGTACGCGACTGTCGAGGTATCGTGGTCCTGCCGTGCCTTCACAGTTACTTTTGCGCTTCATGACTGGAACTATCATTCAATTTGAAATATTGTGAGATAAATATATATGCTTTGTTTGTGTGTTTTATGGGGGTTTAACGTCCCAAAGCGACTCAAGCTGAGGGACGCCGTAACGAAGGGCTCCGGAAATTTAGAATGCCTGGGTTTCTTTGACGTGCACTGATATCGCACAGTACGCGGACCGCTAGAATTTTTCCTCGATCGAAATTCGACCGCCGCGTAAATATATATGAATTATATAAGTTAATGGTTACGTGAGCAATATTCATATAGAAATCATAAATAAATGTGAATTACATATTAATATTGTTAACGTATATGAATTTTTTAATTTGTTTTTACGTATTTTGTATACTTGGACACGAACTAGCCGTTGGCTATGGGTCCAAAAAGTGTTTTGTATTTCTTGCAAAAGAAATTCAAAATAAATTGAATTGAATTAACCGTTAGCATTCAAAGCATGAGTTATGGTATAACATCTCATCGTTCGGCAATGATTTTTCAACAACAAAGTGAAAAAAAAATTGTTGTACAAATAGAGTGTAAATAAAAAATCGTTGTTTCTATTTTCCTTTCTTTTTTGGTATACGGAAGCCTTTCCGCCGCACCCCCCCCCCCCCCCCCCCCCGGAACCAATCTCTGAGACCGCCACTGCCCTTAATACGACCTTCGTTAACATGGGGGACTCGAATATTGGCAATTTTTCTGAGGACCAAACTTTTCCAGGGTATTAGTAAAACAATTATGATGTTGTTTTGTTTCTTTCTTCTTCACTCGTTGTTGCTTGTAGATTCTTCTTGCTTCTTAGTAGGTCCCGTTTCCCTGCTTCGTCCAAAGAACCTCTCGATTCCGCCGGATTAACTGAGAACACTTTTAATTAACACTTGATTGCAACAAAAAGGTACAGTACAGTTATAATGATGACAGCAGCATTGAAAAGAATAACCGAGCTGGGCCGCCCCTGGACTTAAGACAATCCGTCGTCCTAAGCGAGCATGCGGGAGGAAGTCCGTCTCCTACCCAGCTCCGACCTCAACTGCCGCCCGCTCAGAGCTCGCGGCCGTGGCTGGGCTTCCACAAAAACATGCATTCGTTCAGCGCTCTCATATTACCAAGGACGCTTTCCCCCGGTTTCGGGGAATCCATTTACCGCGGACGGGGCTGGGGCGCCGGCGCGTCTGGGCCTTGGTCCGTCCCCGCGGAAAAGCGCAAATTTACGACCGGTGGCTGCGACATACGGCAAAGAAAAACAACGCAAACCCAGGCACCTAACAGATGTGCGAGGTGTGGTCTGTCGAAGGCGTCCGAAGCCCCGCACATGCGCGAAGCGGCGCCGTCTACGGGGACACACGACGCCTTACATGTCGGTGCTAGAACGAGACCCAACTAAACCAGTTGCACACTCAATGCTCACTCCACGCAAAGTGCGAGTTCACCCGCGGAAACAAACATCTCAAATGCGGGTGATGAACGCGCGGTCCGTCCAGGGGGCCCGCTCCGCACGACAAACAACAGACAAACAAAAGGTCCGCCCCCGAGGGCCCGCGGCACCCCGCCGACACGGCTCGGGGGTACCGCTGTACGAAACAGAACTCGAAACAGCATACAAAAGGCAAAAGTTTCCTCCCCGCCCGGGACGCCCGGCATCCCGGCGAAGCGGCTCGGGGCGTAACTGTATAAAAAAAAACACAAGCAAAAGAAACGCGTACAAGCGGGTGCAAGCGACGACCTTACACGCCCCTTCTAAGATCGTTGCAACAACCTCACTCGTTGTTGCACACGATATGTAACATAATTAAAGGTCGTCGTCAGCACTACCCCAATGCTCAGAATGCAACTGTTTCAAAAAAACTATGCGGTGCCGTGTTACGTGATACAAAAAGGTAGTCGCCACATGCAAGGCATATACCATGGCACCGTGCAGATGCATCTTACATGACAACAACCACTGAAGTGGTCCCTATACCAGCCCTCGGAAACCACAGGTGGCGATGGCGGCTCTTGTTTTTGGTTCCAGTCACCACAGGCAAAGCATCTGCCAGGCTTTGGTCCAATCGCTGCGCCTCGCAGGATACCCGATTCTGTGGCGGTCTCGTTTCCTCGGCGAGCGTCTCGTTTACCGCTACGCGTACCTCATCTGTACTCAGATCTGTCTCGATGTTCTCCGACGACGGAGACTCTTCGACCTGCCAGCTGCCTGCATCTAAGGTGTTCGCCACCTTGCTTCTATTGTCGGGCATTCTGCAAGCGCTGCTTCGTGTCCGTTCAAGCAGGTGCCAAGCCCCTTTGGAGAGCAAGCAGTCTGCGTCTTTCGACGCCAGCTCCTTCGTTACGGCGCATAGCAGCTGTGCAGCTCCTCTCACCTGCCGAGTGTCACCTGCTGTTAAGACAAGTGGTACCCGAGCTAGTTTTGCTACTACTTTAGCACCAAACGCGGCAACAAGCGTGATGCTGCCAACATCCTCCGTCAGGTTGCTAGGTATAGCGCCCTCTTTGATCACTGTGATTTCGGCGCCCGTGTCGATTAGCGCTCTCACAACCACGTCGCCGCATTTCAAGTCAACGTACTTTGGCGAATTTAGTTCTTCTGTCCTGGGTGTCTCCGCACCGGACTGAACATCAACATTAGCTCTCTGCTCGGCAATATCCGTAGCTCCGCCGCTACAGCTGTCAGCGACGTTATAATCAGCCTGCGCTACCCTGTTCACGCTTTTCTGCTGCGCACTGCCAGCTCCCTGGTTCATAGGACATGACCGCGCAAAATGTGGGCCGTTGCAAATGAAGCATGCCAAGGATTCCGAAGCAGACGACTTTTCCCGGGAAGCTGGGGCGGAATTTTGCGTACACGATGGTTTGTGGACCCCGGAGGGGCTTTCGGCAGCGAATGTTTGCCTCTTTCCCGATCCTTTTCCCTCATAGTCCTCGAACGCCTCCACTAGCTTAGCTACTTCGTGAGGCTTAACCCAGCTGTCTCCTTCCTCTCTCTTGACATATTTGTAGGCCTCGGTGCTTAGCGCCCGCTTCATTTGGTCTGCCACATTCAGCGCAGTGAGGTCCTCGATTGTTTTGATTCCCCGTGCCGACATATAAAAAGCATAGTAGCTCTCAATTCTCGACGCGAAGTGTTGCCAGGTCTCGTTTAGCGCCGGCACGGCGTTGCGGAACTGCCTGAGGTAGTCACCTGGGGACAGACGGAGCTCGGACAAAATTGTCTTTTTGACCTGATCGTAGCTGTCAAGCTCTTCGGTAGAGAGCTTGGAGAACAGGTGTGGGATCCGCCCACTTACGAGAGGCAAAAGTAAGTGGCTCTTAACCTCGTCCGGCACCTTATATGAGCGAAAAATGCCCTCGATCCCCTCAAGCCATACCGGCACTTCTGGATCTTTTGGAATCTGGGTCAGCAAACTCTTGAGACGCTTAGCGAAATATGCAAGCGTCTCTTCGCGCGTTTGCCGCCCGCCCGCTTGCGAGCCCTGTGCTGAACCGGTTTGCAGCTCCAACTGCCGGGTTCTCTCTCGCTCGATAAGCAGCGTAGTTTTTCTCAACTCCAATTCCATCTCCATCTCCAGCCGCCGCATGGCCACATCCGAATCTGATGAATTACCTGCCCCCTTCGCTACACCCATCACACTTTCTGTCCCCGTCAATTGATCTATGCTAGACTCTGTGGTGTTACTACCACTTTCATCTGTATTCATTTTTGCAACCACTGCACCGCTACGTAGGATCATACAAAGGACCTGTGACTCGCCTTAACGCCTCAACTCCGAGTCAGTGGGTTCCGAGGACCAGCAGAAAGACCACTCACCTTCCTACAGGAATTGCATGCCCTGTCGTCCCCGGGACACCCGCGTCTGTTGATCTTGCGTCTCTCCCTCTGGTCGAGTTTAGGCACAGTCTCCGTCCCTTGCCGCCCGTAGCTCTCGCTGCTTTCCGCTGCCGCTGCTCGCTGTTAAGCAGGGCGAACGCGAAAGTACGTACACCGCTAGTCCGTCAGCGGCCGATGTGCACTTTGTGGTTTAATGGCACCGCTGGCTCAATCCGTTGTCCGTCGAGCCGGAACTCTGCGGCTACTGTAGTGCTAGTCCGTCAGCGCTAATGTGTCGGTCCGTTGACACACCCAGAGCCGGTTGTTCCGCCCGTCGACCGCTGCGCTGGGAGTCGACGGCTGCTGCGTCGTCAGTCACTCAGCGCTGATCTGTTTTTCCCTTGAACCTTGAAGCGCTCAGTACCGCTGGCTCGGTCCGTTGGCCGCAGTGCTGGACGCCTCTTGTTTCTGCGTCGCTAGTAGTTCAGCAGTCCATATGCCGGTCCGTCGGCACGGCAAGCACAGCTGGCTCGGTCCATTGGCCACTATGCTGTGATAACTCTTCAGCTGCTGTCCTCTTTCCGGCGGAGACGTTTCTCAGGCACGGTCCGTCGGCCCGATCGTCTTCGTCCTCGAAAAGCCTGATGTTCGCCGAAGTCTGACAGGAAACGGCGATCCTGTCGCAGGCTGCGCCAGTAAAACAATTATGATGTTGTTTTGTTTCTTTCTTCTTCACTCGTTGTTGCTTGTAGATTCTTCTTGCTTCTTAGTAGGTCCCGTTTCCCTGCTTCGCCCAAAGAACCTCTCGATTCCGCCGGATTAACTGAGAACACTTTTAATTAACACTTGATTGCAACAAAAAGGTACAGTACAGTTATAATGATGACAGCAGCATTGAAAAGAATAACCGAGCTGGGCCGCCCCTGGACTTAAGACAATCCGTCGTCCTAAGCGAGCATGCGGGAGGAAGTCCGTCTCCTACCCAGCTCCGACCTCAACTGCCGCCCGCTCAGAGCTCGCGGCCGTGGCTGGGCTTCCACAAAAACATGCATTCGTTCAGCGCTCTCATATTACCAAGGACGCTTTCCCCCGGTTTCGGGGAATCCATTTACCGCGGACGGGGCTGGGGCGCCGGCGCGTCTGGGCCTTGGTCCGTCCCCGCGGAAAAGCGCAAATTTACGACCGGTGGCTGCGACATACGGCAAAGAAAAACAACGCAAACCCAGGCACCTAACAGATGTGCGAGGTGTGGTCTGTCGAAGGCGTCCGAAGCCCCGCACATGCGCGAAGCGGCGCCGTCTACGGGGACACACGACGCCTTACATGTCGGTGCTAGAATGAGACCCAACTAAACCAGTTGCACACTCAATGCTCACTCCACGCAAAGTGCGAGTTCACCCGCGGAAACAAACATCTCAAATGCGGGTGATGAACGCGCGGTCCGTCCAGGGGGCCCGCTCCGCACGACAAACAACAGACAAACAAAAGGTCCGCCCCCGAGGGCCCGCGGCACCCCGCCGACACGGCTCGGGGGTACCGCTGTACGAAACAGAACTCGAAACAGCATACAAAAGGCAAAAGTTTCCTCCCCGCCCGGGACGCCCGGCATCTCGGCGAAGCGGCTCGGGGCGTAACTGTATAAAAAAAACACAAGCAAAAGAAACGCGTACAAGCGGGTGCAAGCGACGACCTTACAGTATTCGTGCCTCGTTAACATAAAAACTCGCTGTCTGATCAACGGACAGAGCGAAAATACACAGAGCCATTCAGGCCGGGTCTTTTCTTTCATGAATTTCGAGTGCAGTACACAAGTGAAAGGTATTGCGAAAGTGCAGCTGCCTCAGTGATGGTCCTTTTCCTTTTGTGGTTTCATCTTTTGCAGAGCCAAGGTTCCATGTCGATGCGAACTTGCGTTTTGCATGAATGACTTTTAGCTTATACAAATATTCCACGAACTCTAATTTAACCCTTTAATGCCCAGATTATCCGAGAATAAAAAAAGAGATAATAAATTACACACTAGGCTAGTTAATGTGCCTACTTTCAAAAGCCTACGTCAAAAACTTCCTAGCGCCGCTCTGGAATGCAAGAAATCGGTATGTAGCGATTTCGCTACAATGGGTATCTCGTCTATTTTATAAAACTGGTCCGAGGTGCGTAGAAAAGCAACCGGCAAATGTCTTTACTCTTAACGAATGTCGTGCAAAGAGTTATTCTTGCTTGAACAGACGTATTGGTTTTTGAAAATTGGTTTTTGAGGTAAGGAAATGGCGCAGTAACTGTCTCACATCTCGGTGGACGCCTGAAACACGCCGTAAGGGAAGGGATAAAGGAGGGAGTGAAAGAAGAAAGGAAGAAAGAGGTGCCATCGTGGAGGGCTCCGGAACAATTTCGACCCATCATTTACTGCACTGACATCGCTCAGTACACGGTAGCCTTTTGCGTTTCGCCTCCATCAAAACGCAGTCGCCGCGGCCGGGATCGAACCCAGGAACTCCGGCTCAGCAGCCGAGCGCCCTAACCGCTTAGCCACTGTGGAGGGTAAGTCGTATCTTTAGCAACGAAAATAGTTTAGTTTAGTTTTACTCTATTAGGGTTTAACGTCTCAGAGCGACTCAGGCTATGAGAGACGCCGTAGTGAAGGGCTCCGGAAATTTCGACCACCTGGGGTTCTTTAATCTGTACTGACATCGCACAGAGCACGGGCCTCTAGAATTTCGAAATTCGATCGCCGTGGCCGGGATCGAACCCGCGTCTTTCGGGTCAGCAACCGATCACAATAACCACTGAGCCACCACAACAGACACAACAAAAATAGGTTTGGTTTGGTTTATGGGGTTTAAAGTCCAAAAGCGACTCGGGCTATGAGAGACGCCGTAGTGAAGGGCTCCGGAAATTTCTGCCACCTGGGGTTCTTTACACTCTCATCGCACGGTACACGGGCCTCTAGAATTTCGACTCCATCGAAATTCGATCGCCGCGGCTGGGATCGAGCCCGCGTCGCGGCGATCGAATTTCTATATCTGGTGATAGCACTGCAGTCACTTTCTCTCTGTTACTTAGCGATAAGGCAATAAGGTCGTCTCCCGGAAATTTTGCGGGCGCAGAAAAAGCTGCCGAGCGCATTGAAGCTGAAAGCTGAAGTTGAAAGTTTATTAAAGAATCCAAACAAAGTTACAAACGTATACATTGTTCGTTGCATTGTTTTATACATTGTGCGCATACATTGTGCGTATATATTGTGCGTATACATTGTGCGTATACATTGTGCGTATACGTTGTGCGTATACGTTGTGCGTATACGTTGTGCGTATACATTGTGCGTATACATTGCATGCATTGTGCGTTGCATTGTTCGAACCTTGACGAGGAATACGTTTCATGATAGCGCAGCCCTCATTAGGCTCCTCCGCTGCGGGCCCACTGTATTTTTGTTTTGTTTCTTTTTTTAAAATTTTATGTAAAGCAATGCCACAGAGACAGTATTCCTACCCAAGATCTCACACCCCACCCCTCTTTCTCCGTGCAACCCCACCACGAATCTTCTGGGGCCGTCCCTGTTCTGCACATGCTTGTTCTTGAAAAATCATAATAGTTTTCTTTCGAATTCTTAGCACACTTATTCAATGTCTTCATTTAAATAAGACTCTTATTTCTAGATATAAAAATAACGGAGTAAATGAAATTGTCTCCAATTAAGGGCAGCCTTAGCGGCGGTGCACATCAGAAATTTAAATATTCGCGCGCTCGTTAAATTGTGCGCGAAGAGAGAGAACTAGGGTGCCTCGATGCGCGCGCATCGAGGCACCCTAGAGAGAACGGAAACGTCGCGCCATCTAGCGAAGCAGAACAAAAACTGGTAGACTGCTTCATGGCCTCCAAGATCACTCGTCCGCGTTCAGAGGCCACGCCTGCTTGCTCTGCGAAATTGCGCAAGCTGGTGCGCGAGCGTATGCAAGCCAGGGTTGCCAGGTTTGGCTACTTTGCGCCAAATTGGCTACTTTTGGGAGCTCTTGGCGACAAAAATTTGAGCTTGGCTACTTGGCTACTTTTTGGCTACTTTTGAAGTTCTATTTATGAACACCATTATCCTGTTGTACCTGCCTTGTTGTCGATAAATGGGGAACAATTTAGCGGGGTTAGGCCAAATGCGAATTAGTCGCGCAGGCACTTCGGTTTTCACTTCGATTTCGGTTCGAGACTCGATTTTACACGTCAAGCAGGCTTCAGACAAAGATCGGCGACTTAATCAGACTTGAGCTTTGTCTTAAGGGCATGACGAGATAGCATTAATGGGTTAATGCCCAGATATGTGGAATCGGTCATTCTATACATTTACTGATCGCTGAGAGTCCTACCACTCCTGGCGCCGTGGTACCGTGGTGAAGCAATACGCTACTGCCCTGCGATGGCAGGTGCTGCCATTGGTGGGGCTTGTGCGACCCAGGTTGCTCTTCCCAAGCAACCAGTCTCAACCAACCAGTAATTTAACTTCCACAAGCCATGGTGGGGAAAGTACTCATAATCTGGTAGGCAGTGCTTCACTCCTAGAGTTCCACGTACGCCTTCATGCCTTCACGTAGGACTCACAAGGGCTACACTTTGTTTACCCGTCACGAAATCGCGACATGTCCCCTCTAATGCTCACACATTAATAACTATGACTGCGTCAAAAGAACACAAAGTATTTGCTCTGCCGAAGAGAAAATGGTTTATTCTGGTCACTTTTCAAGTCATGTCATAAATACCTCTTATGCTTCCAAGTTATTTACAAGCACTGTTGCCCCATAGGTTGCCCCCTGTCTTTAAACTGTAAATTTCCTGCCTCTGGTGACGTTTTTTTGGTGTCTTGGCGCCAATTCTGGCTACTTTCTGGCCGTAGACTGGCCGTAGACTGGCTACTTTTTGGCTACTTTTATCATTTTCTTGGCTATTTTTTGAGATTAGGTGCTGGCAACCCTGATGCAAGCAGCTGTCCTTTGTCTCTTATGCCAAGACAAAGCCTTTAGCGTTTTCAAAGCTTTCGCTTAACGTTCCTTTCGGCGTCGTCGGCACGGCCAATATTGATCACGAGCGTGGATTTACCGAACACTTTCGTACGTTGATGAAAGGCAGTTACTGCTGTTCAAAGGAATTATGCCGGACTTTTCGGCTGGGTTGTCAAAACTGAATTGTCATTTTACCGCGATTTCACACAAAGCTCAAAAAGCCTGAACAAACGCATCTAGTTCGCGTGGCTGCTACCACATGCCGCATAGCGCTGAGCGAAAGAAAACAACGCGGGAACTTTGAACGGTTGGTACACACAACTTATTTCATCTGGTCGTCAAAACTAGACGTAGCGAGCGCTGGAAGCATTCTGTAAGTCAGATTCTGCAGCGGTTGGAAGAGTAGGCCATCAGTATCAACTTTGTGGCGCGCCATCTCACCGCACTCCTTAGTTTTCTTTCATCTGAGTTAAGCGATGTTTACCACTGGCGCCGTAAAGATGGCGCTAGTTGGCTACGTCAGTCAATGTGAAGAAACGCTGATCTAGACGGGCGTATTGGTGATATATTGCTAGGAAACAGCACGAAAGATGTGTACGGATGGAAGAGAAACACTGAACCAGCGCTGTCTGACAACATGACAATATCTAGGAAAGCTGGGCATGCGTCAGTGAACATGCGTTATGAGCGGGTGCAATCCGCTCACTGCAATTTCGCTTTAAGATCACTATAATTTCTAATTTCGGGTTAAAAAACACATTACTGAACTTTGTAATAAGAAGGAAGCCTTTAACGAGGATCAGATAAAATGCAAGGTAAAAGTCGAGGAGGATAATGACACAGCCGTAGTTTCAACTGCTGGATTCATAAAAGGAACAGGGAAATCCTCCCAAAAATATTTAATGGCTATGCCTATCATTCGCTGATGCCGAGCAGTTCTCAAATCCCATTTGCGGGGCCTTAGCCGGCAGTATATCTGAGTGGTCTCGAGAGACACCGCAGCAAAGCACCTCGAACCTTTCTCGGCTTTTTACCTGATCAATGGTAGAATCCTGACTCACCTGGATGTGGACTGCGGCTGCAGACTGCACTTTCAGTGGAAACCGTTCAACAGAGACCAGTTAGATGCTGAATATGCAGATTGTCTATCGTTCGAAGTGTACACCACAACCACGTTCAATGTGCCTATTCGGGGCGTCGCACTGAAGCAGTCGCTTCGTTTCAGGGCCATATATGAGACCTTAAATCAGTATATTTCAACTTCAACCTGACGCCCAGCGAATGACGCAAAAATCAAGCATCGCTTCCCTGAGTTATCGCCGTGTTCCGGCGCATACGCATCGCTTGTGCGTCGCCTAAGACAAATCGGTAACGCACGTGTGATTCAGGTAGGGGATTACGACTAATGACAAAAGTGCGACCTGTCTCACTGCAACGCTAAAGGTTATCTTTTTCCAACCTTTCTGTTCCGCACGACAGGAGTTTCGTACAGCGAAATATCTGTGTGACGGCATTTCTTCACGGCAGACCTCAGGTTTCTCGTATTGTTTATTATGCACAATGTGCACATCACATCAGTACGCCTTTGTGACCCTCTAGTTTGTTTTTGCAGCATGTCTTCAATTTTACCCCATTTATTGATTTATCTAGCCTGGGCTCACGAAGCTATAATTTCCATTCGCTTATAGTGGATAACATTTTATTATTATCGATTACACATCGAGTACATTTCATTCCAATTGCAACCGCCTTTAGCATGACGACTTCAGTTATGTTGGCTCATCTCGCATCGCTTTCTTCTGTGACTTTCTTCTCAGTTTCATGGAACTCTTCGCACGACCCGCGTTGACTGGAAACGCACCTGCTTGCGTTAAATCATCTAGCGTGAGTAACGACAATGCTTCCAATAGAAACGCCCCCAGCCCTCATATCGCAGCTCTCGCCGGCTGGCATTTACGGCCGGGCTATAACACACGCCCTTAGGAGATAGCGCACACGGCGTTATATATATGGCACCGACTTGGGAACAACTAGCTTCCTGTAGCCATGATATTGGACTGCCGGATCATGCGGCAAACACTGCGGGCCATTTTTCTCGCGTGTTTGCGTGCGAATCGCCGTGTAATAAACCACGCTCTCTCGCAGTCTGTAAGGGGGGGGGGGGGGGGGGGGGAGCGAACTATGATTCGCGCCATTAATGTCCCGAAGCGTTAATGTCCGAGCTACACAGCCGTTGATGCTGGCCAACTAAGACAACGGGTCGCGTTTTATTGCTACATGTGTTCTCTGGCTTTGCTGCTCGTAATATTCAGGACTATATGACCTATGAAAGTCGAAGAGGACGGACGCCGGCTTCGAGGAGAGTGGACGCATCCCATGTGCGCTCCGCAAATTTTCGATGTTTTCGTCGCATTTGTCGTTTGTGCTCGCAAACTACTGCGCCATTTCAACGCCATTTCAAGTCCAAATCGAACGCTTAGCCGGGACCACAACCGGCAGGGCCACTCTAGAAAAACTCCATCTGATTCGAGATAACAGAACAACCGCCAAAGTTGACATGCTAGGAGAAATTCAGGGCAATATAATTTTACCCCCATTACCCAGGAATATGCATCCTATTCATCATTCAGTGCGCCGGGCCAAACGGGCAGAGGCGCTAGAGAGCCGCTTCCGCTCCTACAAAGACGAGGACGCGGTCTACGTGGATGCCGCTTAGTATGGTAAGAACACGATGACCCTTGCGGTCGTCAAAAATAAACAACTCCTCAAAATAAGTGCCTCCATACTCTCGGCTAACCCAGAGACTGCAGAGGAAGCTGCAGCCGTAGCACTGGCTTGTGTAGGCACAAAAGCGAGGTAGTACATCATCAGTGACTAAAAAATTGCCATACTAAATTTCAGCAGGGGCCGGGTCTTCCCTCTAACGAATAAAGTTCTAAGCCGTCATGTAATAGACCGGAAAATTACACTAGTCTGGACACCAGCAATCCCTGGCTGGTAATGAGACGGCCCACGAGTTCGCCCGAGGCTTTTCCTTCCGGGCGGACACGAGTGAGGTGGTCGTTACAGACAGGGATCGCATGGTGACATACAGAGAAATTACACAGCACTATCGTTTGCAACGAGCTAGACCTCCTCCAGCGGATAGATCCTTGACCAGATACCAAGCCATCAACTGGCGCCGGTTACAAACTTACACCTTTCCAAACCCGGCCCTCTGGAGTCTTATGTACCCAGGGCAATTTTCAGACAAATGCGCGAACTGCGAACTTAGGGCCACCTTGGACCACGTACTATGGGAATGTCTTCGTGCCCCCCGGGAGGGACGAGATATAAACACGAAAGACCAATGGGAGACCTTACTACTGAGCTCCGACCCGGTGACTCAGCTACAACTCGTCCGACATGGCCAAAGCCGCCGCCGAGAGTCAAGACCTTTCAGCCGTCGTCTAGGCGGGTAGCCCTCTGGCTGCCCTCTGTCTGTTGGACATTAAAAGTTTTCCTATCCTATCCTATCGTAATTTTCAGTCTTCTGTGCTTATGCTGGTACGAGGCATAAGAGCTTATAGCTGAAAGTATGTGTGACGATTGCTGAAATGACACTTCCATAGCCTATATACGGCCACTGGCGGATCGCAGACGATGAAAAAATTATGTCTCGGTGTGTCCATCAAGTCGTTCGCTCGTAGTGATGTGCACGATAGCATGTTATTAGTTCAAATGCCCTGGATACGGCGTACTTAATGATGACTAGTAAAGCGACGGATGGAGGTGAGCGACCGCGCCAGTCTTAGTCACCATGCCCGCGGCGTCGACTGAATGAGTCTCGCCCTTCTGCTTGCCGGCGCGTGACAATATAAAGAGTATTTCACGTAACTTGAGCCAAGGATTAGAATAAAACGGTACACCGCAACATGATGAAACCAACGACATATTGTTTGTCGTCACGTGGTGCTCCTCAGAGTATTTTTGATATTCCGCTTAATTTGTTGCTTATCTAAGATGAATTATGCAAACCTTTTAATATTCACATTAGGAACAACTGCATTTGTTTTAATTTGTAGGGGGGGTTCGGAAACAACCAATCCTGTTTTTGCTGCAACGCATCTCATGCATGGTCCTTTTTTCAGGCCATTTGGAGAATATACGTATATATACGACGACGGGATTGCGCTGCTGCGCTACGATAGCGCATCGCTTGTGACCGTTTTTTTTAACTAACGAAACGTTCGCGCCGACTCGTGCGCAATTCAAACGGCCGCCGCTCGCTTCGACAGACTACACAATGATGCAAAGAACAATAACGCAGGATACCTTCTTTCTTCCTTTAATCTGTCTGCGTGATGGCGCAACAAAAGCTCAGTCTGAACTGGGTTTTGGTTGCCGGCCTATCATTTCTTGCAGATCACGGCGCGCGCTTTCAATGTTACGGACGAATGCGATGACGCAATTCAAGACTATGCTGGAAGCGGCGTTAGCCGCTCACTTCGAGACGGTCAGCGCGCACGCTTCGTTCGTTGAAAAAGAATTTGGCAGCTCTAGAGTAGGCAGCACAATCTTTTTTTTTTTTTTCACAATTTTCTGGCGTTTTTTATCTGCAAAAAAAAAAAAAATTTAACTCGTTGGAGATACGTTGCTACAAAAAAACAGAATTGGCTGTTCCTAAACCTCCTCTGGAAGTTAAGAAACGCTTTTGGGGTCTGAAATTATAATTGCAACATTTGCATGATTAATCATAGCTAACTGTAAAATTACGAGAAATCAAAAGCTTCTCTAATGAACGCCACACGACGGCACAAAATTTGTCGCTGGTTCCATCGAGCTGCGGGGACCAAAGTAGAGCTTTTATTTTAATTCTTGACTCAAGTTGCGTGGAACACCATGTATCACGTACATACATCGAAGCGACGACATGCATATTCGCCGGCCTCTGCTTGACTTGAAACTCGCCTTTTTTAAAACAAAAACAAAAGCAAACAAACTGCTTGTGGGTTTTATTTCACCAACCCTAGACTCATGTGAAGTCACGGCAACTGGA
Source organism: Amblyomma mixtum (assembly GCF_055824585.1). Taxonomy (NCBI): domain Eukaryota; kingdom Metazoa; phylum Arthropoda; class Arachnida; order Ixodida; family Ixodidae; genus Amblyomma; species Amblyomma mixtum. The sequence goes on from NC_143012.1 coordinate 324,040,259, forward strand.
ACCTAGCTTTATTACATCTTCTCACCTCTTTATTTTGGACCTAGTATCGAATATGAGCTGGATTTAACATAGCTTCCAACTTAGAAAGATTGTTTCGTCGAAACGCAATCTCGCGTCTATCTTAATGCGGGAAGAGGGGGGGGGGGGGGGGGGGGGGCTTTCCTGTGCGTTCAAGCGGCTCTGCTTATTCAAGCACTAAGCCATACGCAACGTTGCTCTGACCTAGTGAGGCATAAGGTTGACATTACATAGGATCAGGGTCGTGGCGAGGTGCGGTTAACCGGGATAAAGCCAGCCCCATGCCTACGGTAAATGTAATCGACCTGATACGGCACGGTTCTCTTCTCGCCTCACCCCCTCCCACAGAAACCTGAACGGGCACAACGACAAGCGAAGAAGGATTCTGGCCTCGCCATTGGTCTGAGCGTATTCATATGCAGTATGTCTTGTTGCGAAAGCTATCGGTTGGAGCTGCAACGCTTTCAGATGGCGGGCAGAGAAATGACACATATAGTGACACTGAGACGTCTCGGTTCACCCGTCGCGAATGTTTTCACTCTAAAGAGTGCCTGTTAGTATAGCAGTGCCGCTTTATAAGTAGTTTTGCTACAGCGTGCGTAGCAAAACAGAGACTGGCCGTAAG